>NW_024039091.1:0-495000 GCF_016077235.1 Cyprinodon tularosa
TCCCGACACAGGGGGAACAGATTTTCATGGGGAAACAGAATTTCGCACAAGACCGGAACCCAAACAAAATTTACCACTAGCCCCATCATATTTATTCTGTAAAGTGTTTGTTGTATTTCAAGTAATATATCTGGTCTACTGGCTGACTGATTATTTTGCAAACTGACTAACGACGAACTGGAATCTGAGCAAATGATAGATTTTAATGGTCTTACCTCTTCCACCCATTGAACTGCTAAAAGCAAAGCTAGCATTTCACCGGTATATACTGAAACTCCATCACTAATCCTTTTTCCAACATTAGGGGGTTCTTCTTCTTGGTGTTTACTGGTTATTAGCAAACAGCGAATTGGTGCATTACCGCCACCAACTGGTACAGGGTCAGAATAGAATAGAGTAGAATATTATAAAATAAAATAGAGCAGAATATTATAGAATAGAACAATATAGAGTAGAATAGAACAGAATAGAATAGAATAAAATAGAATTCAACAGAATAGAGTAGAATATCATAGAATAAAGTAGAATATAAGAGAAATATTATAGAACAGAACAAAACAGGGTAGAATATTGCAGAATCTAATATAATACAATACAATAGAACAGAACAGAATAGAGTAGAGTATATTATAGAATAGAATAAAATAGAACAGAGTGAAGCAGAATATTATAGAATAGAGTAGAACAATGTAGAGTAGAATAGAACAGAATAGAATAAAATAGAACACAACAGAATAGAGTAGAATATATAGAATAGAATAAAATAAAATAGAATAGAAAAGAAATATTATAGAACAAAACAAAATAGGGTAGAATATTATAGAATATAATACAATACAATAGAACAGAAGAGAATAGAGTATGTTATAGAATAGAATAAAATAGAATAGAACAGAGTGGAGCAGAATATTACAAAATAGAATACAATATAGAGTAGAATAGAACAGAATAGAATAAAATAGAAAACAACAGAATAGAGTAGAATAGAATAGAATAGAGTCACATCTCTCATAAGTAGCTGCAGAAAGTGGTTAGCAGAGTTTCTTTAAACAATCCCAGAGTTTATGGTGTTAAAATGTCAGGGTTTCCTGCAGCCCAGTAGGTAACCTGGAAACTGGTTACATAGGTGACCGTGTTGACAGTCGGCTACACTCCATCTTCCACCCCTGACCAAATCTTGAACACCTGATGTAAATAAATGTAGGCCTTTCCAAAACTCTTCTCTCTATAAAGGCTAAAAACTTTTGCAGGGACTCAAATATTCATTTTTTTTTTTTTTTGTTTCAACAATTCTCCGCAGCACTCTAGATTTAAATATATATCAAAGTGATTTATTCTTTTCTAAAGAACTGTCCAATTTATATTCAAAGTGATTTAACCCATTCTACATCCTACTTCTCCCTACCTTCTGAAATCTACTGACCTGCTGATTATCAGCTTGTCCTTTGCCATCTATGACTGACTCCTCCTAAAGCCTGAGTTTATCCCAGGTTTCCATCTGCTTTTTTACTAAAATTCACCCAAAAACTGACAATTTCTTAAAAAGGTTCAAGGGTGAAGTGATTTCAATTAATTCAATTCCGTTAATTTATAAAGTGCCAATTTACACCACGTTATCTGAAGGAACTTTATGAACACAATTGAATCAGACCATCCAGACAGAATTAAAAAGTTTTCTATCCAAGGGAAACAGGCTGATTGCATGGAGTCAATGACTTGGCAGGATTTGCTCCTCCTGGATGAGCATATGGTGACAATGGATATTCACTTGCATTTTGTTGTTTCACTCTACAGCAATAAGTCTCTCCGAGCATGCATGGAGCAAGGGCGGAGAGGAATAAAATATTTTTAAAGGGGAGAAACCTCCAGTCAAACCAGGCTCAGAAGACATACAGAAGCACAGATCTCTGAATACTTGACTCTGCTTAGGAAGGCAGCAGTTTGGCTGATGAGCTGTAAGCCAGTTTTCATGTCAAAGAGATTAAAAAGAGCACATACAGTTTGCAACGGTAAAACCTGAGCCCATATTTAGGTCTAGGAGAGAAAAAGGACAATGCACTGAAAAACAGGCCTAGCGCTATCATCTATAATTGATGGAAGCAGCCCAGCTGATAGTTCTCTCGATGGTGGAGTCACAACCAAATAGGAACAGATCAGATGAAGCTGCTATGATGAGAAAAAGCAGAGAGAACATAAAGTTAGAGGTTGAACTAAAAATACTGCAGAATTAGAGATAATGGAGAAGGAGGCAGAATGTCCTCCATAATCCTACGACAGCATTACCATAGAGACACAGCACCTTGCAAAAGTATTTGACCCCCTTTAACATTTTGACCTTTTTCAACATTTCAGGTTTCAAAGTTTTCAGTTTTCAGAATCCTCCTTGGATTCAGCGCGTCGAACAGATCCCATCTCTCCTCTCAGTGACAAATTTTTGGATGATAGTCGCCTACAACTTGAATATCCTTATTTGTGAGCAATTCCTTTTGCTGTATGTTTTGGATCATTTATTGTCTCGTTGGAACATAAATCTCTGTTGAAGTCTCAGGTATTTTGCAGATTCCAACAGACTTTCTTCCAGAATGGTCCTGTCTTTGCCTCCATCAGTGTGCGAAATATCTGTCAATATTTGGGGGGGTCCTACGGAAGAGGATTAGGGCCACTGAAAAAAAAAAAAAGTTAGCTGATTTTTTTTATTTTATTTCAGTATAGTATGGGAAAAAAGTCAGAATTCTACGACTGAGTATTAGTACGACGGAGTATTAGGGCCACACATGAAGAGAAAAAATATTTTTGCCATGACGAGATTAAACTCGACACGTCGACTTTAAAGTCGACATGTCGACATTAAACTCAACATTTTCGAGAATAAAGTTGAAATGTCATGTTGAGTTTAATCTCGACGTGTCGACTTTAAACTCGCCATTTCGAGAATAAAGTTGAAATGTCATGTTGAGTTTAATCTCGACGTGTCGACAATAAAGTTTAAATTAGTTCAAGAGAGCCAACCGCTGCACAGGATACATGCACAGAATCCTATACAGTTGCAGCACGTCAAAGACTACCTTCACTCTTAAAACGCAGACTGCAGCTGTGGAGCGCGGTTGCTCTTTTCTCCAAACTTTGGAATGTCGAGATTAAAGTAGCCACGATATATCAACTTTATTCTCGAAATGGCGAGTTTAAAGTCGACACGTCGAGATTAAACTCAACATGACATTTCAACTTTATTCTCAAAATGTTGAGTTTAAAGTCGACATGTCGACTTTAAAGTCGACATGTCGAGTTTAATCTCATCATGGCAAAAATATTTTTTCTCTTCATGTGTGGCCCTAATACTCCGTCGTAGTCGTAGAATTCTGACTTTAATCACAGAATTCTGACTTTTTTCTCAGAATTCTGACTTTTTTCTCAGAATTCTGACTTTAATCACAGAATTCTGGCTTTTTTCTCAGAATTCTGAGAAAAAAGCCAGAATTCTGGCTTTTTTCTCAGAATTCTGACTTTTTTCTCAGAATTCTGACTTTAATCACAGAATTCTGGCTTTTTTCTCAGAATTCTGAGATTAAAGTCAGAATTTTGAGAAAAAAGTCAGAATTCTGAGAAAAAAGTCAGAATTGTGAGAAAAAAGTCAGAATTCTGGCTTTTTTCTCAGAATTCTGAGATGAAAGTTAGAATTCTGAGAAAAAAGCCAGAATTCTGAGAAAAAAGTCAGAATTCTGACTTTAATCTCAGAATTCTGACAATAAAAAAGTCAGAATTCTGAGATTAAAGTTAGAATTCTGAGTTTATAGTCAGAATTCTGAGAAAAAAGTCAGAATTCTGAGTTTATAGTCAGAATTCTGAGAAAAAAGTCAGAATTCTGAGTTTATAGTCAGAATTCTGAGTTTATAGTCAGAATTCTGAGAAAAAAGTCAGAATTCTGAGTTTATAGTCAGAATTCTGAGAAAAAAGTCAGAATTCTGAGTTTATAGTCAGAATTCTGAGTTTATAGTCAGAATTCTGAGAAAAAAGTCAGAATTCTGAGTTTATAGTCAGAATTCTGAGAAAAAAGTCAGAATTCTGAGTTTATAGTCAGAATTCTGAGTTTATAGTCAGAATTCTGAGAAAAAAGTCAGAATTCTGAGAAAAAAGTCAGAATTCTGAGTTTATAGTCAGAATTCTGAGAAAAAAGTCAGAATTCTGAGTTTATAGTCAGAATTCTGAGTTTATAGTCAGAATTCTGAGAAAAAAGTCAGAATTCTGAGTTTATAGTCAGAATTCTGAGTTTATAGTCAGAATTCTGAGAAAAAAGTCAGAATTCTGAGTTTAAAGTCAGAATTCTGAGATTAAAGTCAGAATTCTGAGTTTAAGGTCAGAATTCTGAGATTAAAGTCAGAATTCTGAGAAAAAAGTCAGAATTCTGAGATTAAAGTCAGAATTCTGAGAAAAAAGTCAAAATTCTGAGTTTATAGTCAGAATTCTGAGAAAAAAGTCAGAATTCTGAGTTTAAAGTCAGAATTCTGAGTTTAAAGTCAGAATTCTGAGATTAAAGTCAGATTTCTGAGATTAAAGTCAGATTTCTGAGATTAAAGTCAGAATTCTGACTTTTTTTCTCATAATTCTGACTTTAATCTCAGAATTCTGAGAAAAAACTTTAAAGTCGACATGTCGACTTTAAACTCAACATTTTGAGAATAAAGTTGAAATGTCATGTTGAGTTTAATCTCGACATTCCAAAGTTTCATGTCAAAGAGATTAAAAAGAGCACATACAGTTTGCAACGGTAAAACCTGAGCCCATATTTAGGTCTAGGAGAGAAAAAGGACAATGCACTGAAAAACAGGCCTAGCGCTATCATCTATAATTGATGGAAGCAGCCCAGCTGATAGTTCTCTCGATGGTGGAGTCACAACCAAATAGGAACAGATCAGATGAAGCTGCTATGATGAGAAAAAGCAGAGAGAACATAAAGTTAGAGGTTGAACTAAAAATACTGCAGAATTAGAGATAATGGAGAAGGAGGCAGAATGTCCTCCATAATCCTACGACAGCATTACCATAGAGACACAGCACCTTGCAAAAGTATTTGACCCCCTTTAACATTTTGACCTTTTTCAACATTTCAGGTTTCAAAGTTTTCAGTTTTCAGAATCCTCCTTGGATTCAGCGCGTCGAACAGATCCCATCTCTCCTCTCAGTGACAAATTTTTGGATGATAGTCGCCTACAACTTGAATATCCTTATTTGTGAGCAATTCCTTTTGCTGTATGTTTTGGATCATTTATTGTCTCGTTGGAACATAAATCTCTGTTGAAGTCTCAGGTATTTTGCAGATTCCAACAGACTTTCTTCCAGAATGGTCCTGTCTTTGCCTCCATCAGTGTGCGAAATATCTGTCAATATTTGGGGGGGTCCTACGGAAGAGGATTAGGGCCACTGAAAAAAAAAAAAAGTTAGCTGATTTTTTTTATTTTATTTCAGTATAGTATGGGAAAAAAGTCAGAATTCTACGACTGAGTATTAGTACGACGGAGTATTAGGGCCACACATGAAGAGAAAAAATATTTTTGCCATGACGAGATTAAACTCGACACGTCGACTTTAAAGTCGACATGTCGACATTAAACTCAACATTTTCGAGAATAAAGTTGAAATGTCATGTTGAGTTTAATCTCGACGTGTCGACTTTAAACTCGCCATTTCGAGAATAAAGTTGAAATGTCATGTTGAGTTTAATCTCGACGTGTCGACAATAAAGTTTAAATTAGTTCAAGAGAGCCAACCGCTGCACAGGATACATGCACAGAATCCTATACAGTTGCAGCACGTCAAAGACTACCTTCACTCTTAAAACGCAGACTGCAGCTGTGGAGCGCGGTTGCTCTTTTCTCCAAACTTTGGAATGTCGAGATTAAAGTAGCCACGATATATCAACTTTATTCTCGAAATGGCGAGTTTAAAGTCGACACGTCGAGATTAAACTCAACATGACATTTCAACTTTATTCTCAAAATGTTGAGTTTAAAGTCGACATGTCGACTTTAAAGTCGACATGTCGAGTTTAATCTCATCATGGCAAAAATATTTTTTCTCTTCATGTGTGGCCCTAATACTCCGTCGTAGTCGTAGAATTCTGACTTTAATCACAGAATTCTGACTTTTTTCTCAGAATTCTGACTTTTTTCTCAGAATTCTGACTTTAATCACAGAATTCTGGCTTTTTTCTCAGAATTCTGAGAAAATAGCCAGAATTCTGGCTTTTTTCTCAGAATTCTGACTTTTTTCTCAGAATTCTGACTTTAATCACAGAATTCTGGCTTTTTTCTCAGAATTCTGAGATTAAAGTCAGAATTCTGAGATAAAAGTCAGAATTGTGAGAAAAAAGTCAGAATTGTGAGAAAAAAGTCAGAATTCTGGCTTTTTTCTCAGAATTCTGAGATTAAAGTTAGAATTCTGAGAAAAAAGCCAGAATTCTGAGAAAAAAGTCAGAATTCTGACTTTAATCTCAGAATTCTGACAATAAAAAAGTCAGAATTCTGAGATTAAAGTTAGAATTCTGAGTTTATAGTCAGAATTCTGAGAAAAAAGTCAGAATTCTGAGTTTATAGTCAGAATTCTGAGAAAAAAGTCAGAATTCTGAGTTTATAGTCAGAATTCTGAGTTTATAGTCAGAATTCTGAGAAAAAAGTCAGAATTCTGAGTTTATAGTCAGAATTCTGAGAAAAAAGTCAGAATTCTGAGTTTATAGTCAGAATTCTGAGTTTATAGTCAGAATTCTGAGAAAAAAGTCAGAATTCTGAGTTTATAGTCAGAATTCTGAGAAAAAAGTCAGAATTCTGAGTTTATAGTCAGAATTCTGAGTTTATAGTCAGAATTCTGAGAAAAAAGTCAGAATTCTGAGTTTATAGTCAGAATTCTGAGAAAAAAGTCAGAATTCTGAGTTTATAGTCAGAATTCTGAGAAAAAAGTCAGAATTCTGAGTTTATAGTCAGAATTCTGAGAAAAAAGTCAGAATTCTGAGTTTATAGTCAGAATTCTGAGTTTATAGTCAGAATTCTGAGAAAAAAGTCAGAATTCTGAGTTTATAGTCAGAATTCTGAGTTTATAGTCAGAATTCTGAGAAAAAAGTCAGAATTCTGAGTTTAAAGTCAGAATTCTGAGATTAAAGTCAGAATTCTGAGTTTAAGGTCAGAATTCTGAGATTAAAGTCAGAATTCTGAGAAAAAAGTCAGAATTCTGAGATTAAAGTCAGAATTCTGAGAAAAAAGTCAAAATTCTGAGTTTATAGTCAGAATTCTGAGAAAAAAGTCAGAATTCTGAGTTTAAAGTCAGAATTCTGAGTTTAAAGTCAGAATTCTGAGATTAAAGTCAGATTTCTGAGATTAAAGTCAGATTTCTGAGATTAAAGTCAGAATTCTGACTTTTTTTCTCATAATTCTGACTTTAATCTCAGAATTCTGAGAAAAAACTTTAAAGTCGACATGTCGACTTTAAACTCAACATTTTGAGAATAAAGTTGAAATGTCATGTTGAGTTTAATCTCGACATTCCAAAGTTTGGAGAAAAGAGCAACCGCGCTCCACAGCTGCAGTCTGCGTTTTAAGAGTGAAGGTAGTCTTTGACGTGCTGCAACTGTATAGGATTCTGTGCATGTATCCTGTGCAGCGGTTGGCTCTCTTGAACTAATTTAAACTTTATTGTTGACACGTCGAGATTAAACTCAACATGACATTTCAACTTTATTCTCGAAATGGCGAGTTTAAAGTCGACACGTCGAGATTAAACTCAACATGACATTTCAACTTTATTCTCGAAATGTTGAGTTTAATCTCGTCATGGCAAAAATATTTTTTCTCTTCATGTGTGGCCCTAATACTCCGTCGTAGGATTCTGACTTTTTTCCCATACTAAACTGAAATTTTTTTTAAAAATCACTTAACTTTTTTTTTTTTTTTCAGTGGCCCTAATCCTCTTCCGTAGGGTCCCCATCTCCAGATTGTTGCGCAATATCAATCTAAATTTTCTCAATATGCAGTAGGCCTATAACATTTCAAAGTCAAAGTCAGCTTTAATGTCAATTCTTCAGATTCACCAGACATACAAGGACTGGAGAGGATGTTTCTCATTCACCAACAGTGAAACCGTTAAAGTGCACAGGCACAACAGATAAGATCAGTTCCTAATACTAAAATTTAAACATTCAATTTCACAATAAAATATAAAATGTACAATAATATAAAATATGCAATACTTATGCTAGTACAAAAAGGCAGATGGTAATGGCAGCAGAAAAATTATTATTACCAATTATGTAAGATATAGCATTTGTAACAGTAACAGTGCAAAAGAACAGTAAATATAGCATTAATAGTAGTGCAGGAGACAGTTTGTCCAGAGTGATTTTTTTTTTTAAGGGGGGCTCAGCTTCCTGACAGCTTGGTGGATGAAGCTTTCTGTGAATCTGGTGGAGCGGGCAAGAGCCTGAACAGACAGTCTCTGAAAATACACACATGCACAAAGACTGTCTGTCTGTCTGTCTCTCTTTCATGCACGCACATGTCCTGCTTTAATCCAGTTTCTGACGAATGGAAATGGGTCGAATTTGTCCAGAGGAGGTCCGTTGAGGTCCACAAACAGGAGTGAAGACCTGCTGTCTTCACGCAATCTGTTCCCACGAACAGGCTTGACTGGCTCCACTTCCCAAAAAACAGCATATTTGTGAATAAAGGTTTTGAATTTTAATACTGTGTTGTGTTCTGCGTCATGTACAGTGTGTACATAAATCGACATGAGCTAATTTGTTGAGCTGCTTCTTTATTCGGCAGATACTCAGAATACAGTTACAACGTGAACCGTCAATACGTACGTTCAACTACGTCATGCGTGCTGTATCATGTGACTATGTAAACGAATCACAACGTTATATGTAAATGAGGAACGGCACTTCATAAACAATACATTCTGTCAGAATGTTACATCCCCTTCCTTTTAAAGATATAAACTACTGTACATAGAAGTGGAAGATGTTGCACTAGAGTGCTAAGTATTCCAAACTAACACATTTTACAACAGGTTATATGAAACGTCTGAAAAGCTTGATAGTGTGAACTTGAAACTCAAAACTGTCACCAGGCGAAATATACATCCTCTGAGTATGCGCATAATCATTCAGTACATCATCACACATACCACAGAGATCTTAGTATATAAGAGAAAAACACCAAAGTGGTTAACCAATTTTAGAGGTCTAAAATGTCTCGGGGCCTAACCACACGGCCAAACCGTGTGTGGTATGTGACCGGCACTGGAGTGGCTGGTGTTGGTGGTGTGTGAGCTGTTTCTTCAGGTGTATGCTGGTTGCTGGAGTGGTCACTGGGTTGAGCAAGGGGTGCTTCTCCAGTGTCCATGAGGTGGCGGCGGTTTCTCCTGTACTCAGCTCCATCTGGTGTTCGAATATAGTAAGACCTGGCAGTATCAGCTGGTTGAACAATAACGGCTGGTTTCCAATGTCCGTGTACCTGAAAACGAATATTTTGTCCTGTCTTTAGCGGTGAGAGCGGTGTTGAAGATCTGTTGTAGTATTTCCTCTGGTGGTCCTGACGGAGGGTTCTTCTGGTGCGAGTGTCCTGACAACTGACGACTCTGGGCTTGAGCTGCTGATGCGTGTTAGGAATAATTGAGCGCAGGCGGCGACTCATGAGCAGCTGAGCTGGTGTTTTGAAGTTATCCACAGGTGTGTTGCGGAACTCCAGGAGGCTCAGATATGGATCCTTATGATCAGCTTTTGCCTTCTGTATGAGCGACTTGGCGATTTGCACAGTTTTTTCTGCCAAACCATTGCTCTGCGGGTAGTGTGGACTTGAAGTTATATGTTTAAACTCCCATGCGTCTGCAAATTCTTCAAACTCCTTGCATTTGTACTGGGGGCCATTGTCAGAGATCACAGTTTGTGGAATACCATGTCTTGCGAAGTGTGCTTTAAGCTTGTGTATTACTGCAGTTGCGGTTGTGCTGGACAGCTTGTCTAACTTGAAATACCTGCTGTAATAGTCGACTGTGACTAGGTAGTTCTCGTTGTCCAGCGTGAAGAGGTCAGTGGCAACCGTTTGCCATGGCCTGTCAGGGATGGGGTGACTTATCATGGGTTATATGATGTTTGACGGTCTATATTCTAAACATATAGAGCATTTCCCAACCAAATTTTCAATTTGCTGGTTCATCCCTGGCCAGAACAAAACGTCACGTGCACGCTGCTTGCACTTTTCTATGCCCATATGTCCTGTGTGGATTTTGGACAGCATTTCTGCACGTAGTGATGTTGGTATTATTATTTTTTCCCCTTTAAACAGGATGTTGTTCATCTGGGACAGCTCGTCTCTGTAATTCCAGTACTCTGTAATGCTCTTGGGGCATTGCTTCCTTTCCTCAGGCCATCCATCTTTGATGGTCCTTTTTAAGAGCGTTAATTGTGTGTCCTTCTCAGTTTCGGCTTGTATCACTTTCAGCTTAGCATCGCTGACTGGCAGGTTGCTATACACTGTATGTACTTGTAAGTCCATGCCTTCTGAGAGGCTGTTGTCTGGATCAGGTAGAGACTTTCTAGAGAGGGCATCTGCAAGCGGAATGTCTTTACCTGGCTTGTGGGTGATTGTGACGTCATAGCGCTGCATTGGAGGATCATTCTTTGCAACCTCGGGGGTGCTGCAGTGAGCGGCTTGCGTAGAATGGACTCCAGTGGTTTATGGTCACTTTCCACTATGATGTGTCGTCCGTATGCATACTGGTGAAAATGCTTGCATCCAAATAAGATGGCATAGAGCTCTTTCTCGATCTGTGCGTAATTCACCTCACTTTCAGTGAGTGACCTGGAGGCATAGCCAATGGGCTTTCCTTCTTGCAGCAGAGTTGCACCTAGACCGTGCTTGGATGCATCAACTTGCAGTCTGAGTTCTTTACTGGGGTCATAGTATGTGAGGATTGGTCCAGGCTCACGTGTGATTAGCTCTTTCATGTTTTGAAAAGCTCTGTCGTGCTGTGTGTCCCAAACGAACTCGTTCGACTCCTTGAGTAACTGGCGGAGCGGGGCATTGATGTCTGATAACATGGGGGCAAACTTTGACAAGTAGTTGACCATCCCAAGTATGGTTTCCAGTTCCCCTTTGTCTTTAGGTGGCTCCATATTTCTGATGGCTTTTATCTTGGCTGGGTCGGGCTTAATGCCGTCTTTTGTGATCAATTGTCCGAAATAACTAACCTCTGTGGCGCAGATAACGCTCTTGTCAGGATTAAGTTTGACTCCTTTTTCACGGGAGCACTGCAACATTGCACGTAGGTTTTTATCGTGCTCCTCCTTGTTCTTGCCGTAGATGAGGATGTCATCGACTATGGCTGTGACTCCATTTAGACCTTCATAGGTCTCATCCACTTTGCGCTGAAACTCATCTTGTGATGACTTAAGTCCAAATGGTAAGCGCAGAAATCGATACCTGCCAAACACAGTGTTAAAGGTGGTTAGCTTTGAAGATTCTTCAGTTAGCTTAATTGCCCAGTACCCAGATCTGGCGTCCATTACACTGAAGTAACATGCTCTTGCTAGTTTGCATGTAATGTCCTCTAGTGTTGGCAGTGGATAGTGCGGGCGCTTTATCACTTTGTTGAGATCTTTGGGATCTAAGCATATTCGCAGCTTGCCCGTGCGTGGTTTTTCTGTTGCGACCATCTAGTTTACCCATTCAGTCGGTTCTGTGACTTTGGTGATGATCCCCTGTTTTTCCATACTTTTCAGTTCCTAGTGAAGACGGTCTCTCAGTGCGATTGGAACGTGTCTTGGCAGGTGTATTACTGGAACTGCATCAGGGTCGATGTGGATGGTACATTCACCAGGAAACAGGCTTATTCCTGTAAAGACATCAGAAAACTCCTCCATGATCAACATGCCTGGGTTGTTTGAGACTGACATTATCAGCTGTATTAGCTTAAAGTCAAGACATGCTTTGAGTCCTAATACTGGCGGTGCAGCAGTGTCGACAACATGGAATTCAATGGCAGTTTAATGTCTTTAACGGCACTTGATGCTGCACTTCCCTTTCACTGCTAGCGGTTCACCTCCATAGCCATAGAGGGGGCGTGATGAGTGCTCTATGGTGTGCTGTATTCCTAGCCTTCTGAAGACGCTGGTAGGAATTACATTAGCTGAAGCACCTGTGCCCAGTTTAAATCTGACTGCAGCTTTAGTGTGGCCAACATGAATGTCTGCAAAAACCTGCTCTCTGTCGTAGCAGTCGTGTTTCTGTGTTACCGCATCAATAAAAAGATCTTCCTCATCTGTCAACACGTCTTGTTCCTTTTCATATACTGCATGCACGGTTTTCCTCAGTTTTGAGCGGCATACTTTGGCAAAGTGATTCCATTTGTTACACACTTTACACTGCTTTCCTTTTGCGGGGCAGCTGTCTTTTGGTGCATGCGCCTTATTTCCACAATAGCCACACGTGTTTTTAACTCTTTTGTCACCATCAGCTTTGTTGAAGCCTGTTGCTCCACCATTTCCTCTGTTGGAATGGTGCGGCTTCCATGGCGCTGCTCTCGGCGGCTGTCGGCTAACAGCATGTACTGACTGTTCACTGCTGCCTGATATGGTTCTGAGTTGTTCTTGTGCGACTTCATGAGAACGTACAATGTCTATTGCCTTATCCAGCGTTAGATCTGATCCGGCATCAAGCAGCTTCTCTCTAACTCGTGGGGAATGGATCCCAAACACGATGCGATCACGTATCATTTCTTCGCTATTAGCATAACTGCAATCCTTTACTAGCAGCCTCAAATCCGTGACGAACTGTTCAAAAGGCTCGTTTTGCCCTTGTAGTTTTTCATTAAACTTATATCGGGCGAAAATGATGTTGCTCTTTGGCATAACATATGCTTCGTAGTGATCATAGTACGTTTTTAATAACTTACGTTGGTCTTCGGTTAATGTCCATGTGTTGAAAATGTCCCTGCCTTTTTCTCCGACCCAGAGGAGGAGGTAGCTGCACTTCTCGTCTTCCCCCTTTTTCTTTAGAGGCCCTGAGAACATAAGTTCGACATGTTGTTTGAACTTCCGCCATGCGTCGGGCAAGTTTTTTGCATCCCAGTCCATGCGGGGCGAAGGTACACCTGAGGCGTCCATCTTTCGTCGATAAGCCTTTTATTCTGACACCATGTTGTGTTCTGCGTCATGTACAGTGTGTACATAAATCGACATGAGCTAATTTGTTGAGCTGCTTCTTTATTCGGCAGATACTCAGAATACAGTTACAACGTGAACCGTCACTACGTACGTTCAACTACGTCATGCGTGCTGTATCATGTGACTATGTAAACGAATCACAACGTTATATGTAAATGAGGAACGGCACTTTATAAACAATACATTCTGTCAGAATGTTACATACTGGACATGTTGAGCTTAAAAACATTTTAGTGATCATTAACAACAAAAAAATAATTTATGTCCTGCCCTCACTCTTAGCTTAGCAGGTAGATAACATCATTTCCAATAACCACACCGTAAGCCCTTTCTTTGGATTTACTGGCTGGTATGGATGGATGACTGAATGGTAAAACTGCAACAAAGAAATAATGTGCATAAGTGTTTGTGTCAACAGACAATTCCAAATAAACAGGCACGATTCTCCTAAATAATAAACTCAACATATTACCTGAATATGTACAGAAACGCATATCGACATAAACAACATGTTAACATTAGCCGCTAGCTAGCGGCATCGCTAACGACTAGTAACTTCTCTTCTCGGTGACCTTTCTTGCAATAAACCTCCAAACACAACATGAAACATAGTACTATATGTACATAAACGAAATATACCCTTCACATCAAATTATATGCTGTACTGGCCAAAAACGCAGCACAGAGAGAACAGATGTAGCTATGCAGTGTTTACTCGTTAAACAGGAGGACACCAACTGCTCTACTTCCGGTGCTTTCAAAATAAGACTATATCAAATATTATACATAAGAAAGCTTATAGTATATAACTTAGAAACAATACGCAAATTTGAGCAATGGCTTCCTAAGGAGCCAGAACAATTTATTTAAAAATTTCTTGACACAATTTAAGACCCCCCTTAAATTTTGCTTTTGAGGCTTTCAGGTGCTCTCATGGGGGGGGGGGGGGGGGGGGGGGGGGTCGAGCCCCCCCGAACCCCCCCCCGTATTTCGCACTCTGTCTGGCAGGCCAATCAAATTGTCAGGGCGGGCTTTATACGATGATAGACAGATGATCAACAGTTACGTAATCAACCACGTCACCAAAGCGCGCTTGGGTGACAACAACAATGGCTGCCGCTGGAGAGTTGATGTGTGTAGATTCTGCTATTAGGTCTGTTCTAGAAGATATCGACAGCAAATTAATTTTAAAAGAGGAACAGAGAAACGCGATCAATGATTCTTGTGCTCTATGGAGCAGTATCAGACTCATATTCTGACTAGAATTGAGTAGGACTACGTCAGGCTAGGATTGGCTGGCTCCACTTGGCAAAAAACAGAACATATTTGTGAATAAAGGTTTTGAATTTTAATACTGGACATTTTGAGCTTAAAAACATTTTAGTGACCATTAGTGACAAAAAAATATTTTATTTTAAAAAATTTTGGCACAATTAAAGACCCCCTTTAAATGTTGCCTTTCAAGCCCACCCCCCCACCCCCCTGTATTTTGCACTCTGGGCTCCATCCATCTTCCAATCAAATGTAACCACCTTCCCTGTCCATGCGGAAGAAAAGCAGGCCCACATGTTAATAGTGCCACCACCATGTTTGACAATGGGGATTGTGAGATGAGCTGTGTTGGCGCCATAGTTTTGCATTGTATCCATAAAGTTCGATTTTGGTTTCATCTAACCACCTTCTTCCCCATGATTGCCCATGTCTAACAGGTGGCAAACTTTAAAAGATACTTTTTATGGATATCTTTCAGAAATGTCTTTCTTCCTTAAAGGCCAGATTTGTATGGTATACGACTGGTCGTTGTCCCATGGACAGAGTCTCCCACCTCAGCTGTAGGTCTCTGCCGTTCATCCAGAGGGAGAATGGGCCTCTTGGCTGCATCTCTGATCAGTCTTCGTCTTGTTTGAGCAGAAAATGTAGAGGGCCAGCAGGGTCTTTGTAGATTTGCAGCGGTCTGATCCTCCTTCCATTGTCCTATTGCTTGCACAGACCTCCTTGGGATGTTTAAAGCTTGGTGAATCTTTTTTGTATCGAGATCTGGGTTTAAACTTCTCCACAAATGTGTCTCAGATCGGCCTGGGTGAGTTCCTTGTTCTTCAAGATGCTCGCTGCACTTAAAACAGGGGCCGATTTATTTTGCCCACCACACTCTTCAGTTCTGTTATTTTTTTAAAACTAGGCTGATTCTCACCCCCAATCCAACTTATAGATATCTCTTGATTCCTAACTCCGGTACCAGGCAGGACTCTGTTGTCCAACTTCACACTTCCTGAAGATATAATTTTTCTATTTCTGGAATAAGTGGTTTCTATTCTGAGCTTTTTCCTCCAAAGTCTTCATCTCACCGATTGCACAGACGGATTCCTCACATCAGCACTAAGGAAGCTCTGCACGTTTAGCAGGGACAGGATTCAGTGCCTCCCTCCTCAAGAGTAGGCACCTTTTCATCTGTGACTCCATGAAGAAAAAAAAAGTTACATGTTGAAAATAAAAAAGGTACGATCTGCCATAGTTATAAAAAACATTTGTTTTGCTCTTGTAATTTATTTTTTCCCCAGTGATATTGAAAATGCTATTAAGCATTCCATATTTACTTAGTATTGAAAATTTGATTTTGGTATCTCAGTGAGATGCTCTCCCCTACAACACATGAGGTTTAAACCTTCCAGGGTGAAAACTTCTGAAAATTTTGCTTTTTTGTTTTTAAGATCTAATGTTGAATTTGTCAAACACTTTGGTCTGATGGCTGTTATATGTTTTTAGCCTCCAAATGAAAACAGCAGCACTTTAAAGGAAAAGTCCGCTCATATTTAGAGTTCAAACTTCTGAAAGTACTTTAAATATGAAGTTCTTACATATTGTTTAATAACTTTGTGTTTTTAATTAAGAGTAATTTTCATTTGAATGTGCTTTACTGGAGGCATCCATGTTTGTCAAAGAACACTACTGCCACCTACTGCTGCCCGTGTCCTCACTAAGACTAAGAAAGTAGAGCACATCACCCCGGTTCTAAAGTCCTTCCACTGGCTCCCTGTATCTCAGAGAATAGACTTTAAAATACTTCTGTTAGTCTATAAATCTCTGAATGGCTTAGCACCTACATACATCACAGACTTGCTATCAGTGTATCAACCCTCCAGACCACTCAGGTCTTCTGGCTCCAGCCTGCTCTGCATACCTAGAACCAGAACTAAACATGGAAAAGCAGCATTTAGTTCCTATGCTCCACTTATCTGGAACAAACTTCCAGAAAACTGTAAAAGTGCGGAAAGCCTGAGTTCCTTTAAATCAAGACTAAAAACACATTTGTTTAGGATTGCCTTTGGCTGTTCTAGTTAAACAGTTCAACTAAAACATCATTAGTTCAACTTTTTTATTTTCTTTAGTCCAACTGTTTTTAATATTCTTTTTTGTTTCTGCATTTTTTATTTTATTTTTCCTACTTGCTTTGATTCTGTTTTATTTTCCTGTATTTTAATCATGTAAAGCACTTTGCATTGTCTTTGTATTGAATTGTGCTATACAAATAAATTAGCCTTGCCTACTGGTTTGTGACGTCACTGTGAGGTATTGGCTGTTGATCGGCTGACGACCAACCCGTCCGTGGAGGATCAGGAATCAGAAAGGTGGAATAACACTTTTTTTTTCACTTTTCCCCGATGTATTCCAGCATCCAGCTGCCATGCACGTGGGCATTGTCAGTTTCACTATAGCTCTGGTGAATTTCAATGGTGAAGTCCTCTGGAAATCTTCAATAATTGTTGTTGATTGCAGATGAAGTGAAGCGGCCAGGATGAGGATCAGAACCTCCAAATCCGAGCTCATGGTTCTGCACCAGAGAAAGGTGGACTCCCCTCTTCAGGTCGGTGCAGAGTCCTTGTCTCAAGTGGAGGATTTCAAGTTTCTCAGGTTCTTGTTCATGAGTGAGGGACGAATTGAGCGTGAGATCGATAGACAGATCGAGTCGGGGTCAGCTGTGATGTGGTCGCTGTATCGGACTGTCGTGGTTAAGAGGGAGCTGAGTCGATCAATCTACGTTCCCACCCTCACCTATGGTCATGACTTCTGGGTAATGACCGAAACGACAAGATTGCAAACACAAGTATCCGAAATGCAGAATGGCGCTAGGCTTACCGCACCGTGACGTCACTGGCGGAAGATGGCAGGAGGGAGGGGTTACTATATTTGGGCAAAAATGGCCGCTCCCAGACTCAGTGATCGCAATAAAAATTATTTTTATCTTTCTATTAACGTTATTAATTAAATCACTGTGAACGTATTAGTTTTATATATAAATAATGATCCATAGATTATTCCTTGCTGACCGGACTTTTCCTTTAAAAGGCACCAATACATCCAAACCAACACAACCTTAAAAACCCAGAAAACAATCCCAGCTCATCCTAATGTTCTAAACTACTTTATTGATAAAGGAAAATAATACAAACATCTTTCACATAGTTCAACTCCTCCACAAAAGCTGCATTGAAATGCTGATGTTTGCTTCCTGCTCTGAAGCAGAGGAAACATCGATTAAAGGAGCAGTCCACCTTTTCTGAGTAACATTGGGATCTTTAAAACCTTTCACTGTAAAGACGCTGCAGAGGAGACCCAGGCTCTGCTTTGGTTCGAGTGTCGTCAGGCGTTAGGTATTTCAGAGAGACGTCCCTGCATGCAGAAACAGGGGGGGAGGGGCAACCACTGCCCTTGGGGCTCCGCAGCAGAAGAAACAGTCTGATCCCTCAACACTCATTCATTAACAGACAGGTTTCAATAATACTTCAATATCACTGCAAAACAAACAAAGCATAAAAATCAGCATCTGAAGACAGAAGGTTCCAGCAGAAGTCTTCGGGTTGGAGAGCAGAAAAAAAGGGGCGTGGCCTCAGACTGATCTGTAAACTGGTGAAAGTGTTCATCGAGATGACGCCACATATGGAGCTGGAGTAGAACAGAGATGTTCGGGTTGTGGAGAAGTACTTAGAATATCTAAGAGCTGCACAGTATTTTACAGTCTGGGTGGCGTCAGGGGAAGGCACTGTGGCGTCTGATTGGTCGAGATCGGCTCTCTCTCTCTCTCGGCTCAGGGCGGAGCAAATCTGTCAGTTATCCTCCCAGCATCATCGGCTCCTCACTCTGCTTTGTCTTTCCTCTTGGCGGTGAACGGCACTTTGTTGGCGACCGTTGAGCCCACGCTGGAGACTCCGCCGGCCACGGCTGAGACTCCGCCCTTCACTAGCCCCACCCCCATCGACGGGACTGTGGTCACAGCCGATTTGGTGATCTCCAAGCTCTTCCCGCCCACCCAGGCCACTCCTCCCACCGCGGCGCCGACGACGCCCTTGGTGACGTTAAAGAGGCCGCCGGTGACCCGCCACACCATGCCGGGCGGGGCTGTGGCGTGGTCTTTACCAGGGTCTGGAAAACAGATCAAACACAGATGTCTGATTTAGCCTGTTGTAGGAATATGTGGGAACCACTGTGGCAAATTTAATTTAGATTTTCCATTGCTCCAAGCACAATCATGTAGCAGTTTAACTCTAGAGTTTCCATCTTATGCAATGTGATGGGCCTATTTTTTTTATTATAATTTAAAGTAATCTACTGATGGTATGAAACAGGCAGTGTGTTGTTCAATGCTGTAGCACAAATATTGTTTACAGTGCGACCGGTCTAACTAGGGAGTAGTAATATGGCGGCCAGGGGCTTTACTTCAACCCTGTGCTACTAAGGTGCAATCAGCAATCCAGTGAATTAATAGAGAGCAGTGGTCTGTGTGCTAGCTGCAGCTCTACTCTTTTCTATGCGGCAGCAAACCCACTGTAAGCATATAATAATAATAAAAAAAAAAAAAAAAAAAAACATGTCATGCAAACATTCCAGAACATTCTGATCAGATCTGTCCAGCTTGAGAGGGGTGGTTTATGCCGATTCCCAATCAGAGCTGCATGCATATAAACAATCAAAATAAACATGCTGGTCAGAGTGTTCTGACTGGCATGTTAACATTTCCAGTCTGGTCGGCCATTTTACTCTGATTACCCATGTCCATATAAACGGTACAATCAAAATATTTATATTTTCTGCAATTTTAAAATTATGTTCTGTTAAAATGTGAGAATTACCCAGCCCTAGGAATCAACATTTTTCACCACCTTCCTCACATCACCTGGTTCTGATTTCAAGGTCAGATCCATCCAGATTAATGGCAGGAGTGGAGGCCTAGTGGTTGCTCTCAGAGCGAGACCCTGAACCCCACTCGGCTCCCCGGGAGCCGCAAATGGCAGCCCACTGCGCCCAAAGGGAATGGGTTAAATGCAGAGAGTGAATTTCTTTGTGCTGTACTTGTGACAGTGTAATTAGTGCAATAAAACGCAGAGCGACAGTCATAAAGGTGACTCCAGTGGATTGACTGAAGCTGATCTGCGTCTGTCTCTGAAGCAAAGACATGATAGAAAGGGAACCAAACATCCAAACATGGTCTGGTGGGATGAAAGTGATCCAACTCATTCCCAGTTTGTCAGATCTAACTCTAAATCATATGAACTCTGAGCTCTTAATGGCTGCAGAAGGGGAGATGCAATCTTAACTGTAAAGATCTTTATTCATTTTAATAAACAAAAAAGACTCACAGCTAAAAGTTTGTCTAGATTTTTTTGTTTCATCTTATTTTAGAAATAAGCAGACATTGGTTATAAGGTAGAGTTTTTATTTTCCTCTAATCTTTATTTAACGTTAAATAGATGTGAAAATATAATTTGCTGATTGGTTACATTAGAGGGCTTTAACTGACTGACTGAGACTGCTTCTCTGATCCTCGGGAGGCCGCAGCGCCATGGTGACCCAGAGACGCTGGGGGGGGCCTGACCCTGTGCAAAGTGTCTCAGAGCTGCGCCACAAATACACTGGAGCTGTAACCGCTGGAGCACACAAACACCGATCCTCCTGATAGAACAAGCCTTTCTTCAACAGCACCAGCAATATGTGAGCCCAGATTGCACCATGTTCCCCACTGAGGTCCCAGCATTTAGACACGTCCCTCAGCTCAGCGCTTACCCTCTGGTGACTGGCTGTCGGCCGGTTCGGCTTCATCTGACGCCAGGCTGGTGCCGGGCTGGGGCTCCACGTTCACGCTGTTCACATCCTGGAACCAAAACAGGAAAAATCCTGAGGTGGCATCAGGAAATAGACCAGACCACGTGAAAAATTCCAAATAACATTCCACCGTTTAGTTTAAATTCAGACAATTTATAATCCATCTCCTGGATTAAATTCAGTCTAAAATGGAATGTTTGTTTCTGTAAAGGGGGATTTAAAGTTAACCATGCAACAAATTATATGTCAGATTAAATAATACTACTATTACTTATACGATAGTATCAAGGTGCCACTTTATTGCATTCCTTATACTATATCCGTTGGTTGAGCTGTTCTTTTTCCATCTCTTTGCAGATGATGAAGCAGACTGAAGATGTTTTATCATTATCTCCCTTTTATCTCCTCTTTCTTTCATCTTTTCTCCTTTTTTTCTGTTTCTCCTTTCCTATTCTATTTACATTACAGTGTCCATTTAATCTGTAATAATCCCTGCATAATTATAATAAAGCTTATATGCATAAATCAAGCGGAACACAATGGCGATAGCCATACTGCTCCACTGGGGAAAGTAAAATCTGTTGGGCTCTTTTTGGCATCAAGACAATTATAATAATGATAAATTATTATAATTATGATAAATTAGTTATTTTATTAAATTAGTTATTTTTCTGCAACATGATGGTCCCGGTTCTTTAAATAAGAGATGCACCAATCCAATCTGATATCTGGGCTGAACATATCGGCCACCATGTGAGTGAAGGCTTTAGACTTCACATAAACAGTTAAAAGTGACAACACAGATATAAATGTAATTTATTTGTTAATAAATATAAAATGTAAATTAGCAGCAAAAAAATAAATAACAGTTCCATGTAAAGTGCACCGAATTGCATCTCTGATATCAGATTGCTGATATTCGGTCAATGTATCTAAAAAATGCATCTGTTTTTAATAAAGGTACCGATTTATAATCCAAACTTCAAAGAAGATATTTTATCTATTAGTCCTAAAGTCCATAGCTACAAATTAATCAAAATAATTAATTTCACAATAAGAAAAAGTATATACATATTTAGTAAAAGTGTAGATTGGTGCAGAAAAAGGTCAATTTTATATTATTTTAATAATTGTTTTATAAATTTTGATGGGTCCAAAATATATTAGGCCAAAAACATCAACATAAAGGATCCTGTACTAACTGGACTAATAGATTGAAATCATGTAGGATGAGCTCAAGCGTTGCCTCATCCTGCTAGCTCTGTGCTAGCTGACGCCATTTCTCACTGCTTCATTTTTCAGCTTCAAGCAAAATAAATAAATAAAATTAGTGTAAACATCAGTTAAACTTTTGAGGCTTGGTGTGAAGCAATGTGAGGTCACGCTTCCCACATTTGCTAATGCTAACCATTAGCATTAGCTGACCTTGCAAGCTGCGCCGAGTGAGAATTGGCAAGCAGGAGGGCGCCACCTACTGGCTTGGAGGAAGTAAAACTCATAGATAACTGTATTCACTTTTATTGTAGTTTAACTAACCCAAAACAATGCATCAAATAGAAACAAGCAGTTAGGTCAGTGTTTTAGTTTTGATGCCTTAGAAGAAATAACAGTAGGGATCAGATCAATGGATAAAGTGCTGGTGAAGATTCTCAGTCATCCGTACGGAAGAGGATTAGGGCCAGTGAAAAAAAAAAAAAGTTAACTGATTTTTAAATTTTATTTCAGAGTAGTATGGGTAACAAGTCAGCTATGGCTTGATGCTAACATGTTTGTTATCTGTCAGAATTCTGAAAAAAAAAAAGCCAGAATTCTGAGGAAAAAAAAGCCAGAATTCTGAGGGGGAAAAAAAAAAGTCTGAATTCTGAGGGGAAAAAAAGTCAGAATTCTGAAATAAAAGTCAGAATTCTGAGAAACAATTCTGACTTTTTTCCCATACTAAATTGAAATAAAATTTTAAAATCTGTAAAAAAAAAATTCCAGTGGCCCTAATCCTCTTCCGTACATCCAGCTCATAGTCATTCCAAATAAAGTTCAACAATCCACTGGACTTTGTTTCCAACTTTGAAGACGTTTCGCTTCCCATCCAGGAAGCTTTTTCAATTCAAAATGTCACAAAACAGCGTTGAGTTCAGAGGCTTTAAAGAGTGGACCAAAACCACAGCCTTGTTTTGGCTTAGAAAACATGCAGATTGAATTAGCATGTCTCTTTCAGAGACATAGACAGGTATCAGGTATTGCAGGTTACCAAAGAACCCAACGACTGCCCATTCCTAAGGGGCGGACCCGTTCGTCTGGCTCAATCTGCATGTTTTCTAAGCCAAAACAAGGCTTTAAAGTCTCAAACTCAACTCTATTTCTGACATTTTGAATTTAAAAAGCTTCCTGGATGGGAAGCGAAACATCTTAAAACTTGGAAACAAAATCAAGCAGATTTTTTTTACCTTTTTTGGGATCAGAGATAAAGGTTCAGCTTTTTCGGATGGACAATAAATCCATTTGAAAATGTCCTTGCTCAGGAGATCTATAAGCTAATAATAATAATAACTTTATTTATCTCACATTGGAGAATTTACCTCTACATTTAACCCATCCCCTTTGGGGAGCAGTGGGTTAAGGGTCTTGCTCAGGGACCCAGAGTGCAGGCTGTGGGGATTGAACCAGGTACCCCCTCATCCCCTCGGGGAGCAGTGGGCTGCCATTGTGCGGCGCCCGGGGAAAAAGTTAAAAAGCCACAGTGGGGATGTTGATATGTTTGGATAATCTGGTGTACTTGAACACATCACAGAAGAGCAGCTGCTTTGGGGAGACCTCTTCTGGCTGAGAGGGACCCATCAGGATGGTACCAATGGGCCGTCCTGATTGGGTGCTGCAGGCGGCTGGATTTTTACTTATTTTTCCACCATAACCAGAGATATTAACATTCTTCCCAGCGTTGTTTCAGACGAGTAATTTGATTCTCAGACCTGTGGACCTTGTTGCTGTTTAGATGAAGTTCTGATGCAGTCCACCTTTTTCTCCATTGTAGCTACATGAGACACCTAGTGACACCTGATAGAGTTTTAGCAATGGCTGGGAGTGTCCTGGTGTTACCTTTAAAAGCTTCCCTACAGAAGGCTGCATGGAGCTCATTCAGGAGGAGTTGGGATAGAAAACAGGTCTGCATGTTTGAGGGACGGCCTCAAACATTAGGGTTTCTCTTCACTACATGGATCAGGACAGAACCTCGCGTTCCTTCTGGTTCTTCCACCGGGCTGCAGCTCTCCACACCTATAATGCCTGCAGCTCTTTGCAGATCCCATCGTTCTCCGTCTGGTCGCAGCATTTCTGACTCCCTACCTTCTCCCCGAACTTTTCCTCAGAGTTTGTCCTGAATGCAAACCAGACGTAGAGCTCTGCTGTTATGAAACTCTGGATCTTGGCATAAAGTCTGAGGAGGATTGGGAAAGACGGAGGCCTTCCTGGTGCCCAATCTTCTATCTGCGCTGATCGACATGGAGGAAAACTCAGAATCTGTTTGCTTGCAGCTGAATTTCACACGAGGACACGACTGCAGCTCAGAGTCACGCTTAAACCAGTGGCGGCCGGCCCATAGGGGGCGCTGGGGCACCGCCCTCCCTGATAAGAAGAGAGAAACGTAAAATATATTTTTAGAAATTAACTCATAAATGTCTGTTTTACTCTCTAGACTGTGTAACTATAAGCAAAACAAATTATATAAACTACATTTCCCTATCTACTGTCATTAATTTGTGGATTTCCACAGACAGACTCCTACCGTCTCTGTTCTGGGGGCTGTGATCAGACTGACCCACATTTGCAGAGAATCTGTCAATCATGTACTATTGCTAGGTGAATTTAATGGCCAATCAGCGTCTCGGAACTTTATGGTATTGGGGCGCTGAAAATACTGCGCTTTTACAGGCTTCTCTTCTGAACCCAAGCGCAGGTGCAGACAATTAGAGGGAAGATGGCGAATGTAACGAGCGAGATGCAGCTTCCACCAAATTCGGTGAGATCCTTATTTATCTACCCGTTTGCCAGAAGAACATCCCTGTTGTATGATATGAACATTTCATTTCATGGTTATTGTGACTGTGACGAATCCACCTCGTCGCTTAAAACAACCTCTCTAACTTTGCGCGCCACACACACATTCCTGTTATACTGTGTTTGTGAGGACCAATACACTCGCGCTGAGACCAGTAGCTCCATGAACTTAAAACACACAAGCTGTTCCTGGTTACCTGCTGGCGTATTGAGGGTGCACACTTAATATTTCAGTGGGGTTAGCCGTGTGTGTGTGTGTGTGTGTGTGTGTGTGTGTGGGGGGGGGGGGGGGGGTGTGGGTGTGTACGTGTTTATGCGGGGACTTGTCATCTTCAGTCTGGCTGCGTCTTTGCTGGGTTCAAACCCAGTTTGGTGTAATTGAATAAGTCAATGAATCTGTGTAAAAGAATTAAGTTGTAAAAATTATTTGTTTTTGTACATCAATTGTTTGTGGAGGTAATATATGGACAAAACTGATTAATGAGAAGAAATCAGAAATAAGAGAGCCTGAGGTGAGGGGCTTAAACTATTTAATGAGGGCTGTGGGAAGAAAAGCGGCAATTTTTGTTTTCTGTTTCTTTGTTACATTGCTGGTAACTGGAGAGAGGCTGAGGCCCAGAGTATCTTGTATATGTTTAGTTTCTTTTGCACCCTGTTTTGAGTTTTTGAGCTCAATAAATCACCAACACCGGTAACCCGACTGAGACTGGATTCTTGGAGGCCAAAGAACCCCGTCACAGTGACCCAAATCATCACTGTTACTGTTATTATATAGTAAATTAAATCATTACTGTTAAATTGTATGTATTGTCCAATTGTTTATTTGAATTCTTATTCCGGGTTAGTTGGAGACATACACTAGGCTATATCAGCCCCACCAAAAATATTTTTCACCAGCCGCCACTGGCTTAAACGTGTAATTATCATATTTTTAGCTCCCTCTGAATCTGAAACTTTGGCTGTTTTATCAGATAGTTTTGAACTGGTGTGGTGTTTGGTTGGAAGTAAAGGCCTCAAAGCTCCATCTTGTTGAATCCATGAAAACCATGTTCATGTTTCCACCTTGAGACATTTAAGAAAAGACAAGGCCTCATTCTTCTGCAGCCAAGAGCTGAAAACATGAAGCCTGACAGCCTTTCAGTGAAATATGACGCACATTTCATCTTTTTTTTTCTTAATTTATTTAATCTGAAAGGAGATATTCATCTCGGTCCTCTTCCCTTGTGACTCACAGCTACAGTTCTTGCTCTTTTTTCTTTTTTTTAATAAACGCAACTGTAGTTGCAGGAGGGGCTCATATGTTTTAATGTTAGAAAATAAACATTTCCTCCTGAATAATAAACCCCCCTGTAATGTCTCCCATCTTCACTGAGGGAAGCAGTTGAACTTGGAGCATGCTCTGACACATCTGTGCCTTAATGAGATACTGGTGCGTCCTTACCTTCACCATTGTTCCCAGTGCGTCTCCCTGAGCTGCTGCAGGTCCTGATGTCAGCCTGTGGCTCTGCAGCTGCAGCCTTCAGTCCTCCTCTTCAAACCAACTCACTAACTTTTCTGCACAACTGCTCCTCTCTGCTCCTCTGTTGCTTCTGCCGACGTGGCGCCTTCACCACGCACAAGCGCACACGTACACGCATTAATCCCCCAGCTGTCAAAGGCGATACAACAACAACCCAGACTTCCGGTTGAGCCCTTCAAAGTAAAAGAGTCAATCAGGAAAAAACAAGATTCAAACTCAGAACCTTTTAGCTAAAAGGCAGAGATGGAAGAGTGGCCAAACAACGCTGCTGTTCTGAAGTAAGAACAGCATTAATTCAACATTTAATAGAAAGTAAAAGATTTACTGAATTAAGAGTCAAAAGCTACTTAGTATAAAAGCTACTGAAGAAACTGTTGGCCCATAAGATCCGATTTTATGTTCATAATAATTTAATCCACAGAGTTATGTGCCAATTGTGGTATTTTGAAGTATAAAATAAAATGACACAAATAGACAACATGGTCATAAAATGACAAATTCTTGTAAATGAAACATTTTGATTTTCAGCTTTCAAAATCAGAATCAAGTTTATTGCCAAGTAGGTTTGCACTTACAAGGAATTTGACTTGGTGTTGTTGGTCCAGACAAAAAACTAAATAAGATAGAACATATATATATATATATATATATATATATATATATATATATATATATATATATATATATATATATATATATATATATATATATATATATATATATATATATATATACACAGAAGCTATCTACACACAGTAGACTGTGCGTTAATGTAACGCAGAAATCCTGATTGGGGGAGAGAAACATTGTCCAGTGTGACGGGCGGCTCTTGGCCTTGTTGATAAGGCTGGTAGCAGATGGGAAAAAACTGTTTTAGTGACAGGAGGTTCTGGTCCTGATGGACCGCAGCCTCCTGCCAGAGGGTAGTGACTGAAATAATCTGTGACTGGGGTGCGAGGGATCAGCCACAATCTTCCCTGCACGCCTCAGAGTCCTGGAGGCGTGCAGCTCCTGGAGAGATGGGAGGTTGCAGCCAATCACCTTCTCTGCAGACCGGATGACACACTGCAGTCTGCTCTTGTCCTTAGCGGTGGGACCAGCGTACCAGATGGTGATGGAAGAAGTAAGGATGGACTCAATGATGGAGGAGCAGAACTGCACTGCATCATTGTCCTGGGAAGGTTGAATTTCTTCAGCTGCCGCAGGAAGTATGCAGGAAACCTACAATGCAGCAATTGAGTTAATCTTTCCCGCTATCATCGCAGACCCAGCCCCTGTACAGAGAGAGGAGGTCCTCTCTTTCAGCCAGGCCAACAATTCCCTCTAACGACCCCCCTTTCAGAGACATAGACAGGTATGGGGCATTGCAGGCTAACAAAAGAGGCCAAATGACCCCCATTCCAAAGGGGGGGACCTGTTCGTCTTTCAATTTGCATGTTTTCTAAACTTAAACAAGGCTTTGTTGGGCTCCTGTATAAAACTTGGAACTCAACACTATTTCTGACATTTTGAATTGAAAAAGCTTCCTGGATGGGAAGAGAAACGTCTTAAAACTTTGAAACAAAGTCCAGTAGATTGTTTTTAACTTTCTTTGGAATCACTATGACCTGGATGACGGAGAATCTTCACCGACATGAAACATTTTTAAAATCTTTTTTTTTTTTACCTGAACTCATGAAACCAATATTAACCGTTGATATCCTCCATCTGGTCTGTCCCCGTTTGGCTGTGTCTCCATCCTGGACAGAAATATCCGCTGCGCTGCTGCCATCAACGCTTTCGATTACAGATGATAGAATTGAATCTCTTTTTTAAGTGTTTGGTCCAATTTCTCTCTTAGACATAACTATGGGCTCAGATTTTACTGTCGGTACCAGTATTTTCTAACAGTGAAAATATTCATGGATCATTGTTTCTAGGTTCCCTTTATGCGTCTAATACCCCATTTACACTACCCTTTAAAACCGTGCCGAGACCGGTCCGAGCTCAGTAACTGAGATAACTTATCGTGTGTAAATGGAAAGCAAACTGAACTGAACCGAGCTAGACACAACCGAACCGAGCTAACTGCAGACCAGTTCCAGAGGTGGGCTCAGCTCGGTTTTTCCCTGGCTCGGTTCTCTGATAACAAGAGCGCATGAGCAGAACGCGTCATCTCCGTCTGGCTGCACATCCCGATTCACACTCCATTCCTGTAGGTGGCGGTAATGCCCCTCTGGAAGTTGTTTGTCAACCAACAAAAAACAGAAGAAGAACAACAACTTCTTCTTCAACTATAAACAGAAATCGAAATATTCTCCACGCAACATTTTGATTTGCTTGATTCCCTCCTCCTTCTTCTTCTTCTTGTGTTTTATGGCGGTTGGCAAACAACTTTTGGTGCATTACCGCCACCAACTGCTTGATTTCCTCCTTCAATACTGGCAGTAATACCGCAGATCGTCACTAGGAGGCGAGGAGTCGAGGAGCCGAGATAGCGTGATGTGTAAACGGTCGTCAGAACCGAGCTCGGCCTGGTCAACTGATCCGAGCTCGGACCGGTCTCGGCATGGATCGGTTTTTCAAGGGTAGTGGTATATTTCTGTCTCCTTGAACCCCAGTCAGCCTCGGCAGATGGCCGCTCACACTAAACCTATCAGACTAAGTGGTTGGGAGGCAGAACAGTTTAGGATCAGGTAACTAAGAACTCCAAGGTACTCTAAAAACACTCTCACCCCTGGCTAGGGAGAACAAGAATAATCTGGGGTGATGACTGGGTGGATCAGATGAGAGGTAATGAGCAACCAGGCAGATTTAGACAGGTGAATGAAATGAGGGATTAAGCCAGTCATTAGTGCCGAGATCATGACATCCTTCTCTCTTGTACAAACTAGTTTCCAAAGATTAAACTATATAATTAACAGTTTAGGCTGACTTGTACTTTTTCTGATCTCTAACTACAAATAAAACCTTCTCTCTGATGTACCTAAATCAGAAATGATCCTTCAGTTAAACATAATATTAATACAGTGGTTCCTTTGCTTGGCTTCAACATGGGGTGTAAACCCAGCTCCAGCACAATGATCCACCGCCGTCGTGCAGGGATAAGAGGCACAAATAGATGGTTTAGTTCAGGGGTGTCAAACTGGTTCCAGAAAGGGCTGTGTGGCTGCAGGTTTTCTTTCCTACCAAGCAATAGCACACCAGATTCCATTCATCTCATCAAGGGAGTCCAATCTGAACATGATGACTTGATGAGATGACTGGAGTCTGGTGTGCTATTGCTTGGTAGGAAAGAAAACCTGCAGCCACACGGCCCTTTCTGGAACCGGTTTGACATCCCTGGTTTAGTTGGTGACCAACTAAACCAGGGATGTCAAACCAAATCAATTAGAAAAACAAAGCCCACAGAATAGACCAACTGTTGGTCTATTCTGTGAGTTACGGTTTTTCTAATTGATTCGTGTTTTTTTTTTTACTGATGATCACTATTACACAGTCATTTTGGTTTCATTAAATACATTTGTAAAATCCAGAAGTTGTTTTAGTTGCCTAAATAAATACAATCTTAAGATCATAATAATTTTATTATGTTCCTGGAATTTTAACAAAGCCCTTGTCGTACCCTGTAACTACGTTTAGCAGAAAAAACATCTTTTTAAACATATTGTAGCTGCCATCAGAGTCAACTCATTTAAATATTTTTAATATTTAGTTAAAAACAAGACATACTAGTATTGAAATTAAAGGTTAAATCATAAATAAATAACTTTTATTTAATTTATGTTTATGTACGTTGGTTAAAAAGCTCATTAAAATGTAAGGAGGAACCTATGTTTTTTTTTGTTCCGCATGTCAGGTTCTTGTCCATGGGAAAGATTGATTGACACAATTCGTTTGGTTTTTTTTGCGCCTGTTTTTTCAAGAAGTTTCACCAGAAAGCTTTAAGACTGGTTTTCTGAGAAAAGCTGTATAAGTTATCTTTATTCCTCTGGAGTTTATGCGGCCAATGAGGTACGACTTTGTTTTACTTGGATTTATTTGTGTAAACCTTTATATTTTTTTTTTAGCTAATTTGGGTTTCTGTTTCCCTTCTTAGTTCTGACGGCATTTTTTGGGGCTTTTTAAGACGTGTCCACAATAAATGGCTGTTAAAACCAAAAGAATGACGTTAAGCCTTGATTATCTCTAGAGGACTAACGCATATAATTGGAAAAAAATATCCATAATTGAACTGGAGAGCACCTTCAGTGACTGACTGCTGCACCCTAAATGCACCAGGGAGCGTTATCACAGATCCTTCCTCCCAGCAGCTGGAAGACTCTAGAACCACCACTGTTCCCAACAACCTCAATAGGTTGTTACATTCATGCTGATTTTTGTAGTTTCTTTCTGGGGCTAATAACACGCTGATGTATTTTTATTTTTTTTTGCACATCTGTGATGTTGCTGCTATTTTTCATATATCCATTACTACAAGTATGTCCACAGCTGTTTACTGTTTATTTACTCTGAAGATATAGAGTATTTATATGATAAAAAACACTACAGTACTTTATGTGTTTATCTTTTATCTGTTATTTTTATGCAGTTTTCTATGGTCCACATTGTGTGACCACTTCTGCTATAACCTTTAGCTGCTGTAACACCACCATTTCCCCATTGTGGGACAATAAAGGGATTTTCTATTCTATTCTATTCCCTTCCTAAGTATTTTCTCTTTCTCAGAAATAATTTTGTTGCAGTTTAAAATCCAACTGTTATATGAGTGTGTGAGTTTTTTTAACTCATATTTTTGTAGATAATATTATGATTTTAATGATACTTTGAGTTGTACTTTTGCAACAGGTTCCATATAAAAACAATGTGGACTTTTGTTTTGTAATCAGGAAGCCAGGTGTGTCGGTTGTTGACGCAGCAGTTCCGGCTCCTTCCCCGGATCCTGCATCAGCCTCTGTTTGCCCTGCTGGTCTGATGTGGAGGTGAGAAGTCTCATCAATAACAGATGAGTTATCTTCAGGAAGTTCAGGATGAAAAAGTTCTTTAGTATCAGATTAAAATATAGCTCATAAAAATTACTTAGGATATGAGGAGGTAAGTATTAAATTGATCAGTTATATTAGAGCCAAAGAAGTTCACCCATGATTATAGCTTGTGGTAAGGAGCAGAAAACTAGGCAGTAGCCTAGGGCCCAAAGTTCCTGGTGGCCCCATAAAACTATTTCCATATATGGTTAATATAACTGTTCCTTATTTGTGCACATTAATTATATTTTTGATAAAAATCCTTTTGCTAAAATGCCATCAGAACGCTGATAATATTAAGTGTGTCTCAGCCCCCCCCCTTCAGTGTCCACCATATTGGATCAGTCCATTTGCTGCACAAACACAGGAAGGAGCAATCAGCTAAGTTAGAATGGGCTTAGTCAATGGAAAATCCTTTATTCCTTTTGAGACAGCTTTAAAGTTGCCAATATGAAAAGAAACAGGGACAACAGAAAACATAGAGTGGAAAACACCAAGAGAAGGGGATGAGAGCAACAAAATGAATGACGTATAGCTATTCTATAAAAAAATCTGTATAATGGGTCTTTTTTATGTGTTGTCTTATCAATTCACAGGGCACCCTGCCTGCCTTTACCTAAGGCCCTAAATTTTCTAAATCCACCCCTGCTTTTAGAACAAGAGCTGAACTGATTGCTGCAGAGTTTGGTATCATTCTCCTGTCAGTGACCCAGTTGGATCAGCAACATTGGGCGTTCCGGTACTGGTCCACTCAGTGACTCTCCAAGGTTCAAAGGTCGTGGGGTCCATATCATCAGCCCTACACTGCTGCATGCCTGACTCTTAGTTTTCTCCTCCACTGTGTTTGAGTTTCTTTAAACATGGAGCTGTGTGTGTCCTGATAACATCTCCACTGTGCTCTAACCTGTCCTGCTGCCATCTTGTTTAAGAGACAGGAGAATCTCTCCTTTGACCTTTCCATAGAGCCAGACCTGCTCAGTGTCGTGACCTCTAACCTTTTACCTGCTAAATGAGACCTGCTGAGTCTGAGATGGAGCTCTTGGGTTTGTGCTCATTTCTCTGAGCTTCACGCTCCTGCCTTAATCCACTGAGCGTCCACTACTGAAAATATTGGCAGCCCTCTGAGATTTTTCCTCTTGGGAATAATGTCTCTCTTTGTAGGACGACAGACTTCAGATGAAAATGACCTTAGAATCCTTCCAACAATAATTTGCATCATACTAGCTCCTCTGTCTGCTGTCATTGCTGTTAAATCAGTCTTAGTATTTTTCATAGCAGCAAACTGATTATAACGAGTCTTTAGTTGTTGATCTATTTATTTAATTTTATTCTAAAAAATGAACTATAGTTGTCGTCCATCTGACGTTGCTGGCCTCATGCAGGGAACTCGGTTTAAATTTAATTTTAAAACGTTGATATGTCAGTCCTAAGTTTATCTATCTATCTATCTATCTATCTATCTATCTATCTATCTATCTATCTATCTATCTATCTATCTATCTATCTATCTATCTATCTATCTATCTATCTATCTATCATCTATCTATCTATCTATCTATCTATCTATCTATCTATCTATCTATCTATCTATCTATCTATCTATCTATCTATCTATCTATCTATCTATCTATCTATCTATCTATCTATCTATCTATCTATCTATCTATCTATCTATCTATCTATCTATCTATCTATCTATCTATCTATCTATCTATCTATCTATCTATCTATCTATCTATCCATCCATCCAACCATGCGGAGATGCAGGGGAAACCATATCTGATGGGGAAACGTAGCTCGACATAACACCGGCACGTTTCAGTTGTTTTGATTGTATGGCGCCCCCTGCTGTCGGTTAGTCAGAATGACAATTCTCCATGCATCACGTGACTTTTGGCAGAAACTTACTGCGGAATGGGAAGATTTGTCTTGTACGCGAGCAGAGATCGTTTTGTACTCAGGGACAAATTACTAATTATATTTTAAGTGCAATGTTAGAGTCCGGTTTGTAAAACTAACTGTTGTGTGTGCGCAACATTTAAGGACAGTTTGAAAAAAAAGTTTTATTTGTGTGTGACATTTGAGGAGAGTTTGTAACACAAGTTTTATTTGTGAGCAATAAGATTTATTTGAGTGCAACACGTTTATTTGTGAGTGATACGATTTGTTTTTGTGAAACATGCTTTTGCAACATGCTTTATGTGTGTGCAACATGCATTTTTGTATACAACGTTTTGGCAGAAAAATCACTCCACAGACGGATCGCAAGCAACTTTAAGGTGCATACCGCCACCCACTGTAAATGTGTGTGTAGCAACATTACATCAAATTCTTTTTTTAATTTTTTATTCTGAATACCGGTATAAAGAAATAATGCTTTCCTTAATCTGTAAATATCCTTTATATTTAATTAATTTCCCAATATTCATGTTTGCCTCTCCTTCCAACCATTCTTCTCAATTTCTCCCTTTCATGTTCATAAGGTTTACAGTTCATCAGTACATGTTCTACATTTTCTTTTTCTCCACATTTCTTCACATTTATCATTATTTTCCTCCCTATTAAATATAAATTGTCATTTAAATAGGTATGACCCACTCTTAATCTGGTCATTATTATTACTTCTTCCCTTCTGTTTCTCTCATTAATGATTCTATTTAATACTGATTGTTGTGCCCATAAATTCTAACACAGCCCAGGGCTTACAACATGTCAATCAACAGGTAGTGGGCGTGGCCACCACATTTCAGTTTAGCGTCATCCCTAAATCCGCCACTGTCAAATAGTATATTTCTCACATTAAAAATTCTATAAACACATTTATTGCTGTCATTCACTGTATAACATGTATTTGTATATTGGTTCTTTTAGTTATTTATTTTATATGAGCCATTCAAATTCTGTTTAGTATAACATTTAGTGAGATTGTGGCACTTTGACATACATTTAGTTCAGGCACATCTTTGGTGGCTATGTTTGGGGTCCGCCGTGGCGCAGCTCTCTGGACATTTCCAGTAAACCTTAACAAAAAACGATCATTTTAGACTGAAATATTTAACGAACTCGGATTTGTGGGAGTTTGGGTCATTGGACACCCAGCCATGAATCTAGAGCTGCTCGGTAATTATATGAAGATGCTTTTGTTGTGTGATTAATGCTCACTTTCCTGCAGCGCTCCGCTCTTGTTGTGGTTAGCTTATTCTGTTAGCCGAGGATGCTAACAGCTAAGCTACTAATCATATTTAAAATATAAACAGTTAGAATTGTCGATTCAACTTAAGCTATTCAATTTAAACGGGTAAATTAGCAACATAGTCTTTGATATTTATGAATTATATCATTATTCTTTTTTTGAAAGTAGAGAACTGTCAGTTAGCCGAATTTAGCATCCGTATCCATATAGCATCGTTCGGTGTTCTACATTAACTAATACCTAACTTATAAAAAGTTCATATGCCTCCAATTTAAAGGATGTTAAATAGTCGACATTTTTATAGTTAAACGTTTTTGTCGCCCAGGGCGTATTTTCTTATTCGTGAAAGCCGTGAATCTAATTTAAAGTAATAAACAACATTATTCACTCTGGGGTAAATCAATGGAAGCCTTTTTTGTTTGTTTGTTTTTAATATGCCACCGTTCTTAGGTACCATCCAAAGTGCTTCTGTAGGGAAAAACAATGGTCATGGTTCTTTCAACATAAAGAAACCTTAATCTTGTTTTGACATCACCTTGAGTTCAAGCAATGTTTCTCAGATGCTGAAATACTTTTTTAGTCATTAACTTATTGTGGGTGATAGAAATTGGATACTTGATTAATGTAATGATGCAAGTATTGTTGTGTAATGAGATATAACTCAAAAATGGTCAGGTATGTGTTATTTCTTTGTTTTCTATTCAACCAGCCAGTTGTTCTTATAATTTATTTAAAGTGATCTGAAGTTCCTTCCTTATCAGGGTTCCTGCAGGTCTTTGAAAATCATTAAAAGACATTATTTTTTAAATTAAGCCTGAATTGGCATCAAAATTCATTAAATGTGATTATCGTGGCATTTAAAATGCTTTACTAAAAAAAAAATAAGTTAATAAAAAATTTTCGTCAGATATATTACGTATAAATATATATTATAGATATGTTTGTGTTTGAGGTGAAAAAAAGCTAGAGAATGGGGGAAAATGCAATCATCAGCAAAAGTGGCTGGAAAACAAGAAATTTGGGACATGGCTGCAGCCTGTCGATGGTAAAGATGACAAAGGATTTTGCCGTGTTTATATGAAGGTCATGGGTACCTGTTGATGGCATTAACATTATTTCTAAGAGCATTAAAAGTGCATTAAATTAGAGTTACTCATTCCTGTATAAACCCTGATATTGATTGCCCTTTCTTAATTAACATTTAGAGAGACATCAGTGCACAAACGGTACAACCTTTCCACCGATATATATATTTTATTATATAATTTTTCAGGCTGATTGCCTTTCTTTTTCTCCATTTACATGATGAAAATGACAGAAGGACACTGAATGTGACACAATTCTCGATTTAAACGTAAAGAAACATTTATTTATGAATCATAGAAAACACTAACAGTGATAGCAAATAGAGAGAAAGTCAGTGCATGCGCTGATGAATCGTTCGATGCATCTGTCCATCTCTAATATTAATCCTTTATACATTTAACTGGTTTGATTAAAATTCTATTCTGTGTGTTATTTTTTTTGTAGAATCGTTTGGGCAGAACTATCCAGAGGTAAGACACCATGTTTTAAAGCAGCATGGGCTTGATGAGCAATTATTAATAAACTTCTTTTAGAGCTTTCTTTATGTTCCATCTGGTGTGATAACTCTGACTTTGTTTTTTCAGGAGGCAGATGGCACCCTGGACTGCATCAGCATGGCCCTCACCTGCACCTTTAACCGCTGGGGCACGCTGCTGGCGGTCGGCTGCAACGATGGCCGCATCGTAATCTGGGACTTCCTTACTCGTGGAATCGCCAAAATCATTAGTGCACACATTCACCCCGTCTGCTCCTTATGGTAAGAAACGTTGTGATGATACGTTATAAATCTGTTCTAATGTGTTCGAATGAGGACAAACTCTGCAGCCTCTTTGTCCTGCTGTGCTTTAAAATCGTAGGGAAATCATATTTAAATGTCAATCATTATGGCTCAAACAAATGTATTCTTTATCAGACTATATTGTCCCAAATTTTCGAAAAGTTCTATTTAAAATCCTGTCTTAAAATCTGTTTTTTTTTCCTCGTTATTTTATGCAGGCCAGTTAGTTCTACGTCAGCCTGAACACCTAAATCATATCAACGGTCATCTGTCAATTTAAATGTTTTCGGTCATAGCATCTTGATTCATATGTTGCAGCTAATATACGCAACGGTTGAAATCAGAATCCTTTCCTTTCCCATTGAGTTGCGTCCCAGTGTTCACGGGGATGGACGTCTGTGTCTTCAGCAGGCGTAGAGCTAACAGAACTGGCAGCGTTGCGAGGCAAGGGCTCAAACATGTACGGCTGGAAGCCTTCTACACCAAACCAAGCTTCTGCCGCCCTGGCGTCCTCTTCCACAACATCTTCGTCCCCGCTTTCCTCCTCTAATGAAAAAAAAGGATGACGGAGGAGACTCATCCACGATCTCCGACACTAAACTCTCCTCCTCTTGCATGTTTCCTCTGTCCATAGCGTTCCTTGACAGTGTCGTTTTTAAGTCACCAATTTAGTGCTACTTGGTCCCAATGGAATTTCCCATTGGGAACCTACTAGCACTAAGATGCTAACTGGTTAGCATGATGCTTCCGACAAACCGGCCACAATCAAACTTGCTTGCAAAGTGTTAACGACAGGTTCTCTGTTTGATAAGCTGGTTTAACTGTGAACATTTTCTTCTCAGCGTTAAAACGGGTCACAGGTAACTTACAGGATGTCTTGTTTATGTTTTTGGATCCAGTTGGAGTCGAGACGGCCACAAACTGGTGAGCGCCTCGACAGACAACATCGTTTCCCAGTGGGACGTCCTGACTGGAGACTGTGACCAGAGGTTCCGCTTCCCTTCACCCATCCTCAAACTGCAGTACCATCCCAGGGACATGTGAGTGTCCAGCTCTGAGCCGCAGCTCAGAACCCTCCTGCAGTCACTTTCAGCCTTTTCTGAACAGGGTTTGGTTTTTCAGAGACAAGGTGCTGGTTTGTCCGATGAAGTCGGCTCCAGTCCTGCTGACGCTGTCCGACTCCAAGCATGTTGTCCTTCCTGTAGACGACGACTCGGATCTGAACGTGGTGGCAGCTTTCGACCGGCGGGGAGAACATATTTACACCGGCAACGCCAAAGGAAAGGTGAGACCCAGGAGGGCGGTTAGAAGTTTAGCCTTTTCTGGACCGGACAGCGAATGTGATGGAGCCAGAGGTCACTTCCGGGTCAAAGTTGTCACCATCATGTTTGATGTTTCAGATTCTGGTGTTAAACACAAACACTCAGGAGCTCGTGGCTTCCTTCAGAGTTACAACCGGCACCAGCAACACCACAGCCATCAAATCCATCGAATTTGCACGAAAAGGAAGGTGAGATGCAGACGGAGCTCCTTCTAAATCCAATCCTGGTTCAGAACCTTTTGTTTGGTTTTATTTCTTATAGCCCCGTTTACACTAGCCTTTAGAAACCGTCAAGAACAGTCCGAGCACGGTAACGGACATAACCGTCGAGTGTAAATGGAACGCAACTGAACCCTACACTGATCAGCTTTAGAGCTCAACTCAAACTATAGATGAAAACAAACCAGTCATGTGACCACTAAACTCTTAACAGTTCCTTGTGAAGCTTATATTGTATATAATATGTTCTTTCTTATGTATTTGTCTGCCTAGGGACTACGGATGAAAAGTAGCTTTGTAGCTATAATCCGCCATATTTACATTTGTTTTTATACTGATGTTCATTAATGTGCTTTGTCCCTATTCAAATAAATAAATAAACTGGACTTTGTTTTTGAAGACTTTTCACTTCCTGGATCGGAAGCGAAACATTTTCAAACTTGGGAACAAAGTCCAGTGGATTTTTTTTTATTTTATTTTTTTTTATTGCTATGACCTGGATGACTGAGAATCTTCCCCAGTAAACTAAACCGGACCTGTACCAGACACAACCCAACGGTGCTAAATCTAGTACTAGTTCAACAGTAGGGCTGGGCAGGGTTCATCTGAGGCTCGGTTCTCTGATAACAAAGAGCGCATGAGCAGACGGATACGCCGGGTTTTCCGGTGTGTCTAGTTTTGCAATTCTCGGATCTCTTCCCCCTTTCACAACACAAACTTCTTCTCAGCCTAGACTCTGGGCTGAGAAGATGCTATTTTCTTTGCCTAATTCCGCCTTGAGAGCTTGAGTATCGTGGAGTAGCGACGGGTTAAAGAGGCATCTTGAAGCGTTTCGACACATTACCAAACTATTAATCCTGTCTCACAAAATACTGACACCTGCTGCAGCCAATAAATAATGTAAACATATATCATGAGGTGAAACCTTTGGGGAAAATGTGAATGATGATGCTTGTAAACTAGGATTTTAAAAAATTATTTCAAAGCAATAAGAACAGTAAAAACTAAATAAACTAAGAGTCAATTTGAAACTAACTTTCATTCAGATAAGTTGAGAGATAACTGAGAGGAAAAGGACGACGCAACAAGAAAATTAAAATAAAAACGTCTCAAATGTTCCTATTCCTTTTAGGCTGCTCCAAAATTCTTGATAATTTTAATTTTTTTAGCAGATGCATCATGTTGACAGAAATGTTTTTAACACAGATTAGTGAGTCAGTCAGTTAGAAGCAACTCCTTGGTCACATGACTTTCTGGAAACGACACGCGCATCGATACGCAACGGTGTTGCTGGACCCATCACTATTGTGGACCGTTGATATGAGGCGAAGAACCGTGCTAGAATGATGTGTAAATGGTCATAAGAACCAATTAGGGACAGTTAACTGATCCAAGCTCCACATGAATCGTTTCAGAGGGGTAGTATAAATATGGTTGGGTCTGTTTTTTTTTTTTTTTTTTTTTTTTTTTTTTTAATCTAAGCCTTGAACTCCATGTCTGCACCGTGTTTTTAATGATGCAGCTGCTTCCTGATAAACACAGCCGACAGAATCATCAGGGTGTACGACGGCAGAGAGATCCTGACCTGTGGCCGGGACGGCGAGCCAGAGCCCATGCAGAAACTACAGGATCTGGTCAACAGGTAGATCAGCCTCCCTCAGCGTTTCACCTGACCTCTGAGGCGGTTAGGTTCCTAAAACAATAAATGTTTGTAACGTTTACTCTGCCCAGGACTCCGTGGAAGCGCTGCTGTTTCTCTGGAGATGGTGAGTACATCGTGGCCGGTTCGGCCCGGCAGCACGCCCTCTACATCTGGGAGAAGAGCATCGGGAACCTGGTGAAGATCCTGCACGGCACCAGAGGAGAACTGCTGCTGGATGTCGCTGTAAGGGCGTCCAAAATTAGATTTCTGCGCCTCGTTGCACTACATGGAAAATAAAACCCCTCTATTGAATGTCTGTCAGTGATACTGAGATGATTTCTTGCAGTGGCATCCTGTTCGACCCATCATCGCCTCCATTTCCAGTGGAGTGGTTTCCATCTGGGCTCAGAACCAAGTGGTGGGTAACAGTCATGAACAGAAATAAAATCCATCAAATATTTACCCGGTCTGTCTATTTTAGATTTTACAAATAAACTTCCAGCTGCGGTTCAGGCAGACGTGATTTGACTAGGCCCTTTGCTTGCCGTCGGTTTGTGATCCTCTGTTTATTTGCTGTAGGAAAACTGGAGTGCATTCGCTCCAGACTTTAAGGAGCTGGATGAGAACGTGGAGTACGAGGAGCGAGAGTCTGAGTTTGACATCGAGGACGAAGACAAGAGCGAACCGGAGCAGACAGGTACACTGGAAAAAAACTAAATCTAGATAAGTAATTTTTTCTTAAATAAGTGCATTTGTTCTTGAATTGAGAAGGTTAAAGAGACTTTTTTCCAATGGAACAAGACAATTTACAAACTCATTTTAAGTGCATTTTATTTAAAAGTCTTATTTTAACAATAAAATTCCTCATTCCACTGGCAAATCATCTCATTTACCTACTTAATTTAAGAAATTTCTACTTATTTTTATATAGTTTTTCTAGTGTACTGACCCATTACAGGTTCTGTTTTATATGTCTGATGCTCTGTGTGAAGGTTTCTAAAGCCACTCTTGTTATATTTTTTTTTGTTGGGGGTGAGATGTATTTTATTGGTAATTTTGTGACGGCTGAGAGGTGAACTTGTGGTTGCGTTCCAGGTGCGGACGCTGCAGAGGATGAAGAGGTGGACGTAACAACCGTTGATCCTATCGTCGCTTTCTGCAGCAGGTAAACCCGCTGAAAATCAGAGGAGATTTATGTCCACCTCATTTACACTGATAACCCTAAAGTCATCTAACTGATTGAGTTCTTGGTCATTTGTTTGATGACACAGCAATATTTTTTTACTCTATTCTTAAAAAAAAAAAAAAAAAAAAAAAAAAAAAAAACTTTTTTAGAATCTAGTTTTTTTAATAAAGTTTCTAATTTATTAAAACAGCATCATTTTCCCACTGATTTTAGCCTCACTTCATCCGTTTGGTATCAATCTTTTATTATATTACGTCTTTATAATGAATGTTTTTAGGGTTTAACTTTATCGTCATTTAGATTTAAATCACATGCATGTGGAGAACATTTCAGTGCTGATGGAAAATGTGCAGCAACATGTATTAAGAAAACCTGTCAGATTGGAACAAAAGTAATCTTTAAAGACATAGAAGAGAAACATTTATTTAAAAGAGATTAAAAAAAATAAAAGATCGTAAACATCCAGTATATTATCTTATTCTGGTTTGATTTTTAAGATGAATTTCTGCTCTTAAATTAAGACTCTTCATTTAAAGGAAAACTCTGAGCAGCAAAGAATAATCAGTGGATCATCATTTATAACTCAAACTAATACGTTCGCCGTGATTTACTAATTTTAGCGTTAATCAGTAAAAATTGCGATCACTGAGTCCGGGAGCGGCCATTTTTGCCCAAATATAGTAACCCCTCCCTCCTGCCATCTTCCAGCAGTGACGTCACGGTGCGGTAAGCCTAGCGCCATTCTCCCCGCTTTACAAGCTAAATCAATGGGAACTACTAGACACATTTGCAATCAACAACAATTATTGAAGATTTCCAGAGGACTTCACCATTGAAATTCACCAGAGCTATAGTGAAACTGACAATGCCCACGTGCATGGCAGCTGGATGCTGGAATACATCGGGTAAAAGTGAAAAAAAAAAGAGTTATTCCACCTTTCTGGTTCCTGATCCTCCACGGACGGGTTGGTCGTTGGATCGCCAACTTGAAGAGGGAGGATTTGCCATCGAACTTCTGGCCAGAGAAAAAACCCGTAATATGTAGCCAACATTTGGAAGAAGAATGTTTTCAAGCTGACTTGGATAATAGCGCGTTTTGACAAACACCAGATACAGCTCTGGGACTTGATCAACAGCCGATACCGCACCGTGACGTCACAAACCAGTAGGTGGCAGTTAGGGCTGGGTATTGTTCAAAAATGTTCGGTGCCGGTACCAATACCAATACCTTCACTTCGATACCGGTTCCTGAACGATACTTTTTTCGATACCAGTTTTATAATATCAATTCAAAGAAAAAGAAAATTACACAACATAAAAAAGTACAAATCTTGAGTTTTATTTTAGCTCTGATTTTTCCTTTTACATTTTTCCTCTTACATAAAAAAATAAAAATCAGTGACTAATATTCACTGTTACATTGTGAGGACCTTTTTACTTAGCAGTTTTCCTTTAGAAAATTGACCATGTCTGACAAACAAGCCCGTTGAATGGGATCCTACTGACAGCGCACCGCTGGTATGTGGGGGTCTGAGCGGCTCCCACAGAAATATTGGAAGGCAGGATGAACTGACTGCACTGATTAAGTTTTCAGGTGGATTTTCCCACTTAAAAACATAATAAAACTACTTTATTCCCACTGATCACAGGAAATACAGCTGCAAGGCAAAGAAAGGATAGAGTAGCTCCGCCCAACGCGCGTCAGAGCCACTTTTCGACCGCGCAGCCAGAGCAGCAAAGCTGCTTCAGCCGCGCGTCAGAAGCTGGTACAAGCAGCAAAAATGAAGCAGCAGACGCGTTTTTGCTGCTCTTGCTGCGTCCAGTTTGAAAGCAGCATGATTCACTCCGCTCTGGCTTTGCTCCGCCCACGGGCTGCAGAGAGGAGGATGGTCGCGCCGGCTGCGGTCCGCTCTCCTTGCAGTCAAACACCGAGCAACTTTCTGCTCTTAAATTGTTTCCGTGCACGATGTATTGCACTGCGCGCTATTGGCATCAGTCTTAATAAAGTGAAGCCGCACTTTTGACCTGGGGGGCATTTTAAAGGGGTTCCACGACGCTCGCAACCAGTTCACAACAGATACACATGAACCCTGGCTGTAGGCGGGACCACCTGTGTATTTTTCCTGGATGACGCAATCACGTTAAGTGTTAAAGCCAATCACCGAAACTTGGTACCGAAAGACGAGGCATCTTTCGATACTCTGTAGAACCGAAGCATTTCGGTCGGTACCATAAAAGTACCGAAGTTCGGTACCCAGCCCTAGTGGCAGTAGTGTTCTTTGACAAACATGGATGCCTCCAGTAAAGCACATTCACATGAAAATTACTCTGAATTTAAACACAGTATGTAGTTATTTCATATTTAAAGTACTTTCAAAAGTTTGAATTGTGAATATGAGCGGACTTTTCCTTTAACTTTTAAATGTTTGTCTCTTTAGTGATGAAGAGCTGGAGGACAACAAGGCACTGCTGTACCTGCCTATCGCCCCCGAAGTCGAGGATCCTGAGGAGAACCCCTTCGGTCCCCCACCGGACGCCTCGGTTCAGCCTGGAGCTCCAGACGAAGCGCTGGCAGGAGCAGACAAAAAGCAGAAGCCGCCCTCATCTGACGGAGGCCCGGCCAAGAAGAAGGCCCGCACCACCACCATTGAGCTACAGGGGGTGCCCAGTGACGGTAAGATGGGAGAATCATGATGTCTGGTTCTGCTGTTGGTCTAAAACTAAAGAAGATACGTTGATTTTTATCAGATGGAAAATTTAATTTGGGATCCAACCTGTTTCCTCTACTAATTAGATTTTACTGTAAAAGACCAATTTGCAGGTTACATTTTTGACAAAATGCAAACTAAGTGTTGTCGAGTAGGACCACGTTCAAAAGGTTTATTTAGGATTGAAAGTGTTTCGAGCACTTAATGTATTATATTTGTTATGGCTGAAACAATTAATCAGATAAATTGTGATTAATTAGGAGTTCAGTCATTTATTAATCAATTAATCATTAACTGGAGTACAGAGACTAAAGGGAGAACGGTTCACAAAATCCACGGTTCGGTTCACGGTTTTCGGTTCGGTATATGTTGATTGTTAGGAAAATCTATGATGTCTTGTATAGTCTGTTTAAAACTGAAAGAAAAAAGCAGTCTGGCATTTGATACATCATTGTGACAGTTTTAGGTTAAAAGTAGTAGAGATTCTGGCATTGCAAGAGAGGAGACAGTGCTAGTTCCAACATGTGCTTCATTTATTTGGCAAACAATCTTTAACAAAGAAGCATAGGCTCTATCAAAACTAGACTTAAGTCCCTTTGTTTGAAATTAACTCAAGATAAATTGACATGTTTCAATTCCCTGATTATCAAAACTCAGTTTGTTCTGCAGTATTTGAAATGCAATCAAATAAATGAAAAAATGGCCAAAAATTGCACTTTGACCCAAAATGGCCGACTTCCTTTGGGTTTTATGGCATACCTCCAAGAGACTTTTTTTCATGATTTGAGGAGATTTACCTGTGTGCCAAATTTCAGGTCTCTGTGACTTACAGTTTTCCCCCCACTCACGTTAGGGGGCGCTGTGGCGCAATTTGGGGGCGGCCATTTTGGATTCCATTATAGACTGGCTATTTCACACGGGGGACAATTTACTGCCACGTTTTCTTGAGTTTTTGAATATGCGAAGTCCCCGTAAAATGCGTTCAAAGTGCTACAAGAATCGTAATTATAATAATAAGAAACTTTCGAAATACAATAGGCTCTCGCAGCCTTCGCTGCTCGGGCCTAATAAGGCTGGATTTCTTATCAAACTTAAAGTGCCACTGTGTTATCTAAAATAACAAAATAAATAATCCAGTAAATATTATAATGATCAATATAAAATATAGCATAAACCAAACTAACACATACTGCGCTGCTTATAAACAACAAGGCTCTGCTCATTCTATTATAATGTTTTCTGCAAGAAGAGGAGTTTGTCCACATTCTCTGCCAAAAGATGAGATCTACTAGCAGTGACAATGTCTCCTGCTGTAGAGAAAACTCTCTCACTTGGTACGGATGTACCTGGGACTGCAAGGTAACGTCGGGCCAATTTAGCAATAGGAGGATACTTCTGCTCGTTGCTTCTCCATCATGCAAGTGGATTTTCATCCACAGGAATGCATCCTGTGAGTCTGTATGACACGACCTCCACAACTTTCTTTCCGCTGTCATCGTATGTCACTCTAAATGCAAAGTGGTCCCATACAGCAGACCTATAAAGTGCTGCTGGCGCGTCTTCCAACTCCAGTTCTTTCCCACTCGCCATACCCACACAATTCTCCACAACAACTGATTTTTTTCTGCTACAGCCGGCTACGCTGCTTCGCTTCTTCTTCTTCTTGTTTACTACTGGTGGTTGGCTTTGGCCGCAGTTAGGGGTGTAAATAATAATCATTTTGTATCGATGCATCGATCCAACAGCCGACGATCCGATGCATCGATACGTCCGCAAGAGTATCGATTCATTTTTTTTTTTTTTTCCTCAGGTCTATTTTTATCCATTTGCTCCTGGGCGTAATTCTCCCTCCCGTGCTGCGGTGGAGCTAAACCTATTTTGCCCTCCTACCTCGCTTCCTGTTTGTACTCCTGCAGCAGTGTGTTGCAGTAAGCTTGACACAGACATTTTTAAATCATGCTCAATATTGAACCGCGGTCTGTGCTACATGCTGTGGGTCTAGATACGGCCGAGGCGGAGAGGAAGTGGGGGCGAATTAGTCAGACAATGGAGGGACATGAGGGCCAAAAAGAGCGGAGATCCAGGTGGAAAAAGGGTCCCAGCGTTCCCGCGCACCTCGCTCTTCTAGCGGGTCAAACTTCACGAGTTGTTTTCCATAATTTCGGTCATAAAAACAAAACAAGCCGGCCTCCTGTCTGCGGTCAGCTACAATTTGGGAGAGGAGCAGCGGAGCGTCTGCTGAGGGGGCGGGGACGTCTGGAGCCGAGGTATTGCATCGCACTTCTTGCACTGATTATGTGCAGGATTTTTTGATGCAACTTTTCTACTTCTGCTATGTGCTGTTGTTTCTAAAAAAAAAAAAAAAAAAGCATAACGATGTTACAGCTTTCATTGATGTATTTCAAACTTGAAACTTTGTTTAGCCTGTAAGGTGTAAAAAAAAAAAAAAAAAAAGTTAACCGATGAATCGGATCGAATTGTACGGTGGTGTATTCTTGAGTATCGAAATTAATGGAATTGTTGGGTCAGGAAATCGATACTGAATTGAATCGCCATGATGGATGTGATTTACACCTCTAGTCGCAGTACCGCCACCTTCTGCTCTGGAGTGTAAACGCTTCACCTATGAGAAAAAGGAGCAGCGCATGAACTGAACGCAACACACGCAAATCGAACCGAGAGAATGGTTCGACTGTGAAAATCCTTAACGTCAACCCCTGCTGGAGTGATAGTTGCTGGAAATGGGCCTCTATACACTAGGGATGGAACGGTTTATGAAAACCGTCCGAACCAGCAGAAAAAAATCAGTTGTTGTGGAGAATTGTGTGGGTATGGCGAGTGGGAAAGAACAGGAGTTGGAAGACGCGCCAGCAGCACTTTATAGGTCTGCTGTATGGGACCACTTTGCATTTAGAGTGACCTACGATGACGGCGGAAAGAAAGTTGTGGATAAAAGTGCAACAGTGTGCAACACGTTTGTTTATGCTAACAGCAACATGTCCAACATGTCATGCTAACCCCGAAATCCCGCATACTCCGTCAGCGCTCCGCTCCGCTGCGCTCCAGACCGCCTGTACAAAGCAAAGCCTACAGCCTGCGCTGTGGCTCCCGTCCGCTCCCCTCTGAGTTCCTTGAAGATCGTAGAGAGCATGCACCAGATGATTAAATTCAAAGCAGCAAAACATGCGGAAATGATCCAGGGTTTCCGTGGATCATTAAAAATAATTACAATTCATTATTTTTTGGGGATTTTTTAATTAATTTCATTAATTTTATGGGATTTCGGTGTAACAATCAACATATATCCCGAACCGAAAACCGTGACCACGAAACCGTGAACCGAACCGAACCGTGGATTTTGTGAACCGTTCCACCCCTACTATACATCTATGTAGATGTTGCACCAAAAACCAGACATTTGCAGCTTGAATAGTCATTTACCACATTAGCAATGTATAGAGTGTATTTCTTTAAAGTTAAGACTAGTTTAAAGTTATCTTTATTGAAAAGTACAGCGCTTTTCCGTCAAAAATAAGGACATTTCAATGTGAGCCCAAACTTTTGAACGGTAGCGTAGATCACAGCATCTACAGCTTTGTCAGTTCTGGAGTTAATAAAAGAAGTGAGCAGATCCAAAGATTTTCACACTTGGTCTTTGCATCTGGTGTCCCCTAGTGGTCAGGATTGGAACCAATACTTTTATTCTCTACATAAATTACATATGTAAAGTTTTAGGAAAATTCTGTTTCTTTTTTTCTTTGTAGATGACAGATATTTTGTGTACAGGTGAGAGCTGATAGCAGCTCATTGATGATTTCACACCGAAAGGACTTAGCCCTAGCATGCTAGCATCCAGAAAACTCCAACATTTTAGTGCTTCTTTAGATATTTCAGAGTTCTCACTGATTGGCTATTTTATAGCCAATCAGTGAGAACTAATTAGGCAAACAGCTTGCCATAGTCCCTGTTGAGTCGCTCTTTGTCTGGTGCCTTGCTCATGGACCTTACTGCCTAGGTGGACCTTAGCAGGAGCTTGGGACCCAAGCCTCTCCACCACGTCAAGGTGGCGACTCTTCGAAGAGGAACATTCACTCACACACTCACACCAGATATTTGAGGGGAAAAGCAGCCAAGCATGAGGAGCTCTATCAATACCTGCCAGTCTTTCTGCTAGGCTACAATGCTATCAGCACTGCTCCACCATGCTGCCCTTTGAAACATTTGGGATGTTTCTAATTTACAGACTGATGACTTTTCATCACACGTAAAACCCACACATCCATCCATCCATTCATTAAAACACTTTTTTTTATTATTATTATTATTTTTATTTTTTTTAACTGCTGGAACAGATATAAATCATATAGAAGCCGCTTTTAGTTCTCCTGCTCCAAAAATCTGGAATAAACGTAGTCACTGGGTAAGTAGAGGGGTAGGTGGCGGTAGAGCGTTTGCAGCCCGATCCAGCGGAAGAGAATTTCAGTCTGAATAGACGTTTCTACGTTGCTTCATTCTATCTCTTTTCTTCCACTCTGCAGAATCTGTTAGTTCAATCTCTAACGTTCTGCTCTCTCTGCTTTTTCTCATAGTAGCTTCATCTGGTCTGTTCCTGTTTGGCTGTGACTCCATCCTGGAGAGACTTATTTTAATGATTCACTTCTATTCTCTTTAATTTTCTGTTGTCTCTTACATTCTGCTTTTCTTTTTCTATCTGTTTTCCTCACGTTCAGCTCTTTGAATTGTCTGCCACTGAAATCTTCTGCATAGATCAACCTGCCTCGCTTAGAGTCCGTAGCTGAAGCTCTAATAGGCAGACATCTTCTGATTGTTTCTGCTTTGGTGCCTGAGGCGGATATGATGCTGATGGATCTACTGGAAATATCCCAACAGATGGACTGGAATCCACTGGAATCCAAAATCGGTCCCATTCGATTCCCATCAAACACGGTTTGGCTGTTGGAGTCTTTTTAAGGGGCTTCCATTGAGAAGGTCTGGTTCTTATGGTGACCAGGAAGCACGTCTCTGGGCACAATCATTCACACACCAATACACTGAAGAGGCCAATTAACCGGATAGGTGGGGGAAACCGGAGCGCCCGGGGAAAACCCACGCAGGCATGAGGAGAACCACTTCTCCACCATGCTGCCCTTTTTTTTTTTTTACTTTTGGGATGTTTGGATTAAAACATTTCCAAGGCCAATTCTTTCAGTATGGTGGTTTAGGATGTTTAGAGCTGATGGTGTCCAGTTCAGTCCCAGTATAATTAAACCCTGATAAGGTCTCTCTGCGTCACTAAAAGGTTCTAGTTCCTCCCTTCTGAGGTGGACTTCTTTCTCTTTAATTGTTCTGGTTTCCTCAAACCCAGAGAGTGGCGAAACCTTTTCCAGGGGCTCTTCTTCCCTTTCTCTGGGACTTCCTCCTCGGTGAGTTGAAGGATGGAATCCTGACTGATTTCCTCGTCGGTGGATGTTTGTTTGAGGGCTGAGATCTCTTGCTGCAGTTCATCCCTTTCAGCTCTAAGTTGGTTGATCAGATCAAGGTCCTCTGCTGATTTCTTTGAAGAAGTTTCTGCCTCATCATTGAGGAGCGTCTCTAAACGTTCCAGCTTTCTTTCCAGGTGAAGAACCTCCCTTTCTTTCTCAGAGACGATTTCCTGGTGGGAAACTCTTTCTTGTTCCAACTCTCTCTGCAGCAGACTCTCCGTCTCTTTAAGTTCTTCCTGCAGGCCTGAGATTTTCTGAGCCATTTCCTGACGGAGAGCCTGGTTCTCTGCTGTCAGGCCGTTGATGACCTGAAGGTTGGACGCCGATGTCTGTGAATGGGCTTCTCTTTCTTCATCCAGCTCTTGTTTTAGTGTTTCTGTCTGTTCTCTCAGGGTCAGATTGTCCTGTTGGTACTTCCTGATAGCTTCCTGCTGTGAAGCCCTAATCCGGTCCACCTCCTCCTGGAAACCAGCTGCTGTGTCTTCAGGTGTTTGTTCGAGGGATTCTAACATCTTGTTCATGGTTTCAAACATGCTCTTATTCAGGACCTCCATTTTGTCGGTCATGTTTGAGGTTCTCTGGTTGTTTGCGTTCAGCTGCTGTTTAAAACAATCAAGCTCTATTTTCAGCAGGCTAACCTCCACCTCATACTTCCTTATGACCTCTTAGTCAGAAAGTTTGACTTCTTGCAGCTGTCTCTGCAGACGTGTCTCCGTCTCCTCGGCGCTTTGTTCAAGGCTCGCCATTTTTTCAGCCATTTCTTGCCGGAGAGCTTTGTTCTTGGCTGTCAGGTTGTTAAACATCTGGATGTTGGTCATCGATGTCTTTGAATGACGTTCCATCTCCTCCATCAGTTCCTGCTTCAGCGTTTCTGCCCGTTGTTTCAGAGTAGCTGTATCTTTTTCATACTTCTCAGTCATTTCCCTGTGTGAAGCCTTTACGGTTTCCAGCTCTCTCTGTAAATTGGCCACCATGTCTTCAGTTTTTAGCTCCAGGGATTCATGGACCTTTGCTTCCTTGGTCTGGAACTCATTCTCTGCTTTCTTTGAGTAGTTTTCTCGTTCTCTAGTTAACTCCTGCTCTAATTTCTCCACTTGTTGCCTCAACATAAGAATCTCCATCTGGTTCTTAGAGACGGTTTCCTGACTGGAGGTCTGAAGCTGCTCCAGTTCGTTCTGCAGAGTTTGGTTCTGGTCTCTCAAAGTGCTTATAAGCGTTCGTCCATGCTCTATTTTCAGCTCCCGTGCTTCGGTTAGATTCTTCTGATTCTGCAGCTGGTTCTTTGTATCTTGTAGTTCTTTTGACAAATAATTCACCTTACGCTGCTCTTCTTTTACTGCTTTTCTCTCCGCATCCAAAAGACATTGGAGTCGGTTCATGTCCGCCTCAAAGTAATGACCAGGCGGAGGATTTCTGCCTTGAACCCAGGCACCCTGGTTGTACTGGTTTCTCCGTCCACTTTCCTGGACATACTGCCCCCTCGGCTGGAATCTTCTTGTCTGGTTTGACATTTTTACTCAAATACGATTGGAGGAAAACAATTCACTGAAAACGATCAAACAATATTTGCTAGAAACTCGCTGTATGTGCTCTGTGCTCTGTGGGTCCAGGGAACTGAGGTGGGAAGAATGTGTGGGAGGAATCGTAATGTCTGAGGGAGGTCTTAGAATTAGAATGACTTCATAGAATCAGTTTGAACAAAAACAATGAGAGAATATTACTTTTGTTTATGTTCAAAATTAGACTAGAATCTATTTGGTGTTTCCATTGCAAAGCAAGCAGCATAGAACGCCATTGTGTCTTTTTATGCTCCTATTCTATTGTGGCACACACACAATATAGGTATCAAAATGTCCGGCTCCGTCTAGGCAAGGGTGTGATTACTTTTATAAGCGATTGGATTTATCTATATATCCATATATATATATGAGCCTTTGCTGTGTGGGCATACATTAACCTACAAACACAGTTTAAATGGTCATTTGTAGATAAATCCTTTGTTCTTCAAAAACTGAAAACGGTATGTCGATAACTGCTACGGTTTTTCTAAAATCAGTCTTTAAGCTCCACAAAGGTTGAGGGAAAATCAGACACAGGATTTTTGAGAGTGGGAGAGAGACGATTTCTGCAAACATGAAATGTTTTTATATCGCTCTCACGCCGGTATCATTTTATCTACAGTCACCATTTGTTGTCAGTTTGTAGACTGAAGCTTTGCTTTCACACAATGTCTTTGGAATTACTCTAAGATTTATAGTTTTCTTGAAAACGTCCCCAGACCGACCAAAAGATGATGGATTTCCCATGATTTTCCCATTCATTTTCTTATTTTATTTTAATTTTACACAGTGTCCTGTTTGGTGATGTGGCAATAAGAATAATTGTCTTGATGCCAAAGAAAGAGCCCAACAGATTTAACTTTCACCAGTGGAGCAGTGCGGCTATCGCCATAATGTTCCGCTTGATTAATGCATATAAATAGCTTTATTATAATTATGCAGGGATTATTACAGATTATATGGACACTGCAATGAAAGCAGAACAGGAAAAGAAAAACAGAAAAAAAGGAGAAAAGAAAGAGGAGATAGAAGGGAGACAATGATAAAACATCATCAGTCTGCTCCATCACCAGCAAAGAGAAGTAAAAATGACATCACAACCAACAGATATAGTATAAGAAATGCAATAAAGTAACACCATGATACTATGGCTGAAGTATAAGTAGTATTATTTAATCTGACTTGTATACTGTGGTAGCTGAAGATCAGAATATGCCCCCCACCCCCCCACACAATGACCTACATAGATGTGTGTTGTGAAAATGTTGTAGATGAAAGTGGCTAAAATGCAAAAATAAAATTAGGGAGGGGGGGACGTCATTATTCGTTTCGTTGGAAGAAGAGTGATTTAAATATCGGAAATGGATTCTATATTACTGCTAGGTGTGACCCTTTCCTTAAAGGTGCAGCAGGAGATCTTGGAAAAATGATTCCAGCAAGTTATACTTTTTAATATACACAACCATGCCTCTCCCTTCAGACCATCCCTCTACTATTTATTATATATATATATTATATATATATATGTGTGTGTGTGTATGTGTATATATGTATATCTGTATATATATATATATATGTATATGTGTGTGTGTGTGTGTGTGTATATATATATATATATATATATATATATATATATATATATATATATATATATATATATATACACATACACTCACTGGCCATTTTATTAGGTACACTTGTCCAACTGCTCGTTAACACTTAATTTCTAAGCAGCCAATCACATGGCGGCAACTCAGTGCATTTAGGCATGTAGACATGGTCAAGACAATCTCCTGCAGTTCAAAGCGAGCATCAGTATGGGGAAGAAAGGTGATTTGAGTGACTTTGAACGTGGCATGATTGTTGGTGCCAGAAGGGCTGGTCTGAGTATTTCAGAAACTGCTGATCTACTGGGATTTTCACGCACAACCATCTCTAGGGTTTACAGAGAATGGTCCGAAAAAGAAAAAAACATCCAGTGAGCGGCAGTTCTGTGGGCAGAAATGCCTTGTTGATGCCAGAGGTCAGAGGAGAATGGCCAGACTGGTTCGAGCTGATAGAAGGGCAACAGTGACTCAAATAACCACCCGTTACAACCAAGGGCGTAGGTTTGATTTCAACTTTGGTAGGGACACTATTCTTCAGTTTCATTGGTCCTTTGCAAAAATATGCATGCTCTTTTTTATGCTTAATGTGAGCTTCAGGGCTCATTTTGTTAAAAGAGAACAGCAGCATTTCTTGCTACATTAATACAAATCTTATAAGCACGACATGCACTAGACGCTGTTTATCAATATTTAAAGCATCACTGGCTCTGATGAATGTGGAATTAGGACTTTTTCCACTTTGAATAGGATTGCATTTAAATTTACCTGCGACTAAGACAGTGTCTGTTTGACCAAATATAGTCTATAATATGTGGATTTATCCTGTGTTTTCTTCTGAAGATATAGAATTGTGCAGAGGTAAAACCCACTCTTATTTTTTTTATCTAATATGCTCTCTCTGGATCAGGCAAAATAATACATTCAAGGGACGGCAAATAAATGTATTGTATTTACATGTGCACTGGAACTAGAAGAGGAACTGACACTGAGGATTTAAAGGTACACTATGCAACCGGTGTTGATTTTCCAGCGAGGCTCCCCCCAGAGGGCGAAAGTAAAAGTGCACTGTCGTAAATATGCACAGCTGTTCTCCTGGTTTCTCCGTCAAGCCAGGCGCGGTTGTTTTGAGCTTAGCAGACAGGCGAACGCAACGAATGCACACACTGGACGCAGCTGGCGCGACAGAAACAGCGAGTTTACATGCAAGGTCAATGGTTGACGCGCGTCAAGGCGCAGCAAAAGGTCCCACGGCGCGTTTTTAGCAGCAGGCGAAGCGCGTCCGAGCAGCTGAAGAAGCGCGTCGGGCGCGTTTAATGCTACGTTCGCTTTTATTATCCTGCTGCCTGCAGTTTGGATTATTTAGATGAAAAACACCTACCAGCTGCTGCGGTGAACCGCGAGGAGGCGACCCGGCCAGAGGCTGCTGATGAAGGGATTCCTACTGTCGGCGCACCACTGGTATGTGGGGGTCTGAGCAGCTCCGACAGAAAAAATATTGGAAGGCAGGATTATAATCTGAATGAACTGACGGCACTGAGTACGTTTTCAGGTGTATTTTCTCACTTAAAAACATATTAAAACTACTTTATTCCCACTGTTACGCCCACCAAGGACACAACATATTTGAGGACACGAGACAAAAAATGAGGGTTCAAAAAAAGATATTTTATTAATAAATTCTCTCCGTTTTAGTTGTTCTTGGTTTGGCTTCTTCAGATGTTCTGCGAAGAGAAAAATAGTTAACGGCCCTCAAATCCCGTGCCCCAAAAAAAATAAAAAAAGAAACCCAAAGTAACAACAGAAAGTTGGACCTGGCAGGCCGATCAAACAGAATAAAACGGTACAGCAGGGGGCCAACCCTATACAGGGCCGTCGAAGCCCCTACTGGTACCGGACTAAAGGCAAAAAATAACCTAAGCGAAAGAAAAATCGAAAACAGGACTACCGGTCCCGCCAGGCCAAAAACCTCAAGAAAAAAGTAAGAAAAAGTTAACAAAAATACCACATGGCAGGCTGGAACGTCCGCTGCAGGCCGCAGCGACAAGACAAGTGCGCACCGCGCACGATGGAGCAAATGAAGCAGGTGGGAAGTGGCGTCCAAACGAGGTTGGAAAGGAACGCGCTAACGTGCTGAAGGCCAGCCTATTTATAGGCGGACGACAGCACCACAAATTAACATAATTAACTTGCTAAAAGAATCCCAAAATATATTAACAAAAGATCCTTCAACTAAAGTTTATAAGAAACAAAGAAAAGAAATGGACAAAAATCATAATGTGCCCGAAGCACATAACACCCCCACCCAAAGACTCTGAATGGGGTCTGAAGTAAAAAAAAACCCCAACCCATTCAGAGAAAAAAACAAACGGGACTAGAGACGCGAGAGTGCGTCGGCCACTACGTTGTCTTTACCACGAACATGCTGTATAGAGATGTTAAAGGATTGGAGTCGCAAAGACCAGTTCATCAAGCGGCGGTTTTTATTCCGCATGCGAGCCAGAAAAACTAACGGATTATGGTCCGTAAAAACAACCACAGATCCGCTAGAACCTCCAACATACACCTCAAAATGTTCCAAAGCAAGGATCAACGCTAATGCCTCCTTCTCAATGGTGGAATACCATCTCTGATACTTATCCAGTTTCTTAGAAAAATAAGAAACCGGATGTTCCACCCCATCAGTACCATCCTGGAGCAGGACAGCTCCGACACCAGAATCACAAGCGTCCACAGCCAACATTAACCAGCAAATACTTAGTTTGCTCAAAAGCAGATTGACACCGATCAGACCAAATAAAAGCCACTTTAGGGCTAAGTAGGTCTGTCAACGGGCAGCCACAGAGGAAAAGTTTTTACAAAACCCCCTGTAGTAGCCAACCATCGCCAGATAGCGGCGTAGCTCAGTACGAGTGGTGGGCACTGGGACAGAAAGAATAGCCTCTACTTTAGCCTCAACGGGGCGCACCTGACCTCCCCCGACCCTTTTTCCAAGATAGGTCACCGTCGCGTGGCCGAATTGGCATTTAGAAAGATTAACCGTCAAATTAGCCTCACTCAGACGCGTAAAAACAGTTTTTAAATGGTCAACGTGCTCAGTCCAGGTAGCAGAACAAATCACCACGTCATCCAAATAAGCCTCACAGAATGATAAACCCGACAAAACAACATTCATTAGCCGTTGAAACGTCGCTGGGGCGTTACGCATCCCAAAAGCCATCACGGTGTACTGAAGGAAATCATCGGGTGTGACAAAGGCGGAAATCTCCTGGGCTCTCGCCGTTAAGGGCACCTGCCAGTACCCCTTTAGCAAATCCAGCTTCGTAACGAACTGGGCAGCCCCCACATGGTCCACACAATCCTCCATACGAGGGAGTGGATAGCAATCCGGCCTAGTCACCCCATTTACCTTCCTGAAGTCCGTACAAAAACGGTCCTCCCCATTGGCTTTAACAGTCAGGAGACATGGTGAACTCCACGCACTACTGCTGGCAACAGCAAGTCCATGTTCCACCATGTACTCCACCTGCGTCTGCAAACGGCGCCGTTTGTCTGGGTTCACTCTGTACGGGTGTTGTTTAATTGGCCTGGAATCACCAACGTCAATGTCATGGCTGAGCACACGAGTCTGAGTGGGAATATCTGCACACAGAGACCTATGAGACTGGATCAAATGAACCACATCAGCCTGCTTGGAAAAATCAAGGTGTGACAACAAGAGAGGCAAGTTCCCCAACACCGCTGAATTTGGAACCCTCCCTTCAGTAACAGCCGGGGAGAAAACGTCATCTTCAGGTTCAGCACCGGACAGCTCCTCCCGTGCATCTGCAGCTGCCCCGACATCTGCGTCATCTCGTTCACTGGAAACACAACTGATAGATTTATGCAGAGCAGATGCACGTTCGACGTACGGCTTCAGCATGTTCACATGACATAAGCGTGAAGTGCGCCTCCGATCAGGAGTAGAGATCAGATAATCACGATTACCAACCTTTCTCGTGATTGTATAAGGCCCACTATAGCGCGCTTGCAAGCTGGAACCAGGAACCGGAAGTAACGCTAACACTCTCTCCCCAGGCTGCAAAACTCTCAAAACTGCCCTTCTGTCAAACAAGGACTTCATTTTAGCCTGTGCAGTTTTAAGATTCTCTTTAGCAATCTCACACGCACGATTCAACTTCATCCGGAAATTACTAACATAGTCTAACAAATTCAGGTCAGATTTGTCACACAACCACTTCTCTTTCAACAGCCTTAAAGGGCCGCGAACAGTGTGAGCAAAAACCAAGTCCGACGGGCTAAACCCCAGAGATTCCTGAACCACCTCCCGAATAGCAAACATTTGTAAATGTACACCTTCATCCCAGTCTTTTTCAAACTCCAAACAGTAGGTGCGAAGCATTGTTTTTAAAGTTTGATGGAAACGCTCGAGTGCGCCCTGACTCTCTGGGTGATAAGCGCTGGAATGACAGTGCTTTATGTCCAATTGACGTAAAACCTGTGCAAAAACTCTAGACATGAAATTAGACCCCTGGTCAGTCTGCACAACCCGAGGTAAACCAAACAATGAAAAAAACTTTGTCAATGCTTTAACCACTACGGGCGTAGTTATTTTACGCACCGGAAAAACCTCTGGAAAACGAGTAGAGGTGCACATCACCGTTACTAAGAATTTATTCCCCGCTTTGGTTCGAGGCAACGGACCCACACAGTCAACCAATACTCTCTCAAATGGTTCAGTGATGGCTGGGATGGGATACAAAGGAGCAGGAGAAATCGTCTGATTTGGCTTTCCAGACACTTGACAAAAGTGACACGAATTACAATAGCGCACGACATCGCTCTTCAATCCTGGCCAAAAGAAATGACGCAAAATGCGATCATAGGTCTTTCTGATGCCAAGGTGACCCGCTAACGGATTATCATGTGCCAACCGCAAAATTTCTGAACGATATGGAGATGGAACAACAATCTGCTTCACCACACTCCACTCTTCAACAGGAGACACATTCAAAGGGGTCCATTTACGCATCAGAAGACCATCATCCAAAAAATAGCCAGTAGAAATGGAGTCAGGCTTATCAGTTAATGCATCGCCGAACAATGACTCCAAACTCTTATCACTTTTCTGGAGCTCGATCAACTGCTTCCTAGACCATGATAGCGTATTCACATCCAACATGTCATCCTCCACAGTTCGCTTCAATGGAACATGTTCGGATTCAGCGTTGAACAAAAAACTTCCACTCAAGTCAAACTCATCTTTCCTCTCGGCTTGATGACGTTTAAGTGCTGCACGCGTAACTGCGCATGACGTGAAAACACCTGGGAATTTACGGGCGAGCGCATCTGGACAGTCGCTCAACACCGGAACAGGTGTAACCTCTGGGGTAACCAATACTCGACCCCCAGCCAAATCGTTGCCCATGATCATGGAGACGCCCGCTATTGGAAAACTAGGACGCACCCCAACCACAGCGTCACCAGACCACAGCTCAGACTGGATCACGATTTTATGCAGAGGAACGCAGATTTCTTGCATGCCAAAACCACGCACTGGAACATCAGAGCCAATCGCAGTGTCGTTATTCAACGGCAAGATTCCCTCCATAATAAAAGATTGAGAGGCAGCAGTGTCTCGTAATATTTTTACAGGGATCTTTTCACCAGTTAGAGACAAAGAAACAAATCCATCCATAATGAAAGGCTTAAAATCAGCATACTCGCAAGGCTGTGTTGAAAGCGGATGAACATCGCCTTTCACAGTTTTAATTAGAGCGACGGGCTTAGTGTTCTTTTTCTGCAAAACCGGGCAATTGGCTATAACGTGTCCACCCTTTTTACAATAAAAACACGTCCCATTAGTTTTTAATTCCAACCTGTTATCCGATTTGCCTCCCACGCCACCGAGCGCAGCAGATACATCTGTTTCAACAAGCGAGGCAGTTTTGGCCCACTCCTTCCCATTATTTTCAGAGTGGTCAAACTTACTAAAGAGATGTGAGCGCTCAAAATTACTTTTGTGCGTTAACATGTACTCATCAACGAGCACCGCAGCTTCTGACACATTTGAGACTTTATTTTCATTCAAGTAGGTGGTAACTTTCTCAGGCAAATTATTTTTAAAGTCTTCCAACAAAATAAGTTGCTTAAGCTGCGCAAAATCGGCAACCTTCTTAGAAGCGCACCAACGATCAAAGAGAATTTCCTTATCTCTAACAAAATCCACATAAGTTTGATTGTAGCGTTTTTTTAACTTACGAAATTTCTGACGATAAGCCTCTGGTACTAGTTCATATGCCCTCAAAACAGCACTTTTAACTTTTTCAAAATCAAGGCTATCAGCCACAGAAAGAGACGCATACGCCTCCTGCGCTTTGCCACTTAATGCACACTGTAACAACAAAGTCCACACATTTTTGGGCCACTTAAGTGTGAGTGCCACTCTTTCAAATAAAGTAAAGTATTTATCAACATCCCGCTCATTAAATGGAGGAACCAGGCGAACATTTCTACTCACGTCAAAATCAGTCGATTTGGGTTGTGAGGACTCAGCACCAAGCTCGAGTTCCTTCAAACGCAGTTCGGCTTGTATCTCTAATCGTCGCTGTTCAAGATGCAGCTCCTTTTCTCTCAAAGCAAGCCGACCCAATTCAACTTCCAGTTCCTTCAAACGCACCGGGTCATCTTTCAACGAAGCCTTCGATGGCGATCCAACAGGACTTTTCGGAAAACTGTAGCAGGAAAAATTCCTATCTGCACCAGCGCTTCTAACAACTCAGCTTCAACTGTTCCCCTCTTAACGCGTTTATCTACGGTAACCTTGAAATGCTCGGCTATTAACAGCAACTGATCCTTTGTGCAGTTACGCAAAGTATCCAACGTGGGCCCTCGAACAAACTCATCCAGGTCAAACTCCATGTCTACCCCTGGAATCAAGCCACACTAAATCAGGAACACCTCTGCACAAATGAAGCTACAGCACCACCAGAACCGAATGCTCTAACTAATCAGCGCAACGCGCGTCAGCTGCGCAAAAATACACACAAACCCAGCACAACCGCCAACAAACAAGAACCAACCGTAGGACACGACCTGTCTCTAAAAGGCACACTTTGTTTAAACAAGCCCCCAAAAATATGTTACGCCCACCAAGGACACAACATATTTGAGGACACGAGACAAAAAATGAGGGTTCAAAAAAAGATATTTTATTAATAAATTCTCTCCGTTTTAGTTGTTCTTGGTTCGGCTTCTTCAGATGTTCTGCGAAGAGAAAAATAGTTAACGGCCCTCAAATCCCGTGCCCCAAAAAAAATAAAAAAATAAACCCAAAGTAACAACAGAAAGTTGGACCTGGCAGGCCGATCAAACAGAATAAAACGGTACAGCAGGGGGCCAACCCTATACAGGGCCGTCGAAGCCCCTACTGGTACCGGACTAAAGGCAAAAAATAACCTAAGCGAAAGAAAAATCGAAAACAGGACTACCGGTCCCGCCAGGCCAAAAACCTCAAGAAAAAAGTAAGAAAAAGTTAACAAAAATACCACATGGCAGGCTGGAACGTCCGCTGCAGGCCGCAGCGACAAGACAAGTGCGCAACGCGCACGATGGAGCAAATGAAGCAGGTGGGAAGTGGCGTCCAAACGAGGTTGGAAAGGAACGCGCTAACGTGCTGAAGGCCAGCCTATTTATAGGCGGACGACAGCACCACAAATTAACATAATTAACTTGCTAAAAGAATCCCAAAATATATTAACAAAAGATCCTTCAACTAAAGTTTATAAGAAACAAAGAAAAGAAATGGACAAAAATCATAATGTGCCCGAAGCACATAACACCACTGATCACAGCAAATATAGCTGCAAGGCAGAGAAAGGATAGTGAAGCTCCGCCCAACGCGCGTCAGACACACTTTTGCACCGCGCAGCCAGAGCAGCAAAGCTGCTTCAGCCACGCATCAGAACTAACTGGTACAAGCAGCAAAAATGAAGCAGCAGACGGGATTTTGCTGCTTTTGCTGCGTCCGGTGTGAAAGCAGAGCTGCACAAAGATCGCCACTACGCTAGCAACGAGCATGCTTTTAACTGGGGGCGTGTAGCAGTTCTCGCCGTAAAGCAAGACCGACTCTCATGAGACTTCTGAGACTGTGGGTGCGGGTTGGTGCTCCTGCAGTTGCAAGGGCGGTATTTCCCCCACAGACCACCAGGGCGGCCGAGAATACCTTTGTTCAACCTGAAATGACTCATTTAATCATCCAAAACGTTATGGAACACATTAATTAACTGAAAAATGTTGCATAGTGTGCCTTTAAAATATTAATATTAGAAGTTGTACATCTGGGCTGTAGTTACTCTGTGTCGCTAATTTCATGCATTTTATCTATGGCTGAAACAATCATATTAACAAATTATTTAAATAATCGTGAACTAATTTAGTAATTGATTAATCGTAAACTGGAGTATAGGGCCACTAAAATGTGCCTTTAGCCGACAGAGCGACCCACTTAGAGCAGGAATTATACCAAGATTGTAAAAAATATGTAAAAATTCAGCATTTAAGAAGTTAAAAAAAAAGTTTTTGTCTGTCAATATTCTCCATCCAGAACTCCTCCAAAGGAAACGTTTAAAAGTTTCTGTTTCACCTGGTTTCATTTCATAAAAGATCTTCTTTAAGGAGCCTTTGGCTATCTGATTAAAAGATAAAATAAAAGAAATCCTAACGTTGTTAACTTACATTTCTCAAGTTCCACAAATCAAAAAACTCTCTCCTGCTTCTTTACAGAACTCCAATCAGAAGCTTTCGCCTGTTTTAGCGTAGATAATATTTATTTTAATTTGGACTAGCTTCGTAGCCCAATATTAATTTATTTTAGTGTCTTTATTTTTTTCGCGCTCCAAGCACCCGCGCGTGCGCGCATACAGACTAGAAAACACGCAATCAGAAAGAGAGAAGGCGGAACTTAAGGCAGAATAATCAGAGAGTTAAACCGCGCAGCACAGTTGATGCGCTGCTATGTGAAAGGGACAGGAAAGAGCAGGCAGCTGCAGCTACCAGGCAGAGAAGCTGCGAGAGGAAAAGAAGCGGCTGCTGTATAGTAAATTATAAACATGTTGTTCACATCCAATTATTGGTAGGGACAAATAGGTCCGTCCAAAATTTTGGTTGGGACATGTCCGTATGGTCCCTATGCAAACCTACGCCCATGGTTACAACCAAGGTGGGTAGAAGAGCATCTCTGAATGCACAGTACGTCGAACTTTGAGGCAGATGGGCTACAGCAGCAGAAGACCACACCGGGTGCCACTCCTTTCAGCTAAGAACAGGAAACTGAGGCTACAATTTGCACAAGCTCATCGAAATTGGACAATAGAAGATTGGAAAAACGTTGCCTGGTCTGATGAGTCTCGATTTCTGCTGTGACATTCGGATGGTCGGGTCAGAATTTGGCGTCTACAACATGAAAGCATGGATCCATCCTGCCTTGTATCAACGGTTCAGGCTGGTGGTGGTGGTGTCATGGTGTGGGGAATATTTTCTTGGCACTCTTTGGGCCCCTTGGTACCAATTGAGCATCGTTGCAACACCACAGCCTACCTGAGTATTATTGCTGACCATGTCCATCCCTTTATGACCACAATGTACCCAACTTCTGATGGCTACTTTCAGCAGGATAATGCGCCATGTCATAAAGCTGGAATCATCTCAGACTGGTTTCTTGAACATGACAATGAGTTCACTGTACTCAAATGGCCTCCACAGTCACCAGATCTCAATCCAATAGAGCATCTTTGGGATGTGGTGGAACGGGAGATTCGCATCATGGATGTGCAGCCGACAAATCTGCGGCAACTGTGTGATGCCATCATGTCAATATGGACCAAACTCCCTGAGGAATGCTTCCAGCACCTTGTTGAATCTATGCCACGAAGAATTGCGGCAGTTCTGAAGGCAAAAGGGGGTCCAACCCGTTACTAGCATGGGGTACCTAATAAAGTGGCCGGTGAGTGTATATGTATACATATATATATATGTATACATATATATGTATATACATACATATATACATAAATACATATATATTTAGAGTCTCTGCATACATATATATATATATATATATATATATATATATATATATATATATATGTATATATATATATATATATATATATATGTATATATATATGTATATATATATATATGTATATATATATGTATATATATATATATGTATATATGTATGTGTGTATGCAGAGACTCTAAAACCATCTGCTTGGAATAGCAAAACATTTTTTTTTACACATTTTGCATTTAAGACTTAAAAAAAACTTTTTCATCTGTTAATCTTCTCTATCCAGAACTCCTCAAGTTAAATTTAATTTCACCTGGTACCTTAATCTTCTTTAAGGAACCTTTGGCTATCTGAGTATTAATAGAAAAAATAATCATTAATTGCAGCCCTAATATTTACCAATAAAGGTGACGTTTCCATTGATGACTGCTGTAAAGTTAAGCGGACGCCCTGAGATTACGTCCATTCTGGTCTCTTTTTTTAGATATGGAAATAATATATTCTCAGATAAACTCTAAATGCTTTATAAGTACTTTTTGAATCAAATCAAATTTCTCTGCAGGTACCAGATCTGCTCGGGGTCCTGTCCCTTCTTATGACATCAACATATGGCAACTCCACTCGGACAAACTGTATTGCACCCGTTTCTTAAGGATCAAATCTGTTTTGGATCCTCAACATATTATTCCCTGTTTCTGCTATTATTTTACATTTCATTGGTGATCTAAAGTAGCCGAAAGTAGAAAACAATAATTGTCAGTCTTCAAGGAAAGTACTGCCTTCTAAGACTAAGACATAAAAAGTTGCAGCTTATTTTGAGATCTGAGGGCAGCGGAGGACAAATGCAACACCTGAAAAATGACTTTCGTAGAGTTTGTAGACAAATAAAACATTAATTGTACTTGTAGAAAACTAACTTTTTTGGTTGACGCGAATTCAAAAGTAGTATAGCTCAATATGGCTACCTGACCGAGCAAAAAGAGGCTAAACTGTTAGCTGCTGAGCACTGCTAGCCACAGCGCTACTCATGGTTAAACAGTTACTTTGTTCACCATAAACGGCTTTTTTCCAGTTTTGTCATCAATCAGGTAAAACTTCATCGGTCATTAGACACGCTACCGGATGCTACGTGATGTTTTCATCATTGTCTGGGCAAACCCAATGTCTTACATCATGTGGCACTAAACACTAATAAAACTGAGGCTCTAACCTGCAATTTGCTCTTTGAAATGAACATTTCTTGGACTAATCAGCTTTTTTCCTTTGAAAACCGTTTTTAATCAAGAAGCCAAAACCTCTTTTCCTCTTGTAAAGTTCTCCACGGGTTCTCAACGTGCAACTTTTTGTCTCTCTCCACAGAAGTGCACCCCCTACTGGGCGTGAAAGGGGACAGCAAATCAAAGAAGAAGACAGCGGGTCGGCCCAAAGGCACCAAAGGTAAAGACAAAGACTTCTCCTTCAGGCCAAAGCCCTACAAGGGTGAGCGGCCGTCCTTCCCCATGGTGCCTGAGGCCCTGAACAGCTCTGGCCTGGGAGGAGGAGGAGGAGGAGGAGGAGAAGGAGGGATGAAGGTCAGGGCAGAGGGGGCCCTGGCTACAGGTAAGCCCACCACCACTGGTGCTACGTCTGCTGAGTGTGGGAGCTGCTCACCCTGCTGACCTGCTTACAAACCCGGCCTGTTTCCAAAGCCCCTCACCCCCCCGACTGCTTCCAGCCCCCCCCCTGAACCACACAGCTGCTTGACAGAGAGCCAGTGCTGCTGTAGAGCCACAGTCTGTATGCTCACATCTGAATCTGAAGATCTGGTCAGAACTCAGAGGATAGATTAGACCTCCAAAGCTGCTGAGATGATCTTTTCATAAACCTTTGTGCTCCTAGGTGAATTTTTAATAATAACTTTTGGTTTGTCTTTTTCTGTCCTGTGAACACACGCCCAAACGGCTGAGTTTTAGTACAAGAGATGAAAGTGTGATCATTATCCAGCAGCTAAAAATGCACACATCTTCTAAATTTCTCATGTGAGAATATATAAACAAAAGTAATTCATCTCCAGGTTAAATATGTTCAGATAAAGCTTGAAACTAGTAAAGCTCAACTAAGCTAATAAGCTACCATGAAACACAGAAGAAAAGAAGAAAAAACATCACCTATGAAATAATACCATGATTTTACAGTTCAGTCAGTGTTATAGCAGCCTTCACAAGATAATGACATAACTATCTCGTTATCACGGTTAAATCATTACTTGTCTTCTCGAGATAACAAGATGATTATCTCGTTATCAGGAGAAAACGTTTATTAAATTCTTGAGATAACAATGTAATTGACCTGTATGAGTAATGAATGAGGCTGGCTGACATCCCTGGATTCCCAGCTCATCCATCGTAGTTGTGGTACCGCGTGTGCAAAAAAAAAAAAAAAATCAGCTTTTTTGTTTCCTTTTTCTTTTTTCAGTGAAAATCTTTAATCTGGACTCATTTTGGGGGTTAATGCATGTTATACCTGTTACAGGCGTAACACCGGGACTGTTCAGAAAACCTCTGGAGGCATAAGGCTGACTGTTGATGAATCAGAAGTGGAAGCAAATCATCAAACCAACGACGTCGGCTCGTTACCTAAAAGTTTAAACGCAGGATTATTTACAGAATTACACACAGGCTGCCATGACTGATAAATCCTCTCCCTCTGTTGTGGGATTGAAGAATGTAATCAGTTTTAACACCAAACATCTCGTTATGCTGAGAAAACGGCTTTAGTTATCTTTAGATGATGAGGAAATTAACTAGTTTTCTCAAGAAAAAGTATCGGACGGACATGACCGCTCTCGGCTTCCATAGTTCTGGTTAGTTGGGTTTATCTCTTTATATTTCCCAGTATTTTCCTGTTTCTATTGAATATATTACCCCATTTACACTACCCTTCAAAACCGTGCCGAGACTGGTCCAAGCTCAGTAACTTATCGTGTGTAAATGGAAAGCAAACTGAACTGAACCGAGCTAGACACAACCGGACCGAGCTAACTGCAGACCAGTTCCAGAGGTGGGCTCAGCTTGGTTTTTCCCTGGCTCGGTTCTCTGATAACAAGAGCGCATGAGCAGAACGCGTCATCTCCGTCTGGCTGCACATCCCGATTCACACTCCATTCCAGTAGGTGGCGGTAATGCCCCTCCGGAAGTTGCTTGTCAACCAACACACAACAGAAGAAGAACAATAAACAACAATCGAAAGCCGATTTTCTCAATTAAACCGATGTACACCAATAATAATCAAGCATAAGTTTCTGAATGTGACGGCCGCCGCCATTTTGATTTGCTTGATTCCCTCTTTCTTCGTCTTCTTCTTCTTGTGTTTTATGGCGATTGGCAAACAACTTTTGGTGCATTACCGCCACCAACTGCTTGATTTCCTCCTTTAATGCTGGCAGTAATATCGCAGATCGTCACTAGGAGGCGAGGAGTCGAGATAGCGTGATGTGTAAACGGTCGTCAGGCATGGATCAGTTTTTCAGGGGTAGTGTAAATGGGGTAATAGTATAATTTGTCTTTAATTTTAACCCTTGCTAAACTGTGAGCTGGTTTCTAATTCAGATCCTGAGCAGACTGTGGCTTTCTGCAGTAAACATACGATCTTCAGCCTCACTCTGTTTAAATCTCCTGTCGAATCTGTCGATTCTTCTGGTGGTTTTGCTGCAGCTTGTTTCTTTGCAGGCGAGCTGACTGGTCTAAATGAACTTCCTGCTTGGCCTTTGTCCCTCCTGCTCCCACTCCCCCCTCGCTGCGTGGGCTTTCTGTGTGACCATGAATGCGTATCTCCTGTGTCGCTGCTCATGTTCTGTCTCCTGTCTCACAGATCTGTTGGTATTTTGTCATGTGTTGGTTCTGTTTCGAGCTCAATGTGAAGTTCTGTTTATTAAATCATCTCCTGATGGTCTGATTTCTATCTGAGGGCATAGTTTACAGCCTTTTCAGTTACACCAACAAAGATAAAGATAAATGATCCTCAAATATTAGTATTTCTGATTTTGACTGACTCTGACAGAACTTTGTTGTCCTGCAGGGAGTTTGGTCTCACAGTCGTTCAAACAGCACAACCTGGGAGGGATGGACTGATGGCCGCCGTGCGTTGGTGTGCAGGAACACCGATAAACTTGTACTAAGAGACACAAGAGATGGTGAATGAAAAGCTTCTCTGATGAAGAGACAGTTCTAGATCTGAGATCAGCATCAGAGGAACCCTGCTGAGCTCCCATCACCAGCCGGACCCATGAAGCACCAGAGTTCTTGCAACAGAGATCCAAATGTCCTTCTGTACCTGTAGGATCGGTCCTGTAGAGAAAACCTCATGTTCATGTCATTCTGTTGTCCTTCTTGTTTTTATACACATTAAACATTGTGATTTGTAATCAGCTTTTCTTTCAAACTGTTTCTTTTCAGTTGACTTTCTCATCAGATGCACATTTGTTCATATTCGCATATAGACAGAAAAAATAAATCCTTTTCTCTCCCAACATGAAGAGTTACAGGAGAGCAATCAAACATCAGGTCACTAAACATCCATCTGCTTTACAAAATGAAGGGCACCATGTCATCTCGTATGTGGAGCTCCAGTCTGTTGGGTCTTGTACTAAAGTCTTTCCAGGAGTTTCTTCCATATCTCGGTAAATCCCTCCAAGTCATCCTGTAAGACGTAGATCCAGGGTTCCCGCGGGTCCTTAAAAAGTCTTAAAAGGCATTGAATTCTTCAAAGTAAAACTAAGGCCTTAATTGGTATTAAAATGTCTTAAATCAGTCTTTCGTTGGTCTTAATTTTTGAAACATAATAAATAGGATTATTTTTATTACGATTTATTTTTGTAAACTAAATAAAACATTAAAATAGACCTTTTTTTTATGAAAAAAAATAACGGCTCGCCATTATTGGTTCCGGCCCGATAGCGGAACCAATAAAAGCGTTGTTGCGGCCGGGACATTTGGGAGATGCTCCATTAACTTTTTTTCTGGAAAATGTGAGCAAGTGTAAATGTAACCAAAATTGTCTCCAGCCAAGAGTTTTCTCCATGGCTAAAACCAGGGAACATACATGAGGCTCAGTGGATTTATGCAAGAAGTCATTCAAGCTCAGAACGATGGGAATGAAGGCAGTGGAGTCGCACATGCGAAGCACGAAACACAAAGCGTCAAAATGGAGTTACAGAGAAACAGCCGGTATTTCTCAGTTTAGTTCCACCCTTGTCTCTGCAACGCCTCCACTTATCACCAAATCAAACATACTAAGAAAACCATACAAAGAAAAATAGCTGCAAAAAAGACTTAGCACTGGTTATGTTGTGGCTTTAAAGCTGATTTGTTTTGTTCCCTGCTAAAACAAAGTTTGTGAATTCAGTTCAATAATTGTTAAAATATATCTGTCATTTGTGTGTTTTTAGCTTTCTTCCTGTATGGGAAGCTTTTCAAAATCTGAAACATTAGTGCAGTGGTTTATGTTAAAATAAACCTTTGGGTTAAGTTGTAGCAAGCAGGTTTTTCTTGTGTTTCTTGTCAATTTGGTCTTAAATTTGTATTTCAAGTGGCATTAAAAAGTCTTGAATTTAACTTGCCTTATGCTGTAGGAACCCTGCAGTCAGTCAGTGCGGGGAATCCTGTGATATCCAGAGCGCTGCACCACAAAGTGAGCTCAATCTAGTGGTTTTACTTCCAGTCTGTCGAATTTAACCAATCCACAACAATGGCCATCAGGGAAGCTAGTTATCAACTCGCTAACTTAATCCAGCTTGAACTGATCGTTAATCTGTGAACACGCACGTATAAAGGGGTGGGTTCAATGCAGTGGTGTCAAAAGTACACACATTTGTTACTTAAGTAGAAGTATAGATACTGCAGTGTGCAGTAAGTGCTAAAACACTACTTAAAGTATGAAAGTGTAAAGTAGTCTTTAAAGTTAGCAGACCAACCATGAGAGCAGAAGGGAGATTGCTGCATTTCTCCTGACAGGAACAAAAAAAACTAATCTTGCAGAAATACGACGAGGAAAAAAGAAAGAGATGCCAAGCAGCGTGGTAAAGAACTGCTAACTGCTTAAATGAGCAAGTTACACATTGATATTAACACAGTCCACTCTGGAGAGAAGAGGACTTGGAAGCCAATAAAAATAAAACATAATGTCATCTGGTTAGCTGGACTTTTTAGATTCAATGTTTGGGCTGTAATAAAGCTGGAAGCTGATGCCCTGATTGCATCATATTAAAACAAGAAGCGATCGATCTGAGTGAAATCCTGTTTTTAGAACTCAGCGGGACAAATGGTTAAAATCAGCTCTGCTTTTAAAATAGCGAAACTCCTCAAATGCAGCCTTAAATGTAAAAGAAATACCTCAATGTCTTTTCTACTTAAATGAAACGTTTGTCATATTTCTGATTCCGTCTCAGAGAGACCCTTTGCTCTACATGATCAGTACTCAATTTCGCAGAAACATTACAGACTTATTGCAGTTTTTTGTTGTTTTTTTTTACCTGCAGGTTTACCATTAATCCCCTATTGGTGTAGTTTCAGTGTAAGACCTACACTTCTAATTTATACGGTTACAGCAACGACATGCAGGGCGTTTGGAGAGTAGGTCAGTTTGGCTAACCATATTTCCATTCTATGATTTTGATATTCTGTATGTTTCTTGCACTGCTCACTTCTGCTGCAGATGTAGAGGAGGGGAGATTAGTGTAGGTCAGAGGTCACGGATTAGTGGATCGCAATCTGGTTCCGGACCCACCTGCTGGCAAACCTGTGGCAAGCCTGGCGATGGGAAAGAAGGAGAAGACGATGAGAAAAAGAGAGCAGAGAAAGTGTGGACTGCTGGAAGAACTGTGGTGAACTGGTGAAAGAAAAGTGAAATGGTGCTCAAAGATGACCCTGCACATTTAGAGGATGTTTGGCTCAACCTGCTGCTGTGAAGCAGGATTCTCCACCATGAACAGAATCAAAAATGGATCCAGGCTCAAAATGAGCTCCTTGATATGTGCTTGAGAATGGCTTAGTCTCCATTCAAACCCAGGTTTAAAGCCTTGCAGGGCAGCATAAAGCCCACTGCCAACATTAAGACAGAAAAAAGAAAGATAATAACAAACGCTCAGTTCAGGTGTTTGAGAAAATATGGGAATCAGGAGATTGTCTATAAACCAAACTGAACGATTTTTGTTCTCTACTTAAAAAACACTAGATTTTAACATCACAACCTGGACTTCATTCTTTAACGTCTCAATGTTTGCACCTCTCAAAAACATTTAACAGCAGTCAGAAAACTCAGTCCAAGGATTTATGGGGAGCCTGTTTAATGTTTTAAACTGTGTCTCTCCATCCGTGTTGCTTTTCAGAAAATTGTGTCTTTTAAGATGATCTCGATTCTATTCAATATTGTGATGGACCATGGGTTTTCCATAATCTTGAAGCATGTATAAAATGTTCTCTTTATCAGGATGATGGAGCCATATGGATGAGGAGGAAAAACATGTGGTAGACATTAAGAAAGTAGAAAATGGTCTAATGAATGGGGTTTTAAATTATCTGCAAGCAAATCTTATAAATAGGAGAAAAAAACGATATTATAGCACTTTTTCAAGTCAGAGGACATGACCAAAGCCCTTCACTTTTCATTCACTCACACACTGATGGTGGTGAGCTACATTGTAGCCACTGCTGCCCTGGGGCTCACTGACAGAAGCGAGGCTGCCGTACACTGGCGTAGCCTCGTGAGACCATCCTGATCTCGCGAGCTTTCAAGGTTTCATTCGCAGATCAGTCTGGCTACTTTCCGTTAAAGAAAATTTGGAGCCGTTCACCAAACGAACGTCCAATCAGCGTTGGCTTTGAGGCGGGTTGAGGTGTGACGCAACGAGAAGCGAGACAGTTCAGTCTAAAGAACATGGCTGCTTCAGCCGATGAAACTAGCGTTAGCGTGGCTATCGAGCAAGTTTTATTGGAATTACAGAGTATTTCTTCACTGAAAGAAGAGCAAAACACTGCTCTGGAGGCTTTTCTCAGAGGAAAAGATGTTTTTGCTCTTCTCCCGACTGGTTTCGGCAAGAGTAGCCTGGCTTGCGGTCGTGTTTTCGTCGTCGCTCTGTTAGTACGTCATATGCTTCGTTGATCTGATTGGTTTATTTGGCCCGTCTATCACCAACATAGCTAACAGCTAACCAGTATTTTCGCCCCTTCCCAAAATTACTTCTACGGAAGGTTTCCAGATGGATATGCGGAGCAAATCCATCTGGCGGAGTCAGGTTATCACCTATGGTCATGACTTCTGGGTAATGACCGAAAGGACAAGGTTGCGAATAAAAGAATCTGAAATGACTTTCCTTCGCAGGGTGGCTGGGCACACCCTTCGAGCAGCCACAAAGCTAAACCGTTAATATAACCTGGTAATTATGCAAATCATCAGTTATAATCATATGACCAACGTTTACAGGACTCTTTAACCTTGATTAAAGAAAAAAAAGGAATTAAATATAATCTTTGGATACAGTTTTTAATAAATAAACAATCAAACCAGTAAAATTACATAAAGAAACTTTCCAAGCTCTTCTCTCCACTCATGTTGTCTCAGATTGTCTCATGAAATCTGCTTAGCTCTTTTTTCATGTCTTGTTCTGCTTTTATATCCATATGGATAGCATCTAATAGAAGCATGCCGGTTGGTTTCACATGTACTAACGTCTCCTACCTCCATATCCTTGTTTTCCTCACTAGTAAAACTCGTCTTAGTAGTTTTTAGTTGATATTTTCACTTGAATACTCATTTGTAGAATTGCATTAATTAATTTAAAGCAGTTCACTTAACAGCTACTCTCACCTGGAGAGTGAACAGCTAGCCACCAAACCAGAAGTCTTCCAATCCAATCAGATTATTGGAAATTATATTACAGGTTATGTTCTGATCAAAACAAAAATAAAACTTTTATAGTAGCCAAAGGTTTAACTATGGACTTTGTAATAAAACACGTCAGCTATGTATGAGGCAGGAGGTTAGAGCTCCGCCCCTCACCTGTTGTACCTGAGCTAAGAAGGAAGGTTTCTGGTTGTTGGTCTCTGCAGTGAGACTCAGACGATCAGATTCACCTTCAGACCAAACTCTCAGATGCAGGAGAGAAAAGTGGAAACCTCCAACACTGCTGCTTCAAGCTGCTCACACTCCACACACTGAAGGTGAGTTGGACCAAGAACACCACTCAGAGTCACTTTGAGGGAAGTTAGTAGAGGAGGGAGGGGAGCCATGACTGACTGGACCTTCTGTGTTTTCAGCTTCACTCAGAGACTAAATGGCTTCCAGGTTAGAGGAGGATCTCTGCTGTCCGGTCTGTCAGGACATCTTTAAGGATCCAGTTGTTCTGTCATGTAGCCACAGCTTCTGTAAGGAGTGTCTGAAGAACTTGTGGAAAGAGAAACCAGTAAAAGAGTGTCCAGTTTGTAAAACAATAAGTTTGACCCTAAATCCTCCCTGTAACCTGGTTCTGAAGAACCTGTGTGAGACCTTCTTACAGCAGAGAGAGCAGAGAGCTTCAGAGGATCTCTGCAGTCTGCACTCTGAGAAACTCAGACTCTTCTGTCTGGACCATCAGCAGCCAGTTTGTCTCATCTGCAGAGATTCAGAAAAACACACCAAGCACAGATTCAGACCCATCGATGAAGCTGCTCAGCAACACAAGAAGAAACTTCAGGAAACTCTGGAACCTTTGAAGGAGAAGCTGGAACTCAGGAAGAAAGTTCAAGAGGAGTTTGATCAGACAGCAGAACACATGAAGGTCCAGGCCCGACACACAGAGAGGCTGATTAAGGAGCAGTTTAAGAAGCTTCATCAGTTTCTAGCAGAGGAAGAGGAGGCCAGGCTGGCTGCACTGAGGGAGGAAGAGGAGCAGAAGAGAGGGATGATGAAGGAGAAGATGGAGGCTCTGAGCAGAGAGATAGCAGCTCTTTCAGACACAGTCAGAGCCACAGAGGAGGAGCTGAGAGCTGAAGACGTCTCATTCCTGCACAACTACAAGGCTGCAGTGGAAAGAGTCCAGCGCTGCCCCCTGCTGGAGGATCCACAGCTGCCCTCAGGAGCTCTGATAGACCAGGCCAAACATCTGGGCAACCTGGCCTTCAACATCTGGAGCAACATGAAGAACATGGTGTCCTACACTCCTCTCATCCTGGACCCAAACACTGCTGGTCCAGAACTCATCCTGTCTGAAGATCTGACCAGTGGGACTAAAGGAGAGAAACAGAATCTTATCGATAATCCAGAGAGGTTTGGATCTGGGATTGATTCTGTCCTGAGTTCTGAGGGCTTTAACTCAGGGAACCACAGCTGGGATGCTGATGTTGGAGACAGTGAAGAATGGGAGCTTGGTGTGATGAAAGAGTCTGCCCAGAGGAAGGAATACATAGACTTTGGATTGTTATATATATGTTTATATTTTGGTAAATACTCAGCATGGTCTCCATCATCTTCTTCCAAACGTCTCTCAGTTCAGAAGAAGCTCCAGAGGATCAGAGTGAATCTGGACTGGGACAGAGGAAAGCTGTCCTTCTCTGATCTGGACACTAACACACACATACACACCTTCACACACACCTTCACTGACAAGATGTTTCCATACTTCTACACTTGGAGTAAAATAAAAATCTTACCCATGAAGATCTCAGTGAGCAAACAGCAGCTCTGATGTTCTCAGCATGAAGAACACAAAGTCCAAATGAAACCTTATTCAGAATAAAAAAAAAAAAAAAAAAAATATATATATATATATATATATATATATGTGTATATATCAAGAAGAAAAATTAAATCTTACAGTAAGTGATGGTATATTTATGTATTTATGTTTTAAACAGGTGTTCTATGTGTTGATAGCTGTCTGTCTTGCACTGGATCTGGAGAAGCCTTTGATTGAAAACACTCTTTTTATTTAAATATCTTCAGAAGAGGATGCTCTCTTTGTGAAATAATCTCCAGTTCCAGAGGAGTTCCTAGAACAGAGACGACATTCTTTATTAGCTTGTTGAGCTTTTACATTTGCTCTGATGCTCTTTCTCCAGCAGATAATGGAGGAAGAGATTACAATCTCCACAGCAGCCTTAGAAGATATGTAGCATCTTTCTGCAAATGCCAGTGGACTTAAGCTTCCTTAGGAAGTCTAATCTTCTACGTCCTTTCTTGTTGATGGCTTCACAGTTGTGTCTCCAGTCTAGTTTGTTGTCTAGGTGAACGCAAAGGTATTTCTACTCCTCCATCAACTCCACTTCTCCCTTGATGTTGGCAGGATTTAACTTGTTCCTGTTTCTTCTGAAGTTTAGAATCATCTCATTGTTTTGTTGACATTCAGGATCAGATGATTGTTTCTAAACCATGCCAGTGTCTCTAAGCGGTTCACCAGCTCTTTGTTCTCAACTTCTTGTCCATCTCTGATCCACCCAATGACTCAAAGTCATCCGAGTATTTCTGCAGGCAACAGGACTCTGGTCCTGGAAGTCAGACATGTTCAGAGTAAAAATGAATGGTGGGAGTATAGTCATGGACTGTGATTCTCCTGTTCTAAGAACTACTTGATTGGACAGCTGACCCTTGAGTCTAACAAGCTGTGGTCTGTTTGCCACTGGTCATCTCAACTCTTCATCCTCACCTCTGGCATCCTACAGGGCTGCGTCCTCAACCCACTGTGACAGTAAGTCAGTCTGCAGAAGATTCAGGGGCAGCAGTGGGGCTAGTCACCAATTGAAGCCAATGCATTCATTGAGACAATAATGTAAGGAGAACCAGATCATCCACAACGTCTCAGGTTCAGAGATGGAGATGGTCACGAGGTCAAGGGATAAAGGGACCTGCATGATGAAAGACCCCAGCAATGGTTTACATGGGCGTAGCTCGTCTCCATAGGATGAAGGTTCCCCAAAAAACGCTTCTTCTCAGATGCTGAGAGGCTGTTTAGGAGATGGTTGTGGTGGACTGTGTGATAGACAGAGATGGAAAGAGTACTAAAAAATTGTAATTGAGTAAAAGTATCTTTACTTTGCCTAAATTTTACTCAGAGTAAAAGTAAAATTACACACCTCAAAATTTACTCAAGTAAAAGTACAAAGTTACTTTATTTAAAATGTAATTTGAGTAAAAGTTACTTAGTTACTTTGAGTTATTTAATGCAAACAAGGATGAGTCATGAATCTAATTGAGCACAAGGTGTTTTAATCGATTTCAAGGCGTATTTCAGTCAACATCCACACTTGCAAAAGATCAGCTGGGCTAAAGAACATACTTCCTCACAGCACAAGGACAGTCACAACCTGTACCATAAAGTGCAAACAATTTTCAATCCTACTGTCCAACAGACAACACCATGATAGGAATAAAGAAATTTAAACTACATTTTAAAGTTTTCAAAATGCACAAAAAATTAATTGCCCAAAAGATACCAGAAATCAGACTAGAACGCAACAGGATGCCACTGTTATTAACAAGCTCCTCATTTAATGATTTTAACTGACACTTGTTTTCACATCAATTGTTTATATGTTTGAATTGTGTAAATAAAATGCTGTTAAAAGTCAAAAGTCTCCTTCTATTTTTTAATGGCGATTAAGTGTCAGTTCTGTGACACAGGGGTTTAAATTTCCGGCCGCATTTAATTTTTTCACCATCAGTATTTTTATTATTTTTTTACTCAGTAACGTGATGGGGTTTTAAATGTAGTGAAGTAAAACTACTTAGGTTAAAATTTACTCTAGTAAAAGTAAAAATTACATATTTCAAAAACTACTCAGAAAATTACAAATTACTCATAAAAAGTACTCAATTACAGTAACGTGAGTAAATGTAATTCGTTACTTTCCACCCCTGGTGATAGAAACTTTAGAAAGAACCTCTAAAGTACAACTTTCCAAAACTTTCTAAAACTATTCACCCTCTTCTCACAGCTGCAGGCTGACTTATGCACATAGTGAGCTCTGTTTGCTTCCAAAGTAGTGGACACAACATTTCAATTCACCTTGAAAAAGAGTGTGCAACCATAGTCTCTAGAAGAGCAGTCATATCCCAGAATTCTTTGCGAGAGCTCTCCTCAAAAAGCATCATGGGATTTGTTTTCGGCGTGAGAGAGAACAAAGATGGTGCAGGCACCGTGCAGGATTCCCGAGTCACTCAACCAAAGGGGAGTGAAAAGTAGTGGAGATCTATCCGAATGGTCAGTTAGGTGAGTTCACTATAAAGTCCTCTGTTTGGTCCTCTCTCTATATAGTTATTGAAGGGTTAGGAGTCACTAGCTCCTATATTTTCACATTTTAAACAGTCAATAGTAAGAACAACATCCAAGTTAGGAAAGAAACTATGGACTGTCCTGCTGAATCCAGGCAGAGCAGAGCGAATGTGAAACATGAATGAAATTTTGGCTACAGGCTTCTAGAACAGAACTAAAAGACAGCAATGCTTATAAAAATGCAGTGAACGGCTGAAGCACTCCTATTGTATATAAACCCAAAACATATGAAGGCAAGATCATCTTCAAAATACACACAGATTAATTGTGAACATGTAATGCATTTTTGTTGAACTCCATGAGGTGGGTTATGCATATAGGTCCTGCAATGTAAAGGATGTGGAAAACCAGATAGCTCCATGTGGCAGAAGAGAACTTTACTGCTTCCCAACTGCCAGCACTATGCAGACAGCACTTATCACGATGATTGCTGACACATTTACACTGTGGATTAAGTGTCCTAATTGACTCTAAGTTTTCAGATCGAGCCTTAGGTTCCATCTGGATAATCGGTTAGGACACTGGGAGCCGTCTTGATTATATACGATCCAACACCACTTAAATGCACTTCTCAACTATAGATTTATATAGTCTGTAAATCTTTTATCTGCTATAATCTGTCATTATTTATCCTGTATTATAACCCCACTAATATATACACTAACGTTCAAAAGTTTGGGGTCACATTGAAATTGCTTAGAAATTGAAGATTTCCTATAACGGTGTGTACTACTCCCTTCAGAGGACAGCACAAACAGGCTCTAACCAGAGTAGAAAAAGAAGTGGGAGGCCGCGTTGCACAACTGAGCAAGAAGATAAGTACATTAGAGTCTCTAGTTTGAGAAACAGATGCCTCACAGGTCCCCAACTGGCATCTTCTTTAAATAGTACCCGCAAAACACCAGTGTCAACATCTACAGTGAAGAGGCGGCTGTGGGATTCTGGGCTTCAGGGCAGAGTGGCAAAGAAAAAGCCATATCTGAGACTGGCCAATAAAACAAAAAGATTAAGATGGGCAAAAGAACACAGACATTGGACAGAGGAAGACTGGAAAAAAGTGTTTTGTGGTCGGATGAATCCAAGTTTGAGGTGTTTGGATCACAAAGAAGAACGTTTGTGAGACGCAGAACAAATGAAAATATGCTGGAAGAATGCCTGACGCCATCTGTTAAGCATGGTGGAGGTAATGTGATGGTCTGGGGTTGCTTTGGTGCTGGTAAGGTGGGAGATTTGTACAGGGTAAAAGGAAAAAGGAAGGCTATCACTCCATTTTGCCACGCCATGCCATACCCAGTGGACAGTGCTTGATTGGAGCCAATTTCATCCTACAACAGGACAATGACCCTAAACACACCTCCAAACTGTGCAAGAACTATTTAGAGCAGAAGCAGAAGCACCCATCCAACCAATCCAACTTGTGGGAGCTGCTTCTGGAAGTGTGGGGTGCAATTTCTCCAGATTACCTCAACAAATTAACAGCTAGAATGCCAAAGGGCTGCAATGCTGTAATTGCTGCAAATGAAGGATTCTTTGACGAAAGCAAAGTTTGATGTAAAAAAAAATCTCTTCTCAAATACAAATCATTATTTCTAACTTTGTCAATGTCTTGACTCTATTTTCTATTCATTTCACAACATATGGTGGTGAATAAGTGTGACTTTTCAGGAAAACAAAAAATTGTTTGGGTGATTTAGCCTCTTACTATTACTCTCTGTTGCTTTGCACTTGTGACAGTGTAATGACAATAAAGTTGAATTATTTTCTATTCTGTTTTACTCTATATAGCCATATACATATTATTTTGATATTCTTTGTGTTTCTTGCACTGCCCGCTTCTGCTGTCAAGATGCAGAGGAGGGGAGATTATTCTAGGCCATAGCCCAACAAAATGTTCACCACACCCTGGACATCGTTCTTTAACTTCTAAATGTTTGCATCTCTCCAAATATATATACATATTTTTACATACCAAGGTCTAAATTACATTTAACACAAGTCAGAGAATCAATCCAAACCTTTCCCTCAGTGCCGCCATCATGTGGAGCCTGCCCCAATGCTTTAAGCTGTCTCTCTGTCCACGTTGCTTGTCAGAATATTGTGTCTTCTAAGATTGATGCCCAGGATCCTTCCCCAACATGTTAATCTATATCCACTTGCCATTGTCTGTGATAAATATTTCTAACAGTTTCATGTTTTTGTAACCTACATTCAGCAGCTGAATCATTTACTGAGGCAGTTCTTTCTATCTGAAGGAAACTTTCCTTGGGGCCTTTTTCAGTCTCCACTTTATTTTCTTTGCAAAGAAAAAGAACAGGATGACATGCTGTCCATCCCTGGTCTGGCTAGACAAAGTTAGTCTCTCACTAACTTAAACCCTGCAGTAAGGATTTGAAGTTCTCCACATACAATTACAAAAAAAAAAAATTAAAGACAATTGGAGCAAACTGTAAAATGATTTGAATACAAACCCTGAGAAACAGTTTAACTTGTTCTCAGAACAATTATTTTTACTGGGGTTCACCTTGTGGCTTTGCAGCTCTGAAGCCTGAGTGAATGAAACTCAGCCGTCATAAAACAACATCTATAAAAGGGAATTAATAGGAGATAGATTGTTCCCACTACAAAAAAGCCATTCAGTTTATTTATCTCTTTTTCTCTCCATAGCAACTGGGTTCAACCTGTCTGGCTGCTTTTCAGCTCACAGTTGTCACGGTGTCATTCATGCATTCAGTATGATGAGTGTTTAGAAAGGTTCATATGTCCTGATCAGTGCAGAGTTGAAGGTTTCTGACAAACTTTGGAGGGAAACACTTCAGTTAAGCTAAGTTAATGACAGCAGTTTAACAATAGTTAAAGTAGTACTGAACACAGGAATAAATATAAAGCTGAAAAACATAAAAAAACAGCTATGCATGGAGAAGCAGAAAACCCAAATGACAAAAGCATTAAAGGATTTGTCAAAACCAAGACAGAAAAAATAAAAAACTAAAGCCTAATTAGGAAAACTAAAAGAAAAGTTAATTAAACAAAACTACATTTAAACACCAGATTCAGATAATAGGGAGAAAAATTTAACTTACACAGAAAAGAAAATAATAAACCTCAATAAAGTCTAAATTTGGACAGGAGCAGACCAGACAGCAATGTCTAGATATATCCTCTGCTACACTCCAAAACAACTGCAGCATGGAGGAGATTTGTTATGACACAGGACAAGAGAATCCAATATTCAATACGAGACAGACAGTGGGATAATTCAAAGTGTTTATTAAAACTGAAGCAGGCTGTGGATCCGTGTATCAGCGGCTAGGAGGGGGCGCTGCCCTTCCTGGAAACTCTGGTTGGAGAAAAACACAGGTTAGTGACCATGATAATCTGATAGAGGGTTATCATTCATATGAATCACTAACCTGGTTTAACAGTTCAGTCCAAATCCATAGAACAAGCTCGGATGGGAAAACAGGCTGGTTCAGGATTCAAGGAGTCCATAGATAGTTCGGGCAGAACATACAGATGGGAGCAGGCACGCTCAGTGGATAAGAGGCAGATAAGGTTCAGGAAATCAGAAACACTACGGAAGGCTAAAAACCCTCTCTCCACTGGCCTCCGAGAACGAGAGCATCAATAATCTAGCACAGATGGCTGGGATTGGACTATATAAATAGAAGCAGCAGGAGGTGGATTAGATGAGCAGTAATGAACAACTGGGTAGAGTTAGACAGGTGAATGGAGTGAGCAATTAGGTCAGCCATCACTGACAAGATCATGATATTATTGGAGCCTTTATTACAGGGAATGATCTGATCTAAATACGAAAATCAACCCTGTTAATAAGTGAGTGTTAAAGCAGCGAAGGGTTAAATTCTGGCTTCTGGAATGAAACAGGTCAGGTATGGGTGAAGCAGCAGGTTTGAGAGATTTAATCTCAGCAGGTTTAATAGGTTTAGTCTCTGCTTCTTTACCTCCCACACCTGAACTAAAGCAGGCAGCAGTTTCTGATCGTTGGTTCCTGCAGAGAGACTCTCAGACGATCAGATTCGCCTTCAGACCAAACTAGCAGCTTCCTCTGAGTGAGTCCAGCTGCAGGAGAGAAAAGTGGAAACCTCCAACACTGCTGCTTCAAGCTGCTCACACTCCACACACTGAAGGTGAGTTGGACCAAGAACACCACTCAGAGTCACTTTGAGGGAAGTTAGTAGAGGAGGGAGGGGAGCCATGACTGACTGGACCTTCTGTGTTTTCAGCTTCACTCAGAGACTAAATGGCTTCCAGGTTAGAGGAGGATCTCTGCTGTCCGGTCTGTCAGGACGTCTTTAAGGATCCAGTTGTTCTGTCATGTAGCCACAGCTTCTGCAAAGAGTGTCTGAAGAACTGGTGGAGAGAGAAACCAGTAAAAGAGTGCCCAGTTTGTAAGAGGAGATCTTCAAAGGATGAACCACCATTAAATCGTGCTCTGAAGAACCTGTGTGAGACCTTCTTGCAGCAGAGAGACCAGAGAGTTTCAGAGGATCTCTGCAGTCTGCACACCGAGAAACTCAAGCTCTTCTGTCTGGACCATCGGCAGCCAGTGTGTGTCATTTGCAAAGTTTCAGAAAAACACACTGGACACAGGCTCAGACCAATCGATGAAGCTGCTCAGCAACACAAGAAGACACTTCGGGAAACTCTGGAACCTTTGAAGAAGAAGCTGGAAGTTAGGAAGAAAGTTCAAGAGGAGTTTGATCAGACAGCAGAACACATGAAGGTCCAGGCCCGACACACAGAGAGGCTGATTAAGGAGCAGTTTAAGAAGCTTCATCAGTTTCTAGCAGAGGAAGAGGAGGCCAGGCTGGCTGCACTGAGGGAGGAAGAGGAGCAGAAGAGAGGGATGATGAAGGAGAAGATGGAGGCTCTGAGCAGAGAGATAGCAGCTCTTTCAGACACAGTCAGAGCCACAGAGGAGGAGCTGAGAGCTGAAGACGTCTCATTTCTGCACAACTACAAGGCTGCAGTGGAAAGAGTCCAGCGCTGCCCCCTGCTGGAGGATCCACAGCTGCCCTCAGGAGCTCTGATAGACCAGGCCAAACATCTGGGCAACCTGGCCTTCAAGATCTGGAGCAACATGAAGAACATGGTGTCCTACACTCCTCTCATCCTGGACCCAAACACTGCTGGTCCAGAACTCATCCTGTCTGAAGATCTGACCAGTGGGACTGTAGGAGAGGAACAGAAGCTTCCTGATAATCCAGAGAGGTTTGGATCTTGGTGGGGTTCTGTCCTGAGTTCTGAGGGCTTTAACTCAGGGAACCACAGCTGGGATGTTGATGTTGGAGACAGTGAAGCCTGGAGACTTGGTATGATAGAAGAGTCTGTCCCGAGGAAACACGGCATAGCGTCTGGATTGTTGAATATAGTGTTTTATTCAGGTAAATACTATGAAGAGTCTTCACCAGCTCCATTCAAGCTTCTCTCAGTTCGGAAGAAGCTCCAGAGGATCAGAGTGAATCTGGACTGGGACAGAGGAAAGCTGTCCTTCTCTGATCTGGACACTAACACACACATACACACCTTCACACACACCTTCACTGACAAGATGTTTCCCTTTATCTCCACAGTGGATAGAGTAAAATTCTTACCCATGAAGATCTCAGTAAGCAAACAGCAGCTCTGATGTTATCAGCATAAAGAACACAAAGTCCAAATTAAACCTTTTTAAAAACTCAACAGGAAACTGGAGATGGATTTATGTTGGAATCTGGTTATTGACTTTGTAATTGGATGATAGACTTGTTGATCACCAGTCTTTAAGGCTTACTGGTCATCTTCACTCTTCATCCTAACCTTTGGCTTCACACAGGACTGGGTCCTCAGCCACTGTGGCATCAGGTCAGTCTGCAGAGCTTGGAAATTTCAGTTTAGGCAACCAAAATTAATAAATAAATGGAACTTTATTGTTCTCACAATTAAGAAATTAACTCTCTGTATTTAAACCATCCCTCAAGTAGCAGTGTGGGATTAAGGGTCTTGCTCAGAGAGCCAGAGTGGGAGTCTGTGTGAGTAGGGCTCGAACTCAGAACCTCAGGATTCCAATCTCTATGCCCTAACCTCTACGCCGCCACTCCCCCACATGAAATGTTCACCTATATTTAAGAGCCTTCTTCGATGCGAGGAGAACACCCTCGTGGCTTTGTCTCTTTCAATTGTGAGTCAGGTGAGGGCAAGTGAGAGGTTACTCTTCTGGGTATTGTTCTTAAAGGTGCTTTGTAAGTAGGGAGTGAACGATCCATAAGAACCTCCTCCCCAATGGTCAGTAAAATCCCCCAGTTGACCTCCATGGCCAATATGAGTATGTTATTTTGTTCCACATACACTATACCACTCAGTGCTCCTCACCTCCAGTTAACCTCTTGGAAGAGTGGCGAAACATCTTCCGGACTTCATGTCAATTTGCCTCAACTAAAGTTTTTTGTACCGTGACCTGGATGACTGAGAAACTTCACAGACATGTGAGTTTGCAGAGGGTTCAGCAGCAGCAGTGGGGCTCATCGCCAACAGGAATCAATGCATTGACTGAGACAGTAATGTAAGGAGAACCAGACAATCCACTGCTGCTGCATCAAACACACCCTAAATTTCGTTTCATGGGTACATGTGACTTCAAAGCCAGATGTGTAGTGCCCTTCAAAGTAAAGTTCCTGCTCAAACAGGCAAGGAAAAACCTCCCTTCATTTTACTTTCTGCCCTCATCTTAGCCTATGCATCTGTTCTAAATCAAAGCAGGTCTTCTACATATGTAGCTCAGTGTCGTTTTTGTCTACAATGACAAAATTATTTTGTTGATGCTCCCTTTTTTCATGACTATAACGAGAACTGACAAGCTAAACATGGTTCATTGATGACGAAAAGATGACATTTTCTGTTTCTTTTGAATATTTCAACATTTTAGTTAACATATTCTTAAAATGTAGTTCCAGATTGTCATGGCATTATAAGACAATTATGTAATTTTATGTATTTTTTTTTAAATATCAGACCCCTTTGAATTTAAATCTACTTTGACCCCTAAGCAGTGTTAACCAAGGGGCAAATTTTTAGAAATAAATCCAAAAGTATTAAGATGTTTTTTGTTCTTTGGATTAATGAAGATTTTATTGATCTGTGTGTAATGGATATTTGATAGTGGATATGGAAGCTTTTGCCCTTAGAAGAAAACCTTATTCTATTAAGGTCTATTATCAATTTTGTTAGCTTGTCTGTCTGTTATATTAACCAATATGATGTGTTAAACTAGATCCGCTATTTTCACAATTTTTGTGAGACTATTTTGTTTAAAGGAAATAATTCTGAAAGAAGTTTATTTGAATTCTATAAATCAAAATTTTGCCCAACAACCCAAATGCAATGATGGACTGCATGGCAGCATTTTATCTTCAGCACTTTATCTTAGTGTGAAAAATCTGGTTGTTATTAGAAATAAGGTTTGCTGTTTGATGACGTTCATCATCAAAATTAACTGATGGCTGCCGAAAACACTGATATAGCTACAGGGTTTGTTGGAAATAAAGCTATTTATTGAGTGTTAGAAGGTTTTATAAGTGACCAGATACACATAAGTGACATAAATCCATCATTTTCTTTCACCTTGTTCTTCATAGCCAACAAATGGGACATTTACTAATGTAATGGTTGTTTGTGGCGCTTTATTTGTGTGGCAATTATTCATGCATATATCTTGGAAAACAGCAAAGTTAAACCTCCGCTGCCATTATGAAATTGGTTCCCATTGAATAAGTTTTGTAAGATTTTACCTTAATACTTTTTTATTTAGTTTTTTTATTTTAGCTGTAGGCTTATTAAGACAGAAAGAAAGTAAAACCCAGAACCAGGCTCACACTGAGCCTGGTTCTGCTGGAGGTTTCTTCCTGTTAAAAGGTAGTTTTTCCTCTCCACTGTCGCTACAAGCATGCTTAGTGTGAGGGATTGTATTTGAGTCAATGCAATCAACTCGTTTTCCTTAGATAGAAAACTTTGAATTAATTTGGCTGGATGATCTGGTGAACTGTAAAGTGCCTTGAGATGATATGTGTTGTTAATTGGCGCTATAGAAATAAACTGAATTGAACGACCAAATGTCAGACCAGTTGTTTGCACTGAGCTTCCTTTCCATCCTTGATTGTCCTACAGCTTTTTTCACAGAAGTCAAAGTATTTCTTGTCAGCACTAATTGTGCTTTATAACAGACTTGTCATACAGCTTAACAATTGTACCATGATTAAAGTTCTCAAAAAGGCTGACTGATAGTATTTTTTTTCTCTCTTATTTAAGAAACTTATAAAGCTGAACCATTGGCTGACATTTCAATAACTTGACAAATAACGTTAATAATAAAAGACTTATGAGGGCTGAATGATCATTTGAAAACTGTTTACAAAAGACAATAGCATAAAGTTTCCAAACAGGGTAGAATATATTTCCAGTTTTTGTGCTTAATCAAGTAATGTTACACTTAGGTTTTAATGTTATTCACTAAAGTATAGATCTTAATTGAATGACTATATAAAAGTACAAGAGAATTTAGTGAAGAAAATTTTTTTGTGTCTTTGTCAACATTTGGTTGTGGTGAGTTTCTTGAAGATTTAATGGAATAAACACAAGGTAACAAAGGCAGGAATCCAACAAATCCAAAAATCCAGCTTAGAAATGTAAAACAAACCAGAACCATGGAGACATCAGGGGAAAACAATCATGAGGATCCAGGGTAAGACGAGGTAGGACAAAGCAAGACTATGTTAGACGAGGAACCAGCACTGAGGAACTGCACAAGGAGAGTATTTGTGGTAGACTGAACAAAGAGAGGACTAATGAGCAGATTGGGAGCAGGTGTGAAGAGAGCAGTCAAGGAAGGAGCTAGGGAAAGGAGGGCAACAAATAAATACCTTAGAACTCAAATACAGTATATCCAGAAAATACAACAAAATAGGAATTAAACCAATAAAACTAGAAAACATGGAGCAAAGTAAAGCATAACAGAACCAAGACCGTGACAGTCCTGATTTGCCAATATGTGTCAGCAGGCTCAGAGGATTGGACCCAGAATTCAGACGAGACAGACAGTGATGGATACACTGGGAGAATGTAGGCACAGATCAATGACTTCTGAAACTCCAACGGGGAACTACAATGAGCTAGAAAGTCACCAACTTGGCAAAGTTCAGTATGTGCAGAAGGAGTGAGTCCAAAGGAGCGGAAACACGCAGTTTGAAACTGAACCGGTAGCAGATATCCAGCAGGGAAGAGGAGCCGCAATCAGCAGCAGTCAAAGCACACATAGGCAACAAGGGATCCAGAAGGGATAATCCAAGCCGCCGTCAGAAGACAGGTCCAGGGTCGGCAACAGATGAAATCCAGGTAAATCCAGAAAACACAGAACAGGCAAAACAGAGCAGGACAGGGGTGGCCAAAACTCAGAAGTCACATTGATTTGTGTTGTCTCTGGGTTACCTGTGGACAGTGTTTTCAGGGTGGACAGGGTTTTCACTGCCTGAACGCGTTCATTGAACGAAAGTTCATGAACTCGTTCATATTTTGGGAGAACGTGAACTGAACGTACTGTATTACTGCCTGATGAACGTTATTGTGAACTCGTTCATTCTGGTGTCTGTGAACGGCACGCTCTCTCAGTTCAACTCCGTTGCCAAATTTCTATAGAGCCCTCCAGGCGAAACCCCGGCTAAATCACATCGTAAACAGGCCTTAATATGTAGCGGGAAAAACACCCAATCTGGCAACACCAGCTACCAGTGTCGTAGCCTACAGCCGCGTGCGTCATCAAAACAAAATGCAGCGTGGAAGCCACAGCAGCATGGAGGCGACCGTGGATGCGACAAAGCAGCAGTATGATCACTTAAAATAGTTTTATGACCAGGTGGTCGGTGAGGATGATGGCAACAATCTTACATTTCTCTGAAAACTTTGCCCGCCGGCTTTCAGTAAAAAAATCCGCACTTCAGTAACATCAAATCAAATCTGAAACGGCATGTGTACTGAAATGGAATTTCAAATGGAAAAAAATATTAAAATAAAAAAAACATTTGTACCTTAAAGACTACTTTCCTGTTTTTCTTTTAATAATTCCTCATGAAAAAGATTATTCAAGCAGCACATTTTTCCTGATGTTTTTGAGAATATACTGTAGGGGGGAAAGCTGCAGCTGCTACTAGTGTGAAGTGAATGGACAGCAACAAAGCGTTAAAGCAACAATGGGGAAATGCTGTCCACTCAATGCTAATGTAAACCCTGGTTGGATAAGGATTCAAAACTGGATATAAAGATGAAATCTGACGCACAGTTTCAGTGTTACAACTGATAAAATAATTGCTGTCTGTGGTTCTACTGTAGGCTATGATGTAATTGAGCAATATATGAAAAAAAAAAAGAACTATGATCTAGTTCATCTTTTGGAACTTTGAACTTAGTTCAAAATTTTGAATTATGAACTATGAACTGAACTAGTTCATTTTAAAATGTGTGAACTGAACTTTGAACTAATTCACGTAGAAAGAGAACTTTCCCAACACTGCCTGTGGAGTACCACAGGGATCAGTGCTAGGACCAACTCTCTTTCCATTGTTATGCTAATGATACTCAGCTACATCTGTCTATTAATCCAGATGAAGCTAAACAATTATATAGATTATAGGAATGTCTTGAAGACATAAAAACCCGGATGACTCTTAACTTTCTCCTCCTGAATGCAGACAAAACAGAAGTTATATTCTTTGTGTCTTCGCTCTCAATCTGCAGGTTTACTAGTGGTTCCTAGAATTTCTAAAAGTAGAATGGGAGGCAGATCTTTTAGTTATCAGGCTCCTCTCCTGTGGAACCAACTACCAGTTTTAGTCCGTGAGGCAGACACCCTGTCTACTTTTAAGGCTAGGCTTAAAACTTTCCTTTTTGATAAAGCTTATAGTTAGAGTGGCTCAGGTTATCCTGAGCTATCTCTATAGTTATGCTGCTATAGGCTTAGACTGCTGGAAGACATAGGGACCCCTAATTCCTCATTCTGCTTCATTCTATCTCTATTCTCCCACTCTGCAGAATCTGTTAGTTCAATCTCTACCGTTCTGCTCTCTCTGCTTTTTCTCATAGTAGCTTCATCTGGTCTGTTCCTGTTTGGCTGTGACTCCATCCTGGAGAGAAATATCAGCTGTGCTGCTGCCATCACCTTTGTTTATAAATGTTGGAGATCGGCCTGTTTTTCAGTGTAGTCCTGTTACTCTGACTGTGGCTGGCTGGATGTGCTCTCTTCATCCTTTGAAATGGGAGCTGGCTCGGAGCTCGTCTGATTGGCTGTGTGTTTCCTGGCAGAGGCCGCCTTTTAAAATTGCCTTTTGTATCTCTGCTTTTGTCTCCTTGAACCCCAGACGGCCGCTCACACTGACCCTGGTTCTGCTGGAGGTTTTTTCCTGTTAAAAGGTAGTTTTTCCTCTCCACTGTCGCTACAAGCCTGCTTAGTGCGAGGGATTGCATTTGAGTCAATGAGTCGATAAAATCAACTGTTTTTTCTTAGAAAGAAAACTTTGAACCCATTTGACTGGATGATCTGGTGAACTGTAAAGTGCCTTGAGATGACGTGTTGTGAATTGGCGCTATAGAAATAAACAAAATTGAATTGAACCCAATAGCTTTGCATTGGGTTTGCCATAAGGTTCTGCTGGGTACTTGTATATGAAAATGTACTGAAAATTATTTAGGGAGTAAAATCCCAGAAGTCTGCATGAGATGAGAGGAACCGAAAACAGAGAACATAACAGCAAAAACAAGATAACATCACGCTAACCGAGATAACTGTTGTATGCCAATGTCACGCAAACTGAAGCAGGCCGTGCCAGACACAAGCGAACCAGTTCTTCGGTATGTATGAGCCAGTTCTGGGTCAGTTCTAAAATAACAAGCACATGAGCAGACCCCGTCATCTCCTTACAGACAGCCTCCATAATCATGAAATTTCAGACATTCATAAAAATACTACCTTCCCTACTGTGCCACATGATTTCCAGTGATGATTCTACTTAGCAGCAGATCTGTTGTTGTTTTCCGCATCTGTAAGCCCTGATTACATTATCGTTTGTCGTATCCACTTCCCAAAAGCCGACTCTGTAAATTAAACTCACCAAAGGCTGCCTTCTTCGCCTGACTCTCCGCAAACAATGAAATACCACAATTATAACCAAACTTCCTGAATGTTATGGGTGCCGCCATGTTGAATTAGCTTTTTTTACCTCTCGAGAGCAGTAGTACCGTAGACGGAGGCGAGGAACCATGCTAGTGTGGTGGTCTGCCCTGTTAACTGATCCAAGCTCGGCATGGATCAATTTTCATAGGGTAGTGTTAATGGGGCTTTAGATATCCATGTGTGTGGAAGGAAAAACCTATGGTGATTACAAAATATTACTGAGGGTGGTATATCATACATACACTGCTTGTATGTATGATATGCTTTGTTCCCTGCGGTCTGCTGTGTCTCAGTCTCCAATTTCTAACAGACTTCACAGGAGGCAACAGTTTTCTACTGTCTTTTGGTTTAGATTAATGTCGAATTTATGTACATGTACAGGAAAGCAGTAAAACTATGGATATTGTTCTGTTAAAAAATTACTTTATTATAAGTCAAAGTAAAGAGCGGCATGATAAGCTTAATTAAGCACATGTAAAACGCCTTTCAGGAATAGCAACAAGTATCCTAAAATATAGGATTTTAGCCGCTACAATGTGTGAGGAAAGTCCTATGGCAACAGCATTGCATACTATCCTCTCCCATGGACCAGGCTTCTCCTACAGAACCTCAGGTCTTGGGTTTTCACTGTATGTTGTAACATGGTATATAACTCTCTCAATGAAGTTGTCTGTAGATTCACCAGACTGCTGCTTGCGGGTGTATATGTTTGTGATGTTGATCTTTGTGGGAAAAGCTTTTGAATCTCCCTATCACTCCAGTAATAGCATTTTTTTTCATCATTCCAGTCCAAATGATGAATGCACAGGTTGGCTGTAGGCAATTTCTAATAGATTTTAGCCATAGTGGCCGAGAGTTTGCAAGCAAGAATCCTACATTTTCTGCTCCAGTTGGTGGAAAACAGTGGCAAACCTTTCAGCAGACAAAGCAGGGTCTGGTAGGGATTTTGCATTGTCCTCAATGTCCTCAAGTGTCCATGGTCTGAAAACCAATTGATGTTCACTTGGTCTGACCACTTCTACCATAGGTACAATCAGAGGCGTGCACAGACATTTTGGGGGGCAGGTGCTCGGTGGGGGTGGGGGGGTGGGGGTCTAACGGCAGCCCGTCTGCAGCGGCCCTCTCTTGGTATAGCCGTGTGTGAAGGGCCGCTGTCTATGATGGCGATTTTTTGTTGTATTTGGCAAGTTTGGCAAATTCCATACTCACATTCTAATGACTTCAGTCTTTACTTCAGACTCTCCTCCTGTAGATTCGACCGATGTAGTAAAATGCTAACCAACACGCTTCACACACGGCTATGCCGAGAGAGGGCCGCTGCAGATGGGCTGCCGTTAGCTTCGGAGCTCCGCTGGTTGCTGCGGTCCTCTCAAGTTCGGGAACATTTTCTTTTAAATTAAGCTTTGAATCTGTGAATGGGCCGTATGATGATGCTTAAAAGTATAATCTTCTCACCTCAAATAATCTTAAACATACTTTTATTGAACAACAGATACAGAAAAGAGAACATTTAACTTAGTACTCTGAGCTCAGTGAGTTAAGAAGATGGACCGCTAACCAATGAGCAGAAGTTGACTCTCTAGGACACACACCGTCCTCATTTGCATAATGAGGCAGAAATGCATGCAGAAATGTAAATACGACAGGCAGAAATGTAAAAAGGGCAGGCAGAAATAAACAAACGAAGAAATAACCAAGGTAAAAAAACATACAAAGGAAGAATAAAACAGACAAAAATATTATAACATGCACAAAAAAATAAATAAGGTAAATATTACAAAGGCAAATAAATAAAGAAGCTAATTAAAAGAGTTATATACATTTATGTCTCACTGTATAATTTAATTTCTACTTACATTTATTTGTTTATTGTATTTTTGTTGGCAATTAATAGTATGCTTATTTATTTATTGAGCATTTATTTATTTCTGTATTTATTTTTAAATATGGCAGAGTTGGTCCTCCATAGTTATCAGGTGACCAGTCTGCAAAAAGGCCTGTTTGGTGCTGCTGAATGAGACATTTTAATGCACAACAAAATGATTTTGCTTGATTTGTATATTACCTGGCTAATGGGGCACGGGAGAAGCAGCCTGTCAGTGACCGTTCCTGCTATCTGAAGACGCTTACTGAACTGCTATGATGCTGCGCATCTGGCATGCCCTGCGGGTGACCGCACGAGTTCACATGACAAAGTGAGAGAGATAGGCTGGTCGGGTGTACGCAAGGAGGTGGCTCATTTCGGGGCATTGTTTCAGTCGTTTTTAATGGCTCAGGTTTTCAAAAGATAATTTCAAACCCGACCTCAGTAAAATCTTAATATTAATAATAATAATAAAAAAAAAAGAACGAGTTTCAAAAGGGCATTTTCGTTGATAAAGGGCAAACTTCCTAGTGCTTTAGCACCACCTAGTGTCTATGTATGCACGCCCCTGGGTACAATATAGTGAATGTTTTTCTTAACCTTTCTGGCTAAAGGATATTTAGGCTCGGACTCAAGTCTCAAGTTTCACCTTGTTTAAATTCGTAAACTTTTGGGTATGTTATTATTAATTCAATTTAATTTTGATTCAGTTTATTTATATACCGATGACAACAAGTCATCTCAAGGCACTTTACAATTCAAGCAGATCTTCCAGTGAAATTGATTCAGTTTTCTATGTAAGGAAAACCACTTGATTGCATCGACTCATTGACTCGAAGGCAATCCCTCACACTAAAGGCTGATTTATACTTTGAAACCAGGTCCTCTGTGTAGTTGTCGCAGTGAACAAAAAGCTGTCCCCGCCCCCTCCGCAGGCACTCAGCTTCACCTCTCCCAAATTGTAGCTGACCGCAGAGAGTGCCGCAGGCAGGGGCCGGCTTGTTTTGTTTTTATGAACAAAATTTAACCGAAGTTTGACCAGCTAGAAGAAAGAGGTGTGCGAGAAACCTGGGACCCTTTTCCACAAGGATCTCCGCTCTTTTTCGCCCTCATGTCCCTTCGTTGTCGAACTAAACTCGCCCCCACTTTCACTCCGCCTCGTCCGTATCTAGACCCACAGCGTGTAGCACAGACCATACTTCAATATTAAGCATAAATCAAAAATGTCTGTATCAAGCTCACTGCGACACACTGCTGCAGGAGTATAACTAGCCCTTAAGAAAAACTTCACAAAATCCAAGGTTCGGTTCACGGTTCGTGGTCACGGTTTTCGGTTCGGTATATGTTTATTGTCAGGAAAATCTATTATGTCTTGTACAACGCGTGTTGCACAATGCTTGCACACTGTTTTTATCCACAACTTTCTTTCCGCCGTCATCGTAGGTCACTCTAAATGCAAAGTGGTCCCATACAGCAGACCTATAAAGTGCTGCTGGCGCGTCTTCCAACTAGGGTGGCCATTTCTATAGCACCAAAAAGGAGGACATTGTGCAGCATATCAATAAATTACTAAGGTGTACATAAGAATCAGGTAAAGTCAAATTTATAGTACAATTCTTAGTAGTTTAAAGATGATGCTTGTGTAGCTGAATAGAACAAAATATTAAAGAGATGATTGACACGATTAATTTGCGCAGAACTGCTGCAATTGATCATAAAGCAGTTGTTTGGAAAAGAAGCTCGAGGCGGAGAAAGAGCTAGAGAATAGGACGATACAAATTTCAAAAAGTCTATCTATCTATTTATCTATCTATCTATCTATCTATATATCTATCTATCTATCTATATAGATATACATCTATATAGATATATATATAGATATATATAGATATATATACAAACTTCAGTCATGGAACTGTGCTTACAGCTCCTTATTTCATGTAAACTAATAACTTGTGTACATGGTACTTTTTGATGGCATTAAAATTATTTCTATTAGCATTAAATTAGAGTTCCTTATTCCTGTATAAACCCTGTGAACGTTTAATTTAATATGACATATTAAAAAAATCCCCATCATCATCCAGCAGATGTTCAGTTTCTGCCAAAATATTTTCTGTGGATTTTTGTAACAGGGATAAACAGGATCATCAATAGTTTGTATGAACTCTGTTTGTTCTCTGCTTCCAAACCCATCATCTCCTTATCCATTCCTGCAATAAGAATTTTCTTTTAAAGTTGTGAGATACGCTCTAGAATCAATGCACTGTCCGGAGGCCGGACAGTGCATTGATTCGCAGCTTAAGGGCGGATTGATTGTCCGCCCTAAAGCTGGACATCTGGCCACCCTATTTCCAACTCCTGTTCTTTCCCACTCGCCATACCCACACAATTCTCCACAACAACTGATTTTTTTCTGCTACACCCGGCTACGCTGCTTCGCTTCTTCTTGTTTACTACTGGTGGTTGGTTTTGGTCGCAGTACCGCCACCTTCTGCTCTGGAGTGTACACGCTTCGCCTATGAGAAAAAGGAGCAGCGCATGAACCGAACGCAACACACGCGAACTGAACCGAGACAGTCGAACCAAACGGTTCGGACGGTTTTCATAAACCGTTCCATCCCTAATGTAATAATATATATATATATATATATATATATATATATATATATATATATATATATATATATATATATATATATATCACGAAAAAAATCCTTTGTCATCTTTACCGTCGACAAGCTGCAGCCACGTCCCGAATTCTTCGTTTTCCAGCCACTTTTGTTGAAATTTTGCATTTCCCCATTCTCTAGCCTTTTCTCCACCTCGAGCTTCTAATCTGAACATACGGCTTTACAATCAACCAGAAGCAGTTCCGTGAAAACGTGGAATCAGTTATATCTAATCTATCTGACGAAATTGTTTTTATAAACGTTTAAACCGTTTTAAATATCTCTATCACTTCCACCTCTTCTTGACGGCAATAAAGAGTTCGGTACTGCTGGTGTGAAGTCAGCTTTATTAAAATTCTTCTTATAATTTATTTTCCACTGACACCAAAACCACCGTCGAACTAAAATACAACATAAACTTAAATGAGATGGTTTCATGAGTACAAAATGACATAAAAAATTATATAAATACATATAAACATACCTCGCTGGCTGACCCTTCCTTTTGAGGTAGAAATGAGAAATAAAGGACCTTTTAAACTAAAATTTCTCTGTAAAACTTCTTGCAAATGTCATGCCTTCATGCTGTGTGCATCCTTTTCTTCTAGTTTTTCAGCGAACATGCTAGATTCCACACTTCCTAAAGAAGCCTTTCAAAATAAGACTCATAACAAAAAATTGCATAATACAAAGTAAAACATGTAAACCAAAAAATATGGCAGTAAAACTCCCACCAAATCACTAACCTATAGTGATTTAACTTCAAACATGTAACATTGCAATAGGAATATATTTACATTTTAACATTTACTGTGCTTCCAGCAACAACACAGTTTTATGAACTGGTCTATCAAGATACACTGGCTTGACAGTCCTTAGTCCATTCTTATCCAAGGTCGAATCACCTAACAACAGTTTCACCTTCCTGATCCTTCCATCTGCGCTTGGATATACATCTGTTACTCTTGCAAGTTTCCACTTGGTCCTTGGAGAATTGTCCTCTTGAAGAATAACAATGTCATTCACCTTTGCATTTCTTTTGTCTCTTTGCCAGATTTGTCTCTGCTGAAGATTAAGAAGATATTCTTTCTTCCACCTTGTCCAGAATTCATTGGCTAAAAACTGAACTTGGCGCCACCTCTTTCTCAAGTACAAGTCCTGGCTCACAAATTCACCAGGAGGGGGCAGAATAACACCAGACTTCATCATGAGAATATGATTTGGTGTAAGAGGCTCTAAACTTGGATCACTTAGGTTTTCTACTGTTAGCGGCCTGCTATTCACAATAGCCATCACCTCATACAAAAACGTTCTGAGGGAAGAACTATCAAGTCTCTTAGAAGTTTTATCAAGAATAGCAGTTAAAACACTTCTAATGGTCCTAATCTGCCTCTCCCAAACACCTCCCATGTGGCTTGAAGATGGGGTGTTCAGAACAAACTCACATCCATATTGTTTCAACTGTTCTTTGTCACAGTCCTTCAGTGCATTCAAAAACTCTCCTTTAGCACCAACAAAATTAGTCCCTTGATCACACCTGATCTGTCTTACATATCCACGAATAGAAATAAAACAACGCAATGCATTAATAAAAGCATCAGCAGTAAGGTCATCTAACATTTCAATATGTATTGCCCTGGAACACATACATGTAAACAAAAGACCATACCTTTTAAGTTCCTTTCTGCCTTCTTTTACATAAAAAGGTCCAAAACAGTCAACACCACAGTAAGAGAATGGGGGTGTTGTTTCCATTCTGTCCTCTGGTAAGTCTGACATCTGTTGATCTTGGGTATGCCTCCTGTACTTCCTGCAGGTTGTGCACTTGAAGATGTGTGAAGCAACTGCACTGCTGCATCCTGTGATCCACAGTCCATTGGAACGCAGCTCATTTACAGTAATTCCTCTTCCTTGATGCTGCACCTTCTCATGGAAGTGTTTAATCAGTAAAGATGACATATGACTTGATTTGGGAATAATGGCAGGATGTTTGATGTATGGGTGCAGACTTGCTCTTGTTAAACGTCCTCCCACCCTGAGTACTCCTTGCTCATCAACAAATGGGTTTAAGCTATACAGCCTGTGTGTCTTATCCTTGAGTTGAATGTCCTTTCCTTGGGTTAAGTCCTTGATTTCCTTGCTGAAAGTGTTTCCTTGTGCAAGTTTATTATGAACATTTCTGCTTCTCGTCTGTCCTCAACACATGTGCTTCCACCTTTTGTTTGTGTGTCTCCTTTAAAATCTTTCACAAATTTCCTTAAACGAGCAATAGCTTTAACAGCTCTTCTCCAATCAGAAAATTTGTTGAGACGATCAAGTATTGTTCTCTTTTCTTGTACTTCTGTTTTGAGCACATGTACGGCTTTCAGTTCTGGGTCATTAGAAACAACTTCACTTATCTTGTCAGTTTCAAGGGGTAGTTCATTTTGCCACAAAAACTCTGGTCCTTTAAACCAGTTAGATTTGAGAAGCTGTTGGACACTTAATCCTCTTGATGCATGGTCTGCAGGATTATTCTCAGATGGTACATGATGCCACTGCTGTGGGTCTGTGAGTGATTTTATTATTTGAATCCTATTTGCCACAAACACATGAAATCTTTTGGCATCATTATTCACATATCCTAACACCACTTTAGAATCTGTCCAGAAATGTTCTTGAAGATTGCTGATCTCCAGTTCCCTTCTTAGCATTACACTTGTTCTTGCTGCAACTACTGCAGCTGTTAACTCAAGTCTAGGGACAGTGGTGACTTTGGTTGGAGCAACGCGTGCCTTTCCCATGACTAGCACACAGTGAACATCTCCTTTGGATGTGACTGTTCTTAAGTAGCTACATTGTCCATAGCCTGTCACACTGGCGTCTGAAAAATGATGTAAATCACACTGTGTGATGTCTCTGTTTTCAGGTAGTATGCATCTTTGGATTCTCACCTTTGACAAGTTTTGAAGATCTAGGAGCCAGGATTCCCACTCTCTGTAGAGTTGATCCGAAAGAGGCTCATCCCATCCAACCTTTTCTTGACATAGCTGTTGCAAGATTTGTTTTCCTTTAAGGATGAAGGGTGCCACAAATCCCAGTGGATCATACACTGATGCTACTGTGCACAGGATTCCTCTTCTTGTCATTGGGTGCTCTTTGACTGTTATCCTGAACTGAAACTCATCAGAAGAGATGCACCACATAACACCAAGTGCTCTTTCCATCAGTGGCTCTCCAAGTGCTAGATCCAAATCTTTAACACTGTCAGCACACTCCTCTCTGGGCAGCGACTTTAACACATTGTCACTGTTTGAAACAAATTTGTGTAATCTTAATTTGCCTGTGCTACACAGCTCTCTTGCTTCTTTTACTAATTTGATTGCTTCTGCTTCAGATTTAACACTTACAAGTCCATCATCTACATAAAAATTTCTTTGAATGAACTTCACTGTGTTTGGAGAGAACTTTCCCTCACCTTGTGTGGCTAGATGTTTTAAACCAAAATTGGCACAACCAGGTGAAGAAGCTGCACCAAACAGGTGAACCTTCATGCGATAGACTGAGGGGGGAACACTTAGATCACCATGCTCCCACCATAGGAAGCGTAAATAATCCTGGTCTTGGGGCGTTACATGGAACTGGTGAAACATACGTTCCACGTCGCACATTACAGCCACTGATCCTTTCCTGAACCTACAGAGTACTCCCACTAAAGTGTTTGTGAGGTCAGGCCCTGTAAGCAGGTGTTCATTTAGCGAAGTGTCTTGATATTGTGCAGAGCAGTCAAAAACTACACGAATCTTGCCAGGCTTTTGAGGGTGGTATACCCCATGGTGGGGAATATACCAGGCAGGGGAATTACAGAGTTCTTTCTGTGGCACTTTCTCTGCGTCACCACTTGCAATAATGTCCTCCATGAACCTTACATAATCAGAGTAGTACCTTTGATCCCTTATGAATCTGCGTTTGAGACTGCTTAAGCGTTGCATTGCACATGACGTGTTGTTGGGAAGATTTGGTCTGTCGTTTTTGAAAGGCAGGGGCATTTCAAAATGTCCATCCTGCTTTTGTTTTATTCCTTCTTGTAGCTTTCTTATGAAGCAGACATCTTCTTGTGAAATGCTTGTTTCTTCCACTGCTTTCTCTGTAAAATCTGCTTCAAGAGCTTTGATTACATCTGGTCCTGTTACTTCTTTTACTTGTGTCTTGCAGATGTAATGAACCTTATTCTTTAGCTTCATGGTTGGCTCAGTCTCTGGTATTACTTGCTTTACAGTGATGCGATGGCTTACTCCAATAACATCGCTGCCTGCATCAACTAAATCACAGTAACTTATGATGCTCCAGCCCAAATCTGTTTTCTGGGCATAAGGTTGGTTTTCTTCACCACATATGACTTCTCTGGGCATTAAAGCTTGTGTACAGTTGTAGCCTAACAGGAGTCCTATCTCACAGTCCAATGGTGGAGCAATGTATTCAGAGAGATGTTCCAAATGTGGCCATGACCTTGCCGTGTCTGGAGTAGGAATATGGCTACGATTGGCAGGTATAAAATCACGTGTGTAAGCAATTGGCACAGTGAGTTTCTTTTTGGAAAACAATCCTCTTATTTGCAGAGCTTCAAGCTTTGTACATGGTACAATTGTTTTCTTGGATGACATCGTAGATAATTTTAGCTTAACCTGGGTTTTAACTGTGTCCAGATTGTTTGCTACTTCATTGAGAATAAAAGATGAATCACTCTGTGTGTCCAGCAGAGCGTAGGTAAGTATTTCTTTGCTTGGCTCATTTTGTGTGGATACATAAACAGGTACTATTGCAGATGTCTGTGTGTTTCTACTTTCATGAGTCACTCTGTTAGATGTAATTTCGTTAACTGCGTCTTGTGACTGTGTTACCTGTTGCTGAGTTTCCTTCCGTTCAGCTGCTTCTTGGTCTTTCGGTTGTTCTTTCTTTGTCTCTTGTCTTTGTCTTTCTTCATGCAGACATGTGGGATGTCGTTTGGAGCATGTGTTGCATGTCATTCGGTTGCTGCAGTTCTTGGAGAAATGACCACTATTTAAACAGCCAAAACATAGTTTTTCACCTTGAATGAACTTGATTCTCTCAGTAACTGGTTTCTCAGTAAACTTACGACATTTGTATAAGCTGTGTCCTGCTCTTTTACAAAACACACAATAACCCATGCTTCTTTCTGTAGAGTTAGTTGTGAAGATTTTTGCTGTATCTTGTTTCTTGTGAATGGGTGTAATTTGAGGTTTTGTCTTTGGTTTGTCAAATTCACTTTGTCTTATAGCTTGATATGATGTAATGGGATTACATGCAATACTTGCCTCCATTGACAGGAATGTTACAAAGTAACTGAAACGGGGGAACTGTCTGTGCTCCAGCTGATACTCTGTAGCCTTTCGGTTCCATCTGTTGCTCAACCAGTCTGGCAGTTTAGCAGCAAGTCTTTGATTCTCTATCCCATCATTGAGGACGTTCAGATTCTCATTAGTAGTCATTGCAGATTGACAGCTTTGTAAAAAATCCACAAACTTTCTCAACTCTGCACTATCTTTACCTTGGAGCCTTGGCCATGTGTGCAACTTGTCCCTAAATGCCTTAGCGATGACAAAAGGCTCTCCATAACGTTCATTGAGCATATTCCATGCTGCTATATAGGAATCTTCAGAGCCAATCAGAAAATAGCCTTCTAAGGCTTCTTTAACACATCCACCTACATACTTCTGTAGGAAAAATATCTTTTCTGCAATGGGGATGTTCTTTCTCTCTATTAGAGTCTGAAAGGATGCTTTCCAATGTTTAAACTTAAGTGGATCCCCACTAAATACTGAGGGTTCTGGAATAGGTAGCCTATTAGCTGACATAGCTTCTGCCAAAACCTTTACAAGCTCACCTGTGCTCTCATGGATGACATTTAACTGTTGTGGTGGCTGTGTGGGTTGATTAGCAGTGTTCTTGAACTCAGTTACCTGTATGTTTGCAGGACTTGGAGTGATGCTTTCTTGCTTTACTGAAAAGTAGTCCTCTTCATAAACTTGTAATTTTGCCTTTGCTGCATTGAGTCCTTTCAGATTTTCCAGTCTTTGAATTTCCCTTTTTAAGTCCTCGACTGACTTTCTCCTTGCAGCACTTTCCTCTTGTTGTCTCTTTATCACAGCTGCCTTTTCTTTTTCTCTTTTCAACTTGCGTTCTGATTCCTCTCTTTCCTCTAGCTGGAGTTGTGACATCACAGCAGCTTGCTGTTCTGCAGTTATGCGTTTGTCTTCTTCTTCTATGGTTTGGATTTTTTCTCTGAATTTCTCTTGTTCAGTCATTATCTTAAGCACAGCCTTTGTGGCTTCATACTCCGCTGCAGCTTCTTGTCTTTTGGCGGAGGAGCCATTAGAAACAGCTGAACATGATTTAAACAGACTATGAACTGAGACACTAGCTGAGCTAGAAGATGTAAATACAGAACTGGCATCAGGCCAAACAATCTCCTCCTTATTTGTTCCCTCAACATGGCACTGGATGTTTTGCAAAACTACTTTAGTCACTGATGTACATTTGTCTAACTTGGAACGCATATTATGAGGTGGTCCATCCTTTGCTCTGTATTGGTCATAAATATCATTAAGAGCAGCTAGTTCTCTTTGCACAATGTCCATGTGATCTTCAAGGATGTCAACAGGATCTCCTTTAATAACAGATTTTTTAGCAACTTTAATTAATGCTTTCCATCTGTCATAAGTGCTTTCAAAGTGACGTTGTAACACCTGTAGTTTTTTTTATGGAATTCTCTTCCTTTTCCTGTTAGCATGCGAGGTCTTTCACTCCTACGCAGCTCTTCTTGCCCAGATTGAATTAAAAAGGTTTCATCTACTTGCTCACCTACGGCAGCCTTTTCTGCATCAGCAAGTGTTTCTGTTTCATTTGTTTCTGACATTTTGTTTTACTTGGAATGTTATGGATTTTTACTTGGTGAAAATCTCCTTTTAACTTGACTTAAATTCACTTTGAACTTTGTTGCATTATTTCCCTTCCCGTTACCTTTTGTGCTGTTGTTGTCAGGCTTCACACAGTTCCTTGTTGTTACTCCCTCCTTGTGTCACTTCCCAAACATTAACTTAAATGTCTGGCTTCTGCACGTCTTTATGAAGAAGCAACAGATGAACGTGTGTCCATTAATTTTGCAGCAGCTTGGTCTTTGGTGCAATGACGCGATGTGTCCACCAGAGGGCCGGGAATCATGCAGCTCCGAGTTCGACTATCACTTCCACCTCTTCTTGACGGCAATAAAGAGTTCGGTACTGCTGGTGTGAAGTCAGCTTTATTAAAATTCTTCTTATAATTTATTTTCCACTGACACCAAAACCACCGTCGAACTAAAATACAACATAAACTTAAATGAGATGGTTTCATGAGTACAAAATGACATAAAAAATTATATAAATACATATAAACATACCTCGCTGGCTGACCCTTCCTTTTGAGGTAGAAATGAGAAATAAAGGACCTTTTAAACTAAAATTTCTCTGTAAAACTTCTTGCAAATGTCATGCCTTCATGCTGTGTGCATCCTTTTCTTCTAGTTTTTCAGCGAACATGCTAGATTCCACACTTCCTAAAGAAGCCTTTCAAAGTAAGACTCATAACAAAAAATTGCATAATACAAAGTAAAACATGTAAACCAAAAAATTTGGCAGTAAAAATCTCTATAACCAATTAATTAAGGCCTTAATTTAGAAAATAATTAATGACCCTGCTACACCCTCCGCAAGAGAATGAGGTGCTGAGGACTAGGAGCAGACTCAAATACCAACCCCAGCTACATTACCCATCCACAAACAGGAATAGAGACTACCAGCCCTCAGCAAAGATGTGAGCCATGGGGCACAAAATGAGACATAGCCCGACGCACCCCCAGGCCCGGATAAGCGCCAGCCAGATCAGGAAATGACTAAAGCAAGTCCTATGTCTACATCAAGGTGGAAGATATGCCACCCTCAACCAAAGGCCAACCCAACCCACGTTTGGAACACACACACACACACAGACTGCACACTGAAATGGACAGAAACAGCCCGCCAAAGAATCGATGAGGCCAGAAGACAGGCGACCTCCACACCCAGGCGCCAATGGGGCGGCATGGAAAACCCAGGACCATGGCAGTGGACATATCCTCACCCAGAGGCGGCACGAGGGGACCAGAGCCCACCAAGACCAGCATCAGCTTAGGTAACGCCCAATAACAGGCTGTGAAAAAGAAAAAGGGGCTTGCCAAATGGGGAATGCGCGTACTATATTTCTGTTTGCGTATTACAAATGGGTTGGTGCATGGTTGCAGCAATAAGCAACAAGGGGGTAAAAATTGAAGACTTCATGGGGCGTCCATTGGTGGTGCAGTGGTTATCGACATGACCCATGTATGGAGGCCTTAGTCCTCGCCCCGGTCAACCTGGGATCGAGTTCGATCAGTGGTCCTTTGCTGCATGTCTCTCCCCCTCTCTCATACAATCAATTCAATTCAATTCAATTTCAATTTAATTTCAATTCAATTTCATACCCCCTTTATTGACAGCTTACTGTCCAAAAAAGAGCCAGGGATGTTGTAAAAACAAAAAAAATTAAATTAAAATTGGAAGACAAGGTATTTTACCTAAATCATAAAGTAGTATAACTATAAACGACCACATAAAGCTGCATTGTTCTTGTAAACCAAGGATAATTTAATGATTGAATTTTTCCAATTTGTCTTCAGACATTTTTTATCTACAGTTAGAGATAGATTCTCCAAAGCTCCTCACATAGATCCACCAAAGCTTTGTTTTTCCTCAGCCAGCCAGCAAAAAACCGGCAACAGATTAAAAAATTATTATTTCTTTACATTAGAAGTGCGGAGAGGATGGACCCAGATACCACAGAGTAAAAGTAATGTCCATAAGACACGCAGGAAGAGAAAAAGGAGGAATTCAGCTACTTTCATAGTGTTAGACAATCATTAAAAACTGTTCCAGGCTGAAGTTAAAATGCAGCCATCAAGGTCAGGAAGGTTATATCAGTGTTGGGTTTTAAAAGATGCCTTTAAACATTTTTTTTTATTTCCAGTTGACCCAAAATTACTGTTAAAGTTCTCCAGGAATATACAAGGAATAACAAAGGCTCCAGATCTGCTCTGAAGTGAAAGCTGCAGGGACACCAGTGTTTCTGTCAGGGGTGAAGGCAGTTCTACACCAACATGGACTGTATGGGGAGGACATAATAACTAGAAGCACTTTTAGATTAACGCAAGTCCCTCTTGCTTTGTGGCATGGAATAACACAGCGCAGACGACGCTTTTACATTGAGCATAAATCAAAAATGTCTGCGTCATACCTGCAACAAGCTCACTGCAACACACTGCTGTGGGAGTATACCCAGCCCTTTAACCCGTCTGCAGCAGCCCTCTCTCGGCATAGCCGTGTGTGAAATACTGCTGGCTCCGATGGCAAGTTTTTTGTTTTATTTGGCAAAATGTTCATTTGATTTTTATCTGATGGGTTAATTAGTATTCCACTCTCTACGGACTTCCGGGACTTTTGGCATATGGTCCATTCGTCCGCTATGTCCCGGGCGCCGCTCCGTTGAAAAGATTTTCCAGCTTCCGCCTTGGCCCTGGCAGATTCCCCGGGTGTTGGCGGCATATTTTTAGCGTGCCCGGGGGCCGCACAGGGATTTTTTGAAAATCGGGTAAAATGTTCCCTAATGTCCCAGTACCTGAAATGCCCACCAGGTGTTGCCTGGAATGCACCTCGGGTGTCCCGATTCTTCCTTAATGGCCCGTTTGATGTTTGGGAAACAATATTCCCAAATGTCCTGACATTTTCAGCCCAATGTCCCGAATGTTCCCCCGTGTCCCTCTCTGGTGGCCGGATGTTTCCCAAATGTCCCAGGGGACGGGACAGGAGGGTTACAGCATGGTCCAGATGTCCCGAATGTTCCCTCGTGTCCCTCTCCAGTGGCCGGATGTCACCCGGACCCAGAGGGCCGGAAGGGACGATTCCGGCCACGACGTTTACATTGTGTGTAGTATTCCCTAATGCTACTGTGTGCCAAGTGTCACATTTTCTGGATTTTGGGATGCTTGGTATATAAAAATGTCAGGCAAATGTCCCTTTGCATGGGGACAAATGTCCGATGGCGAGCGGACATTTGCCGGACATTTTCCCTAATACTACTACATTTGAAGTTTCCCAATTTCTGGATTTTAGGACACTTGGAATAAATTTATATTTGGAAAATGTAAGGCAACTGCCCCATTGCATGCCATCACAGAGTGTCTGTCAGAGGTCTGAAAGGGGACATTTGACCAGCATATTCCCTAATACTATTGTGTCCCAAGTGTCCCATTATAGGGGCGACCGGGTATGGTTGCAACACTTTTTGCTCCAGCACCTTTAACTCTCAGAATATTTGAGCTAGAGTTTTCTAGCTTTTATATAAAATACACACATTTGTTTATTACAAATGGCACCAATTCCAACCCCTGCAAGAATATCACAGACTTCATGAGTTAATGTCAAATAAATGGTGTTCCTTTGTTACCACCTACCCCGCTAACCGGGGTAGGTTGTAACACTGGACCCATCTTCTCAGCTTCTGCAGTTGTTGGTACCATTTTCTATTTGATAATTTACACTCATATTTAGTTATTATTTTTGGCTATGTGTGGTATTTGCATATTATAGAATATTTTACGATTGCATTACCACATTACCACTTTACTATTTTATAATTTCCTTTAGTTTAAATCTGCATTTATTTAATGCTTAAAATTATCTTGAATGGATAGCTGATAGGAATTGACGCTGAGCGATGATGTTGCAGAGCTCGCGTGTCTTTGGAATACAAAAAAAATCAACTGATATGTTTGTTCTAACTGGAAATAAAGACAGGGCAAACACACTGTTTTCTACCGTCGTTCAAAAAATCAACACACATAGACTCTTTCTTTCTGTCTGACTAAGTGGTTATTTGCATTCATCAGAAGAAACATTTAAGCACGGATATGCAGTTATTTGCAGTATCTTTTCAGTGTTATATGGCAGATCCTTCTCAACTCATCTGATTTACTTGATCTTCAGATAACCTCATCAGATAACTTTTTTAAAACATCTGAAGACAGACCTCTATTACTCTTTCGTATCCACTGCCTCAGCATTCTGTAAAATTATTCAAATCAAACTGTTCTTAATTATATGTAAGGGGATGGTTGATGCACTTTTTAAAGATGTGTTACAACCCACCCCAACCCTGCCAGCGATGTTTAGCTACCTGTAGCAGCATAGAGGTTTAAAATTAGCATGGGCAAATGCATCACATTTTGCCTGAAAAATTACTCTTTCATCTAATTGAAGTAATATCGTTTAACCCTATTAAGGAAAATGTAAGGTAAATGTCCCATTGTGGGACACTTGCCTTACAATTCACCCAATGTTAATGTATACATACTGTCCCAAAGCAAGGTAAAATGGGACACTTAACATACATTGCTATTAAAGAAATTGTAAGGCAAAGGTCCTATTGTGGGACACTTGCCTTACATTTCACCCAATGTTAATGTATTCATACTGTCCCAAAGTAAGGTAAAATGGGACACTTAACATCCATTGCTATTGAGGAAATTTTACGGCAAATGTCCTATTGTGGGACCCTTGCCTTACATTTGTCCCATTGTAGCCCAACGATAGACACTTTCAGCTGGCCAATAATGGGACACCTGACTTACAATTCACCCAATGTTAATGTATTCATACTGTCCCAAAGTAAGGTATAATGGGACACTTAACATACATTGCTATTGAGGAAATTGTGAGGCAAATGTCCTATTGTGGGACACTTGCCTTACATTTCACCCAATGTTAATGTATTCATACTGTCCCAAAGTAAGGTAAAATGGGACACTTAACATCCATTGCTATTGAGGAAATTTTACGGCAAATGTCCCATTGTGGGACCCTTGCCTTACATTTATCCCAATGTTAATGTATTCATACTGTCCCAAAGTAAGGTATAATGGGACACTTAACATACATTGCTATTAAAGAAATTGTAAGGCAAATGTCCCATTGTAGCCCAACGATAGACACTTTCAGCTGGGCAATAATGGGACACCTGCCTTACAATTCACCCAATGTTAAGGTATTCATACCGTCCCAAAGTAAGGTATAATGGGACACTTAACAAACATTTCTATTGAGGAAATTTTAAGGCAAATGTCCCATTGTGGGACAATTACCTTACATTTCATCCAATGTTAATGTATGTATACTGTCCCAAAGTAAGGTATAATAGGACACTTAACATACATTGCTATTAAAGAAATTGTAAGGCAAATGTCCCATGTAGCCCAACTATAGACACTTTCAGCTGGGCAATAATGGGACACTTGCCTTACAATTCACCCAATGTTAAGGTATTCATACTGTCCCAAAGTAAGGTATAATGGGACACTTAACATACATTTCTATTGAGGAAATTTTAAGGCAATTTTCCCATTGTGGGACACTTGCCTTACATTTCACCCAATGTTAATGTATTCATACTGTCCAAAAGTAAGGTATAGTTGGACACTTAACATATATTACTATTAAAGTCATGTATTATATATTAAAAATTATATATTTTGGCAGGCCTGACTTTGCTATAGTGAGTACGATGGAGAATTTTAAACTGAATTAGATTAAGACTTACATAAGAAGTAGTGTCATTCACAAGATTAAGAGCTCTAGGCCAGATCTCGTCTGGAATGACTATCCCTAACTCTTCTTCCCATTTTGTCTTGATGTTGGCTGTTGATACATTACTAAATGACATAATTGTCATTTAAGGCAAATGTCCCATTGTGGCACACTTACCTTACATTTCACCCAATGTTAATGTGTTCATACTGTACCAAAGTAAGGTATAGTTGGACACTTAACATACATTACTATTTTTCTAATCCTATTTTTATTGTTGCTAAAAAAATTGTTACAATTGTTTTGACAGTATAACAAGAATCAAACAGCATTTCAACATTTTTATATTTTTATAAACCCCATTCAACCCCAGAAACCCCTGTGTCTGCAGAAAAATGAAAAAAAAAAAAAATAAAAATAAATAAAAATGAGATTGCTATCCCAACATGAAAACACTTTACATTGAGACTTGTTTACTAGCGAGAAGGGAGATTTCTAAGTTTGTTAAAATAACCCAATAGAGGGTCCCATACAAATTTTTTGGTTGATCCATTCAAAACATATTTCACTTTTTTTATTTTTAGGAACATCATCATATCCTAGAGCCACATTGCTGTCTTAGGTGGAAATTGGGATTTCCATTCCAGAAGTATTCTTCGAGCAATAACATTTTCCTTTCTAGAAATCGCAGAGTCAACCCCAAACATAGCCATTAAAGAACCAGGTTTTAGTTGTAGGCCAGACGCATTGTTTAAAATCCCAAATACTGATTTCCAATACACTTTCAGCTTAGAGTACGACCAAAACATATGAGCTAAGTCTGCGTTGGTGGCTCTACAGCAATCAAACGCTCCATCTATTTCAGGATATATTTTGGCAAGCCTGACTTTGCTATAGTGAGTACGATGGAGAATTTTAAACTGAATCAGATTAAGACATACACAAGAAGTAGTGTCGTTCACAAGATTAAGAGCTCTAGGCCAGATCTCTTCTGAAATGAATATCCCCAATAAATGAAAAAAGTCAGAATTTATCATTATCTAGAGACTATTAATAACAGGAAGTGAAATGCAGCTCCTGGCGAACCAAGCTTGTGATGATGTCATCAGTATGCTTTTGTTCCAATTGACCCATATTTACGCTGCATGCTCCCATTCTCACAAAGTCCAGACTTTCCCGTGTTCTTCTCAAGAACATACTTGGCGAGAACACGAGTCCGTACTCACGTTCTTGTGAATCGATAAACGGCCTGAAAGGCTTGAAATAAAAGATCCAGAGAAGAAGAAACTTACATCAAAGGATTAAAATGGATAACATCTTATATATGACAGTGAAAATATAACGAACGTCTTATTAAATAAATTACATTATGTTTAAGTATGGTATGTTTTTTTTTTATTTTTACAGGGACAGAGTATAACATTTCATTTGTAAAAAAATAAAAGGAAAGATTTGGGTGCACACATTCATTACTAATGATACAAAATAACTCTGATTTAGAAAAAGAGGTCGTAGATAACGGAAGACTGCAGTCTCCTCATCGAATGGCCCTGGAAATGTGAGTTCTCACCTCAGGGTGACAAACATTTTTAGAGCAGGTGCAGCAGAACAACGAAGAGGTAAAGAAGTAGGCATACATTGGCATACATCATTACATTATTAAAGCTGAGAAAATATATTTAGAAATAATATTAAAATGGTGGGACCGGCTAGTTTTTTGTCATGTGCTATTATTGCACTTTTAGGCTACGTTCACACTGCAGGCCTTGATGCTCAATTCTGATTTTTGTTGTGAAATCTGATTATTTTTACGTTGCCATTCATATTTCCAATTATATGCGACTTGTATGTGATCTCCTGTGTGAACTGCAGTTATACAACGCAAGTGTCCCGCATGCGCAGTAGAGGACGCAATGACGTCACAGGCCAGTCTTTTTTTCCGGAAGTAAACATGGATGGCAGCGCCGGCTTGCATCTAGCGGTCTTTTCCAACCATAAAACACAATCTTTTCAATATGGTGAAACATAAATACTGCTCTCCGCATCATCATCTACCATGGTTGTTGATTTTCTTGCCGCTTCTGCGTAGGAAGACACATAATAGTGTCGGGTATTAATGATTTTCAGGTCGAATGAATGCGACCTGGCTGTTCAGAAACAGGTCGCGTTTGATCAGATTCATATCGGATTCAGGACCACAGAGCCAAGTGGCCTGCGTCGCATTGGAAAAAATCGGATCTGTGTTGTTCAGACAGCCATGAAAAGATCAGATCCAGGTCACATATGAGCAAAAAAATCGGATTTGGGTCACTTCATGCTGCAGTGTGAACGTAGCCTTAAAGAAAGATTCAAAAGCAGCAAGACTGTTGAAAATGACTGCGACCAACTATACAGGAAGCGGGAAGTTACCAAAGAATTCAAATGCATGAGATATTTGAGGTATATATGTACGGAAGAGAATTAGGGCCAGTGGAAAAAAAAAAAAAGTTAACTGATTTTTAAATTTTATTTCAGTTTAGTATGTGAAAAAAGTCAGAATTCTGACTTTTTTCTCATAATTCTGACTTTAATCTCAGAATTCTGACTTTTTTTATTGTCAAAATTCAGTCAGAATTCTCAACAAAAAAGTCAGAATTCAAAAGTCAGAATCAGTAAACTTTTTTTTTTTTCAGTGGCCCTAATCATCTTCCGTAATATATGAGAGGCTTGTATATACCTGAAATTTGCCAGATGTAATTTTATAGATTTTCTTAGGTTTGTTCTACCTGGAAATAAAGATTAGATTTTTTTTTCTTTTTAAGTCAACACCGGCTAGAGTGACGACTAATTTGGTAAATTCACAGAGTTATAATTTTTGTTCCTTTCATATGAACATTTGGACAATTTATAATTTATCAGCAGTTTCTTAAAAACATTGCAAAAGTATTTTCTGTGTTTAATGTCAGACAAGAGTTCTGCTACTAATCAGGCACCTTATTCATTTCCTCTGTTAATCTCATGGCCACTTCTATAGCACTTTTCCCATGAGTGAACAAAGCAGTATCATCTGCATACATGATAATATACATATCACAAATAATGAAATAAACATGACTCTCTATAAATGTGGTGCTGTGTAGTTATTTTCTAACTGAAATACAATGAAATAGAAAAAGCATGAGAGCACAGACCTTAACCAAGCAGCAAGTTTGTGATTTACAAATACATAAAATGGATCATAACCACATTCTAATGAATTGTTCTTTGACATGAGGCAGAGCTTTGGTAACAACATCCTTAAAATCTCTTCATAATTTTATAAATAAGGCGCAGCATGTGTCTGCAGTCTCTGGTGTTTGTTCTGCTCTCACCCTATTCATTCAAAGCTCCAAACCTGATTCATCTCATTCTGATCTGAATCGAAGGTCATTTTTGAGGTTTAGATCTTCCAAAATTACTTCATAACTGCCTTTCACAAATAGGCTGCATATATAGTGGATGGTAAATGGTGATTATGAGTATATATATATGTCTGTTGCTGCCACGGTTAGCTTATAAAATACTACAGGAAGTTGGATATTTGGAGGTAAAAACCTTGTTTTCCACTCCGTAGACATAGAAGCCATAGTCCTTCCCACTGTACCAGTAAAGAGCGTGAGTGAGGGGCACCAGCTCGATGGTCTGACGCTGTGAAAGAAAAGATGAAGATCATGATTTTAGCCTCTCTTAAACACTCAACTGTTTTAAAAGGCAAAAAAAAAACAATCTACCGCAGCATGCTGGTGGACCCAAAGTCTTTAGCTGCAGCAACATTAGACTGAAATAAAGAAAAAGTCTTTTCTGTCCAGCTTTAGACTAGTAACACATATATCTATATGCAACGGGAGACATAAGCCCCATTTACACTACCCTTGAAAAACCGATCCATGCCGAGACCGGTCCGAGCTCGGATCAGTTAACCAGGCCGAGCTTGGTTCTGACGACCGTTGACACATCACGCTATCTCAGTTCCTCAACTCCTCGCCTCCGAGTGACAATCTGCGGTATTACTGCCAGTATTAAAGGAGGAAATCAAGCAGTTGGTGGCGGTAATGCACCAAATTTTGTTTGCCAACCGCCATAAAACACAAGAAGAAGAAGACGAAGAAGGAGGGAATCAAGCAAATCAAAATGGCGGCGCCCGTCACATTCAGAAAGTTATGCTTGATTATTGTTGCTGTACTTCGGTGTTATTGTTTACAATATTGCGTGGAGAAGATTTTGATTGTTGTTTATAGTTGAAGAAGTTGTTCTTCTTCTGTTTCTGGAGGGGAATAACCGCCAACTACTGGAATAGAGTTTGAATCGGGATGTGCAGCCAGACGGAGATGACCCGTTCTGCTCATGCGCTCTTGTTATCAGAGAACCGAGCCAGAGAAAAACCGAGCCGAGCCCACCTCTGGAACTGGTCTGCAGTTATCTCGGTTCGGTTGTGTCTAGCTTGGTTCTGTTCAGTTTGCTTTCCATTTACACACGATAAGTTATCTCAGTTACTGAGCTGGGACCGGTCTTGGCACGGTTTTAAAGTTATACTATGCAACTGGTGTTGATTTTCCAGTGAGGCTCCCCCCTAGAGGGCGAAAGTAAAAGTGCACTGTCGTAAATATGCTCAGCTGTTCTCCTGGTTTCTCAGTCAAGCCAGGCGCGGTTGTTTTGAGCTTAGCAGACAGGCGAACGCAACGAATCACCATGTCTACTGCGGTAAGTGACTATTTTGTTCCAATTTTCGAGTTTGAAAATTCTCGCTGGTTGCGCCATGATAACTGCACAAATATCGCCACTGCGCTAGCAACGAGCATGCCTTTCATTGAGGGCGTGTAGCAGTTCTCGCCGTAAAGCAAGATCGACTCTCGCGATGCACAAGACTTCTGAGCCTGTGGGTGCGGGCCGAGGGCTCCTGCAATTGCAAGTACAGTATTTCCCCTACAGACCACAAGGGCGACTGAGAAAACCTTTGTTCGACCTGAAATGACTCATTTAATCATCCAAAACTTTATGGAACACATTAATTAACTGAAAAATGTTGCATAGTATGCCTTTAAAGGGTAGTGTAAATGGGGTATAAATGCAGGACCAAAAAAGTACAAGATAACAAGCACCATGATTCCCTGTATAAAAGGAGGGGTTTTAGCTGTGTGTTGCTCTGAATATACATATGTGTGTTTATACTCAGATAGGATGGAAGGAGCCTGGTTGAGCCTGAGCCTGGTTCTGCTGGAGGTTTCCTGTTAAAAAGGAGTTTTTCCTCTCAACTGTCGCTACAAGTATGCTTAGTGTGAGGGTTTGCATTTGAGTCAAAGAGCCAATGCAATCAACTGGTTTTCCGTAGATAGACAACTTTGAATCAATCTGACTGGATGATCTGGTGAACTAGAAAGTGCCTTGAGATAAATTGGCACTATATTAATAGACTGAATTAAAGGACAAGAGCAATATAAAAAAAGCTTCCATCCAGGAAGCTTTTTCAATTCCAATTGAATTGGATGGGAAGCGAAACGTCTTCAAGCTTGGAAACAAAGTCCAGTGGTTTGTTTTTTAACTTTTTTGGAATGTCTATGACCTGGATGACTGCGAATCTTCACTAGCATAGACAACAGCAATAATCTTCCATAAGAAACTGCCCATCAATGTGGGAACTTTTATAACTTAATTACCAAGCTATCTTTAGTTCAGGCAGAAGGAACATTTTAGATGTCAAGGAATAAATGTCCCAGCTGATGCCACCCAAGATCAAAGTAGGAAGCTCCAAGAAATGTTCAAAAAACAAAGTGCTATATCTCCTACTCTACAGGCCTCAGCAGAACAAAATGGCAGTACAATTTTTAAACAAAATTGTATCTGGATGAAGGACAGGACATCTAAGACAATTTCCTCTGGACAAACATATCAGCAAAGACACTCCACCAGCATGATGGGTGTAGGATGATGATTGGAGCTCTACCAGAGCCACAGGACCCAACCATGGAGAGGAAACGTAAATGTATTGCAGGCCATGAGAGCTGAAGCTTGGTCCAAACTGGACCGCCAATAGAACCATTATACAGCAATACAGATGTAGTGGCCGAGTCAAAGGTCCAGACCTCAGTATGACTGATGTGCTGTTGTAGGACCTTCAGAGAGCAGAGCTGGATGTCCTGAAGATGTTTTTAAACAGTTCATTACCTGTTGGAGGATGCGGCTGGTGGAAGTGAAGCGACAAAGATGCTCGTTTATCAGTTTTGTTGAGACGTCACAGATCTCCTGATCAGGGAAACCTACGATTGGATAAACCTAGCAGAACAGAAAGGAGAAGATGCAATGTTTAATAGTTTAATCTTCTTTAAACTCATCCCCTGGACCCCAATGGCCCCCTTTCTTTAGTGGAAGATGTAATTAACCATTCTTAATTAGAACGAAGGTATCAAACCTCTTATTTCCATCTTCTTTATGGTGAAGCATTAGTAAGAAACTTAGTTTCAATGCATAAAATCCAAAGAGTAGATTCTGGCTGCTAAGACAGAGAATTAAGCATTTGGAACTTAATCATAAACAAAAGAAGAGGTTGCTTTACCAGTACATTCTCATCAATAAAGAACGGGTCTCCTGACACCTTCTCAAACTTCTTGTCTGGAAAGTCCGGCTGACGGTCTGGAATGAAGTTACTGACGTTGTTTTTCCTAAAAACCGGTCATGAATAGACAAAAAAACTGTGAAGAACAGGCTGTTCAGAACCGATTCTTGTGCGGGTTTTACTAACGCACCATGTGACTGTGAGCTGGATGAAGTGCAGCAGGTTCTGGGCCCCGTGACAAACGGAGCATGTCTTGTAGCCGTCCCCACGGCAACTCAAACACCTGGAGGTAAATAAAAAAATATGAAACATCATTCTGTGTTTTCTGGGTCATTGGTTTAATTTCAATTTTGTGTCATCGTGGAAGTTCCTCCATCTTTTCCTCCGTGTTAGTATTTATTTATTTGAAGGTCTTCACACGATACATTTATAATTTAACTTTTTTGTGATGTTTTTTTTTTTGGGCATTAGGTTGTTTACTATTATGGGTGCACACATTTAGTAAACACCTTTTGTTTGTTTGAATTAACTGCTTTTCTTCGCTGAGTTATTATTTATGTTTATGCATTTTTTGTCTTTGTCTCATCTCCCACCCCTCCTTGTTTGGGTAGGCTAGCCTTTGAGTATAAATTCCCCTGTGTGTTCAGTGTGTGAGGCCAGTTTTTTTGGTTTGTTATCCTGAGTTAGGTATGCCTTAGTTGTTTCCTTTGGGCACATTTTGGTATATTTTTTTAGATTTGATGTAAGTCCTTTTGTGAAGAATTTATTTGGACTTTTTTATTTGTCTTTGTCCTTGTGCCTTACTGGACAGACCTCCAGTCATTGTAGTTGTTTTCTAGTTATATCTAAGCAGTGTTTTATTGTTGCCCCCTAGTGCTAGTCTTATTTCCCCTTAGCTCCCTTCTAGTTGCTTCTATTCACACCTGCTCCCTATCAGCTGATTGGCCCATTCATTGTTCTATCTCCCATATATACACCTCCTGTGCAGTTCCTCGTTGTTGAATTCTCTTCATTACTTAAAGGTGTACTATGCAACCGGTGTTGATTTTCCAGCGAGGCTCCCCCCAGAGGGCGAAAGTAAAAGTGCACTGTCATAAATATGCTCAGCTGTTCTCCTGGTTTCTCCGTCAAGCCAGGCGCGGTCGTTTTGAGCTTATCAGACAGGCGAACGCAACGAATCACCATGTCTACTGCGGTAAGTGACTATTTTGTTCCAATTTTCGAGTTTGAAAATTCTCGCTGGTTGCGCCATGATAACTGCACAAATATCGCCACTGCGCTAGCAACGAGCATGCCTTTCATTGAGGGCGTGTAGCAGTTCTCGCCGTAAAGCAAGATCGACTCTCGCGATGCACGAGACTTCTGAGCCTGTGGGTGCGGGCCGAGGGCTCCTGCAATTGCAAGTACAGTATTTCCCCTACAGACCACAAGGGCGACTGAGAAAACCTTTGTTCGACCTGAAATGACTCATTTAATCATCCAAAACTTTATGGAACACATTAATTAACTGAAAAATTTTGCATAGTATGCCTTTGATTACTTCGGTTTATTCAGTGTCTCGTTTATTTATTTTTTTTGTCGATCGGTTCTGTTAGCAACAAAGTTTAGCAAGAAATCATCTCTGCCTATATAGCTCTGTATCTGGGCCCTCAAAAAGTATCCACTAATCCTAACAGAGGTCATTATCTGCTCTGGTCTGCCTTGAATCAAATTTAAAAGGAACTTAAAAAATGTTTTTGTAGTTCAGACAAGCTAAGGATTCTGCCAGTCAAGAAATCAGCGGCATGACACCCTTTTTTTAATCACATTCAGTATCGGGTGATTGTTTACACAACATGCCAAAAATTAGTTTATGGGTGCTCCCTGTGCTCAGCTTTGTCCCAATACATCAGTACCCCATGACTGCATAGTCAGTCAAGTGTAGATAACGGGGGTCTGTCTTATACTGGAAATATGAGGCATAAAGAGTAAAACATAATGGTTATAGTATAGATCCCTGTGGTGCTCATGTTCATCTGGTCCATAAAAAATTAACCATTTAGTCTTAAAACATGGTCTGTTGATCAGGCAGTCATTGATTCCTAAAATCAGCTGAGTCTTCTGGAGGTTCCTGAGATAAAAAATCTGACGGAATTCTCTAAAAAAAGGAAACCAAAAACATGATCCATACTGTGTCCCTTCAGTCTCAAGATGCCAGTAAAGCAACAGTGGGTCTGAATGTTCGCAAAATCCCAACCGATAAAATATGAAGAAGAAAAAACATTTCACCTCTTGCGACCTCGTCCGTGACAGCGAGTGCAGCGTTTGTTTCTAGCCCGACCATGGCCATGGCAAAAAGTGCAACGTTTCTGAGGAAACGGGAGAGCTGGAGTTAGAAAAACTGCTTGATTTTAAACTTTATGATTTCAACAGAAACTCCTCCAAAGATGAAGGCTCTTATGACTCAAACCAGAGAACTTTCACCTAAAACTCGACAGTCTGATCTTGTGCTTAGAAATGAAGGCTATTTCATGCGAGATATTGCTAAGAAATTGAAGATTTCCTACAACGGTGTGTACTACTCCCTTCAGAGGACAGCACAAACAAGCTCTAACCAGAGTAGAAAAAGAAGTGGGAGGCTGCGTTACACAACTGAGCAAGAAGATAAGTACATTAGAGTCTCTAGTTTGAGAAACAGACGCCTCACAGGTCCCTAACTGCCGTCTTCATTAAATAGTACCAACAGTAGCCTGTTTGTGCTGTCCTCTGAAGGGAGTAGTACACACCGTTGCAGGAAATGTTCAATTTCTTAGCAATTTCTCGCATGGAATAGCCTTCATTTCTAAGAAAAATAATAGACTGTCGAGTTTCATTTGAAAGTTCTCTTTTTCTGGTCATTTTGAGGACACAATAAGGACATTTCAATGTGACCCCAAACTTTTGAACGGTAGTGTATGTTAAGAGGGGGTAGACTCAGATTTCAGCTTTCAAAAACCTACAATTCAGCAATTGGGTTGATTCCTTCCCACTATCATTGCAACCCCCAACCCCCTTACAGGGGAACAGAAGACCATGCAACCCAGACTGACAGCTCTTTGGCTGATTTGGATCACATGCAGCCTAGTACCAGACGCTCTGGAGGGCTTTACCGTATTAACAGGACAAGCGGCGCAATTTAAATTAGACACTGCCGTCAGATAAAATGGGGTAATTTATAAATGTTTTAAATCAGGTTGGGTCTGGATTGGTTATCAGGTGGGTCCGGATCCAGACCACTAATTTGTGACCTCTGGTTTAGAACATAAAATTTCCCAAAACACCTGAATCGCAAAATGTAGCTTCCTCACTAGCAGCAATCAAGCTCTGCTAACGAGCTCATACTGAATTCAGTTGTGTTGAAGCAGTTTGATCTTCAGTTTCAAGCACGGTGAGTGAATCTTGATCAGTGAATGTGACCTTCTGAAGGTCTGCAGATGGACTTCATGTGTCATTGAACTAAACCAGAAACCTATTCAGTAAAACCCGTCTTTGAAAGGCTCCATCTCACCATGCCTCTGCCGAAGCAGCCATTGCAGCGAGTTCTTCCAAAGCCATGACATTTATGGCAGATCTGCAACATAAACACACCTAACTGTTACAGCTGATGCTAGGAGTGAGCAGAGCTGGAAAAAAAAGACCAAAAAAAACCCTGAACCTTCACAAATGACGAGTGCGGCACTCGGATCTTCTCCTTCTTGTCAGAGTACATCTGAGGCAGGGATACTGGGATGTCCCACGGTGGAGGAATCATTCCACACTGAGGACCATCCACCATCTGGCCTGATTAAAACAAAACAGAGAAATGTTTCTCCATCTGACATCTTCTATGTGTGGGCTTTAGTTCATCTGCAGGGACCTCAGAAGCAGTTTTCCACATCTTATGTTAGTTCTCATGTTTTTCTGTTGTCCTCTTTTGCCCTCTTGTGTAAGTGTGTATGTGTGTGTGTGTGTTCCTTTCCCCTTGGCTCCCTCGTTGTCTCCTCTCACACCTGCTCCTTGTCAGCTCGTTAGCCCTGCCTTTGTCTCTGTCAGCTATATATACTCTCCCTCTGCTGTTACTCCTTGTTGGTTCCTTGTCTTTGCTGTCTTCCTATGCTGTTGTTTACCTACCTCGTCTCTTCCTGGCTCCTCGTGTTTGGGTTTACCCAGATGTCCCCATAGTTCTGGTTTGCTTTTCATTATTAGTTGGATTTCTGCCTGTGTTTACTGTTTTGCCCCATTAAAACTCCTAGAAATCTCCTCAGCCTCTCTGCCTCTGCATTTGGGTCCTCAAAACCACAACCAAACTCTGACAATAAATAGCTGACTGAGACAAAGGCAGGCCTAACGAGCTGACAAGGAGCAGGTGTGAGAGGAGACAACCAGGGAGCCAAGGGGAAAGGAACACACACACACACACACACACACACACACACACACAAGAGGGCAATAGAGGACAACAGAAAAACATGAGAACTAACCTAAATCTAGAAATTACAACAAAACTGGAATTAAACCAATAAAACTAGAAAACAAGGAGCAAAGTACAACAGAACCAAGATCATGACATCATGCAATTTGCTGAGTTTTGTTGATGTAAAATCTAAGACTAATCCATCTGTATGATTTCACTGAATTTTTTCTGCAAAGTGCCTTGAGATGACACACAATGTAAATAGGCGCTATATAAATACACTGAATAGAACTGAAACAGAAAAACCATAATAAAGACCTCAACAGTATGTCCTTCCTTCCCACAGCCATAAATTTCCACAGAAACTCTCTGATGAACCGTGGTTATTACAGGTGCTGGTCATAAAATTAGAATATCATGAAAAAGTAGATTGATTTCAGTAATTCCATTTAAAAAGTGAAACTTGTATATTATATTCATACATTACATACAAACTCATATATTTCAGATGTTTATTTTGTTTAATTTTGATGATTACAAATGACAACAAATGAAAATCTCAAATTCATCATATCAGAAAATTAGAATATTACTGAAGACCAATAAAAACAAAGGATTTATAGAAATGTTGGCCAACTGAAAAGTATGAACATGAAAAGTATGAGCATGTACAGCACTCAGTATTTAGTTGGGCCTCCTTTGGCCTGTATTACTGCAGCAATGCGGCGTGGCATGGAGTCGATCAGTCTGTGGCACTGCTCAGGTGTTATGATAGCCCAGGTTGCTCTAATAGTGGCTTTTAGCTCTTCTGAATTGTTGGGTCTGGTGTATTGCATCTTCTTCTTCACAATACCCCATAGATTTTCTATGGGGTTAAGGTCAGGAGAGTTTGCTGGCCAATTAAGAACAGGGATACCATGGTCCTTCAACCAGGTACTGGTAGCTTTGGCACTGTGTGCAGGTGCCAAGTCCTGTTGGAAAATGAAATCTGCATCTCCAAAAAGTTGGTCAGCTGCAGGAAGCATGAAGTGCTCTAAAACTTCCTGGTATGTGGCTGCGTTGACCCTGGACCTCAGAAAACACAATGGACCAACACCAGCAGATGACATGGCACCCCAAACCATCACTGACTGTGGAAACTTTACACTGGACTTCAAGCAACGTGGATGAAGTGCCTCTCTTCTTTTCCTCCAGACTCTGGGACCTTGATTTCCAAAGGAAATGCAAAATTTACTTTCATCAGAGAACATGACTTTGGACCACTCACCAGCAGTCCAGTCCTGTTTCTCTTTAGCCCAGGCAAGACGCTTCTGACGCTGTCTGTGGTTCAAGAGTGGCTTGACACAAGGAATGCGACAGCAGAAACCCATGTCTTTCATACGTCTGTGTGTGGTGGTTCTTGAAGCACTCACTCCAGCTGCAGTCCACTCTTTGTGAATCTCCCCCACATTTTTGAATGGGTTTTGTTTCACAATCCTCTCCAGGGTGCGGTTATCTCTCTTGCTTGTACACTTTTTTCGACCACATCTTTTCCTTCCCTTCGCCTCTCTATTAATGTGCTTGGACACTGAGCTCTGTGAACAGCCAGCCTCTTTAGCGATGACCTTTTGTGTCTTGCCCTCCTTGTGCAAGGTGTCGATGGTCGTCTTTTGGACAACTGTCAAGTCAGCAGTCTTCCCCATGATTGTGTAGCCTATAGAACTAGACTGAAAGACCATTTAAAGGCTTTTGCAGGTGGTTTGAGTTAATTAGCTGATTAGAGTGTGGCACCAGGGGCCATCAATTTTGAACCTTTTCACAATATTCTAATTTTCTGATATGATGAATTTGAGATTTTCATTTGTTGTCATTTGTAATCATCAAAATTAAACAAAATAAACATCTGAAATATATGAGTTTGTATGTAATGTATGAATATAATATACAAGTTTCACTTTTTAAATGGAATTACTGAAATCAATCTACTTTTTCATGATATTCTAATTTTATGACCAGCACCTGTATTGAGAAACTATGAGAAACTAATTATTACCGAACTGAACCTAATTGAACATTTCAGTTTTAAAGTAAACTGTTCTGAACTTACTGCTAGCATCAGATCTAGCGTGACGGCAGATATATTCTAGTTTGTTGTGATGGTTTACCGTTGTAGGGCTCAAACTGCCAGGCGCTGGTTCTGGTCTCGGTGTAGGTCTCCAGTCTATACTGCAGAAGGAGGAGGAGTCAGAAAACAGAGGACAGTTGGAGGAACGGTGGATTTATGTTGGAGGAAAGTCAGAAACTTTTCCTAAAGGCTTGTTAGTTTCTGACTTCTGGGAGCACTTAATCATGCAGCATATTGTCCTGTTGATGACTCAGAGATCAGTGACAGCTTAGGGTAACAAAGAGCAACCAGTTTGTTCCTGAATGCTGCTGTTCTTCTCCCTGCAGCAGTGTTGGAGCCTGGGTCTGATCCTACATAACCTGATTCACAAAGTCTTTACAGGATAATTAAATACAGAAGAGGGGCTGCACAATACATCCCAAATATATCATTACTAGTGCTGAGAGTGGCGTCTACTGCAGGAGTTTGCCCTGCAATCAAAGGGTTGTCAGTTTGAGCTCCGGCTTTTAGTGTCTTGTGTCCTTGGGCAAGACACATAACCTGCATTACCTTCTGATGTTGGTCAGATGCAGGGGGGGGATTTACCATTAGGCAATATAGGCAATTGCCTAGGGCCCCAAGTTCCTGGGTGTCCCATGAAACTCTCATAAACAGCTATTCCTTATTTGTGCACATTAAGTTTAAAAAAAAAATCCTTTCACTAAAATGTCATCAGAACGCTTAGAATAAGTGTGTCTAAGCGGTGTGAAGAGCAGTGTTGCCAGCTTTGAGCTTTTGTGGCTATATTTAGTGACTTCTCAGACCCCTCTAGTACTTTTATTTTTAAAAAGCTCCTAGCGCCAAATCGAGCGACGTTTTTCTGCTACTGGAGACTTTGGAGACAACATCTAAAAGCAGCGAACTCTGCTCTCCAGAGCAAGTAGATTGGTAACCCCGCCTCCTGCTCTCCTCTATCTTGTCTGCTGTCATGATTCATGCAGCTATTATTTCATCCAAATGAAAAATGGAGAACAGATAAGCAGATCATGGCTTGTCTACAGTGAAAAGAAGGACTGGGTTATTTACTTTGGCCTTTTTGGAAACACAGGAAGGAGCAATCAGCTAAGTGAGCTTAGTGCTGGGAAAAAATCTTTCATTCCTTTAGAGACAGCATGAAAAGTCAGCTGAGTACAAAACATAGAGAGGAAAACAAGAAGAGAGGGACAAGAAGAGAGGGACACAACCTAGAACAGATAATAGATGTCTATTCTATTAACATCTCTCTATCTATTTCATGGATCTGTTTTATGTGTTGTTTTTTCAATTCAGAGGGCCCCCTGCCTGTCTTTGCCTAGGGCCCCAAATTTCCTAAATCCGGCCCTCGTCAGAGGGCCCAGTGGCGCCAGCCTTGCTTCTGTAGGTGAGCCCCAGGGCGGCTGTGGCTATAATGTAGCTTGCCAATGTGAGTGTGTGTGTGAATGACTGAATGTCTTCTGACTTGACCAAAGCACTATATAAGTACAGGCCTTTTACCATTATTACAATATTACTGGAAGCACTATGTACACGTTACCTGGACTGAAATAAGTCTAACAGTTCCAGCTGCATGCATTTAGAGATGTCATTCAAATCGTATTTGAATCTACATAAAATGCTTTAGAAGGTAAAGAGGCTCTAATGAGAAAATCTGTATTTTATTTTCCATTTTCTGTAAAAATGATTTAGCTGAGGTCCATGTCTGCTGCGATCCCAAAGCAGAAACACATTACAGGTTATTCAACACAAGTAATAGCATTATGATAATATGAATCAAAATACTGCAGTCTTTCCTGGTACCATGCAGACCTGTTCCTCAGCATTCAGCCTTAAGAATATATCAGCTCTGATGCATAAAGCTTATCATTACTGTAATGTTAGAAAAGAGAAAGAGGAACTCGAACCCTGTAAACGGTGATGGGTTTGAGAGTTTTGAACGTGAGGTTTCTGGCTGGTTTGGAGCTGTACTTCCATTTGGATTCCACGAACTTCAGCAGAGCCTCTCGGGCCACGTCCTCCGACACCGACGGGACTCTACAGGAGAAGAGAACAGCTCAATGTTCCTCATGTCATTCAGAGCTCTTATCAGATAAAAAAACTGGTTTGGTTTTACCTGATGTTGGGGACTGAAGTGCTCCTGTTGAGTTCAGGTTGGGGGTTATAGGCAGGGGGCGGGGGGTACAACGGCTCTTCATCCTCCAGACCTAAACATCAACACAGGGAGGGGTGTGCTGTACTGTACCGTCATATTAGAAGGCCAATGTTACTGTAACACGATTGTTCCAATACTGTAAGAATCTTCTATTTCATATTAAGCATTGAAACGTTCATAACTAAACAGTGTGAAAGATTCTTTAAAGGAAACAAAAGAGTTGACGTTACAGGATGTAGGTCACATTCACTTTATATATATTATATTATAAACCAATTAAAACCAATTAAAAATCAGCAGGTTGGTATAAAGAAAATCAACAACCAGTAAAGGTCCGGAGACATTTTTAATTATAATCTGTTTTTTTAAACAGAATTTAACACTAAAATAAAATTAGGTGTTTATGCATCCATGTTATACATTTAATTTTAATAAAAAATAAAAATAAAAAGACATTTTTTCCATTTTAAAATCTGAAGTGTTTTTTTAAGTAGAGAACAAAAATCGTTCATTTTGGTATATAGACAATTTCCTGATTCCCATATTTTATAAAACACCTGAACTTAGCGTTTCTTATTTTTTGTTCTTTTTTCTGTCTTAACCCTCTCAGGCTCAAATTAAGTTGTAGTTGCAGGAAAAATCGGATATTTGGAGAAAATGATCATATGGGGTTGTACCGGTAATATACAATTCAGACTTTTTTTTGAGAGACCTTCACATGCAATGAATTCTGGAATGTTGCAGATTTGTAACAGTTGCCTGGAGTGGTAAATTAACACTGAATCTGATATGAACATTAACTTTATTTGAGTGTCACAAACAAAAAATTAACAAAACAAAATTCGAAAAAAAAACATTTTCTCTCACAAAATTAGAGACAACTTTTTCTCAAACTTTTTCTCCACCGACATCTAAAAACCTCTTGAGAAGGCCGTTTCTGTTAAACTGTTGCTCAAAATATAGGCAAACTAGTAGATAAAGCATGTAGCATCCATTGGTACCTGTTTGGGGACACGTTGCGAATCCACAACATTGAAATCGAGATGCATCTGGTGAAAAACCCACAGGAGATAAAATCTACTCGTTGGCATGTGTCATATCTATACACATTCATGATTCATCTTATGTAGTATTGATTTCAAAATAATGGACATTTGTAGTGATATTTACATAAAATTGGTGCTTAGAAAATCTGTTTCAGTGACACCAAGGACTCAGCCATGTATAAAGTGAGTCAGCAGTGCTATCTGATGAGCTGGAGAGAAACTGTTTGTTGCAAATGCACAACTAAGTCCTTCTGTTGTACTTCTGAGTAACAAAAGCTCTTACAATATGGATATGGAGTAATTAGCTAAGTGGCATTTAGCTGTTGCAAATCTGCAACATCTGCCTGGAGAGGGTTAATGTTGGCAGTGGGCTTTAGGCTGCCCTGCAAGGCTTTAAACCTGGGTTTGAATGGAGACTAAGCCATTCTCAAGCACATATCAAGGTGCTCATTCTGAGCCTAGATCCAGATTTATTGTTGATTCTGTTCATGGTGGAGAATCCTGCTTCACAGCAGCAGGTTGAGCCAAACATCCTCTAAATGTGCTGGGTCATCTTTGAGCACCATTTCACTTTTCTTTCACCAGTTCACCGCAGTTCTTCCAGCAGTCCACAGTTTCTCTGCTCTCTTTTTCTCATCGTCTTCTCCTTCTTTCCCATCGCCCGGCTTGCCACAGGTTTGCCTGCTGTGTCTAAAAGTAGCAGCAGCAGCAACCCTGGGCTTTACCGTGTTAACAGCGGCGCAAGTGAAATTAGACACTGCCGTCGGACAACATGCGGTAATTTATAAATGTTTTAAATCAGTCTGGGTCCGGATTAGCCATCAGGCTGGTTCAGATCCAGACCACGGTCCACTAATCTGTGACCTCTGCAATAAATCATCACTGTTTGGGTCATGTTGCTTATTTGGAGAATATCCACACCCAACTTTCCAAGCAGATTTCTTATTTTTTTCCTAGATGAATTTGTCCCTAATAGTGTGGCTCTACAGAGCAGCATCACCTTCTCTCAGGCTGATCTTGAATGGGGCAAATTTTAGCTTCTAGCTCCTATTCATTCCCCTTTTTTGAGATAAACAGTAGAAGCACTATCCAGGGTAGGTAAGAACAAATGTCATTAAAAGTATAAAGGATAAACCTGGACTACAGCAGTCCCAAAAAAAATAAATAAATAAAAAAAATAAAAAATAGGTTTAATGAATGGCTGAATACCCCCATTATAAAACCCAAAACATATGAAGGTGTGTAGATTCAAATGTGTTCCAAGTACATGACGACCTGTCATTTTTAAAAATCTCCCTGAGGTGGGCTATGCCTATACTACGGAAGAGGATTAGGGCCACTGAAAAAAAAGAAAAAAAAAGCTAACTGATTTTAAAATTTTATTTCAATTTAGTATGAATTCTGACTTTAATCTCAGAATTCTGACTTTTTTCTTAGAATTCTGACTTTAATCTCAGAATTTCAGATCTCAATGTAGATGGGCACCATGAAGGAAGATGTGGAGCACTCAGCTTCACTGACAAAGATGTGAGTTGTTTGGGAGGGCCAGTGACACATTGGTGGAAAATGAGGGAATTAGGCAACTTTTTACGTGCCTGAGGGGTCCCCTCATTAATGGAGGAGCAGAAGGTCATTAAAACAAGAGAGCTAGTCTCTAAAACAGACATGGCTATGGCTTGATGCTAACATGTTTGTTATCTGTCAGAATTCTGAGAAAAAAGTCAGAATTCTGAGATTAAAGTTAAAATTCTGAGATAAAAGTCAGAAATCTAACTTGTTTCCCATATTAAACTGAAATAAAATTTAAAAATCAGTTAACTTTTTTTTTTTCCAGTGGCCCTAATCCTCTTCCGTACTATACAACCTGTCACGCAAGGAATTGCTTAAAATTGTAAAGGTCCTATGCAGCATCTAGGAATGGCAGGAGGTCACTATGAAAAATAAAAAAATCCATAGGAAGAATCTATCTTCCTCTTTCTACCTCTTTCCTTAATGATTGCACTTCTCATTTCCACTACTGGCACGGTTCTACTTTGGCTTAAATGTCTTTAAGAGATTCACCCAAATCAGCATCAGTCTCAGACTCACCTCCTTTATTATTGCCCTGGTATCCATGTATGTCCTCCAGCCAGCCAGGAGGGGGCGCTGATGGGCCCTCTTCAGGTATGTTGGGATCAAATTTTTCTGAAACACATAAGTATGATGATGGGTCATAGATAGACTTTTCTATGTTTCTGTCCTTCTCTTATAATGTTAACCTAATCAGTCCAAACTGATTCAACACAGAATTACAATCCCAAATTAAGGTGGAACGATTTTGGCAAGAATCAAAATTTAGATTTTTTTTTTTTAACAACAAAAATTGAGACTGACATTTTTTTATTCATATCACAGGCAAAGGTGTTTGTCTCCATGACTTTATTGTTTTTGTGCTGGTAATGCTTCCTTATCCAAAGTACATTGCTGTGTAACTTAATTTCTGTGTGGAAAAGCGCTTCTATCTCACATGCACGGACATGCACGCCAGCTTCAATACTCCAAAGCCACTTAATGTGTTTTACTGTCCCTCAAAAGGCTAAATGAGAAAATCTGTGTCTAACTCGACCAAAAATCAAGTGCCTCCGAGACTTGGAAATTGAGTCTAACAGTAACGGTCTAATTAAGAAGAAGACGATTGGTTCCCATGGCTCTGCTCTGGTGGGACCTTTAGCAGCTGGGTATCAATCAAAGTCAGACCTGAAATGACAGCGTTGGTATGATCCAGTTTCTGTTATAAGGTTATAAAAAAGTTAACTTCAAAAACAGGAAACCTTTGGAGCAATTGTCTCCTCCTGCTGGTCAGCAGCTAAAATAAGATGGGCCATTTCCTCACCAATGTTTTTTTGGGAAACAAGAAGAGTAGTAGAAATGAGAAAAATCTGCTATTAAGGTAAAGCTCCTTTAAGCAGTTAAAAAGCTAGGAGCTGCATAAAACGCACCCTTGAAAAGCAGCCGGCTGCATCATTCGGGGGAGGGCCTTGACGGTGATGGTGCTTCAACAAGCAGTCTTATAACAGAAACCTAGCAGCTATGCTATGAGGTTCGCATCAAGCAGTGACAAAGGAAGGTTTAAAGTCTAAACCACAGATTTATCTTCATGTTCTTACAGCATTTTGGTGAAGATTCTCAGTCATCCAGGTCATAGTCATTCCAAAAAAGCTCAAAATCAATCCACTGGACTTTTGTCCCAATCTGAAGACTTTTCGTTTCCCAACCAGGAAGATTTTTCAATTCAAAATTTCAGAAATAGTGTTGAGTTTGAGGGTCTATAGAGTGGACCAAAATAAAGGCTTGTTTTGGCTTAGAAAACATGTAAATTGAACCCGATGAGCGGCTCTGCCCCTTTGGTCCATCCCATTACAGGGGAACAGAGCACCTCGCCTATTTAGCCAGGCCAACAATTCCCTTTAACAACCCCCCCTTTCAGACACATAGACAGGTTTTGTTTATTACAGACTAACAAAGACAACAAACGACCCCCATTCCAATGTGAATACCAGATTTAGTCCGCACACTGCAGAGATATTGGAATCTGAGCTTAAAGGTATAGAAGACAATCTTTTATTTCCGAGTGGATCATCTAAATAAGTGGTCCTCCTAATTATCAATCATTCTGGTGATATGTTTGCGTAAGACGGTCCAACGTGCTCGTCCTGTTAGCTATCTTTTTCTGCACATGCGCACTTTCAGGCGTATAAATGTGGTGAGCTATGGTTTCAGACAGTCATTGAAGCTCACCTTTCTCACCGTGGTTCTTTGAAACCAAAGTGTATTACGAAGTGTATTAGAAGAAAAGAAAGGCCTCAGAAGAGGCAGATATATCCCAGAATGCTTTGCACAGTATGGGATTTCCTGTCACAGCGGCTGGCTGTTGCCATAGGATTGTTATCTGACAACTACTAACAAAGATGGCGCAGGCACCACGCAGTGAAGGAGGAGATATGTGACCAACAGGGAGCAAAAAGCAGTGATCATCTGTTACCTGAGTTCACTATAAAGTAAATTATATAGTCCCGCTCTATATAGTGATGGAGGGATTTAGGGGTGAGGGTGAACGTTTGGGCACAGGAAGCTTGTATGAGCTATGAGAACAGCAGCATTTCAACAGATGAGAAGAAATGCATGAGGAAAAATGGACTCCTGCACGCTCTCGCACGCGTTTAATAGGCGTTTCCTCTCGGGAGCGGGTACAGGGTGATGCATTGTGTATATTTTTAAAGTGGAGAGTGCGGGTCTTTTAAAAAATTTGCGAAAATCCTCGACAATACCTTTAAATGTCAGCCAAACTCATTTACACAGGGAAAGATAAAACTTTTACATAAATTAAACATTATTCTCCACATATCTGAATACGTAACCATTAAAACACAAATTTTCATTAATTTCAGACAGAGATATTCACATGTTTATATTATATTAAACTGCGCTTCCAATTTTTACCTCTGAGCACAGAGCAGCCGGCTTGCTCGGACTCGTGATGAATCATGGGATACCCAAGGCTATGTAGGAAAGACTGGACCCGTCCTTCAATACGAGCAAAAGGAAGGCTGCATTTGTCAACTGCGTAATGAGGAGCCTTCCAATCCGAACAGGCCTCTGCGCCGAACTATGATGTAATCGACAGAAAAATCTGACCTTTGAAGGTTGCAGCTACTGAATTCATACTCAGCAACAGAGTAATGGGAGCAACTAGTTATCATGAAAACGGATGACTGGACATATTGATATGTTTTCCTGTACTTCCATGTCCTCGCCATAGATTTGATGCTAAGTATCTAAAAACATTTTTTTTTTCTCTGTAATATTGCAAGTTAACTATTGGAAAGGTAATCTGATCTCAAATGAAATGTGCTACTTTGAAATACTAGATATTATTTCAATCATCCCATCTGTGAGGTGACTTCAATTTAAAAGGCAAAAATAATCAAGCAGTGAAACATCCATTGTTGCTTTTAAATCATTTTTCACAACAAACAATGAAGATACAACAGTGATATTACAGTTTAAATTAAGAGTATATATGTAACCAAAAAGATCTGCATCATATCCTGTGTCAGAGCTGCTGTATATCTGAAGCTGTATATCTGAGTTGCATGCTTAATATCTCCAGGAAGAACATAGATCCAAACCATTAAAGATAAATAAGAAGAATGTTTCTTAAAGTAGCTGCATTTTATCGTCGTTAACTCAAGTTTAAATAACTTAATCTGTTTTCAATCAGATTTTACACAACAGGATAATTATGTTGCCCCAAAGCAAACACTAGCACCGCCTCCTCTGACTGTTTTTCAGCTTGTTGGGTTTCTTCACCCATTGGCAGATAAAAATACAAGCGGAGTCAGAGGCTGTAAGGCTCGCTGTAAACAATACCTCTGGCTGAGGGATAAAAATATAAGCGCAAAGGTGTTTCCCCACATAGATCCTAGCCTAGATGGATGGAGAGTAAGAACGGCGGGAGGGAGGGAGGGAGAGTTAGAGTCATTATTAAAAAAACAATCAGGGAGGGAGCGTGAGAACAAACACGACTACAGAAGCTATAACGACTTTAAACCCTAAAAGCATGTGGAACCCTGAGAACTTAACATAGATCATGTAGGGTTTAAACACCAACTACAGTCAGAAAGACCTTAGATCTGTTTTTATGGTTGTTTATCTAATGTGTCACTGGGGTGTCCTGTAGTTTTACTGGTGACCTGCTGGTTGATGGATGGATGGATGGATGGATGGATGGATGGATGGATGGATGGATGGATGGATGGATGGATGGATGGATGGATGGATGGATGGATGGATGGATGGATGGATTAATTGATGGATGGATTAATTGGTGGATGGATGGATGGATGGATGGATTAATTGGTGGGTGGATGGATGGATTGATTAATTGGTGGGTGGATGGATGGATGGATTAATTGGTGGGTGGATGGATGGATTGATTAATTGGTGGGTGGATGGATGGATGGATTAATTGGTGGGTGGATGGATGGATGGAGGGATGGATGGATGGATGGATGGATGGATGGATGCATGGATGGATGGATGGATTAATTGGTGGGTGGATGGATGGATGGATGGATGGATGGATTAATTGGTGGGTGGATGGACGGATGGATTAATTGGTTGGTGGATGGATGGATGGAGGGATGGATGGATGGAGGGATGGATGGATGGATGGATGGATGGATTAATTGGTGGGTGGAAGGATGGATGGATGGAGAGATGGATGGATGGATGGATGCATGGATGGATGGATTAATTGGTGGGTGGATGGAGGGATGGATGGAGGGATGGATGGATGGATGGATGGATTAATTGGTGGGTGGATGGATGGATGGAGGGATGGATGGATTAATTGGTGGGTGGATGGATGGATGGATGGATTAATTGGTGGATGGATGGATGGATGGATGGATGGATGGATTAATTGGTGGGTGGATGGATGGATGGAGGGATGGATGGATTAATTGGTGGGTGGATGGATGGATGGATGGATTAATTGGTGGGTGGATGGATGGATGGATTAATTGATAAGGGGTGAAATGTTATATGTCTAAATATCTTTAAAAGGTTTATGTGTATAAAAACATGTCCAAACTGAATAACATGTGCAAAGCTGACCTTCATACCATAAAGGCACACCTGCAAACTTTTTACAAAGCTCAGATTATTATTGCCACTCATTTGATGGATTAGCCTTTGTATCGGGGCGTATTTAGGAAATTTGGGGCCCTAGGCAAAGACAGGCATGGGGCCCTCTGAATTGAATAACCCAGTCCTTCTTTTCACTGTAGACAAGCCATGATCTGCTTCTCTGTTCTCCATTTTTCATTTGGATGAAATAATAGCTGCATGAATCATGACAGCAGACAAGATAGAGGAGAGCAGGAGGCGGGGTTACCAATCTACTTGCTCTGGAGAGCAGAGTTCGCTGCTTTTAGATGTTGTCTCCAAAGTCTCCAGTAGCAGAAAAAAGTCTCTAGATTTGGCGCTAGGAGCTTTTTAGAAATCAAAGTGCTAGAGGGGTCTGAAAAGTAGCTAAATATAGCGACTAAAGCGCTAAGTTGGCAACACTGCTCTTTGCATGGTTTGTTTTCAAATGGTTTGCTGCTGTCTGTTTGGACCTTTCTGAACATGTGCAGCAAATGGACTGATCCAATATGGTGGACACCGAAGGGGGGATGAGAAACACTTAATATTATAAGCGCTCTGATGGCATTTTAGAGAAAACATAATGAATGTGCACAAATAAGGAATAGTTGTATTAACTATACATGTAAACAGAGTTTTATGGGTTTTATGGAACTTTGGGCCCTAGGCAACGGCCTAGTATTGCCTAATGTGTTGCCTACTCTGTACACACAGTCATAGCAGATAAACCACAACATGCACATCTATTGCACACTTTTTTTTTCATTTACAGATCCTTATTTAGAATCTGCTTAAAGACCAGGCCTGATGTGTAGTGGAAAACCAACACTACACATCATCCTGAAAACACCATTCCCATAGTGAAACATGGCAATGGCAGCATCATGCTGTGGGGACATTTCACTTAAGCAGCAACAATAAAATGGGGAGAGTTTTTGGGGAAACGCATGGAGCTAAATCCAGGACTAGAAGACCTGAGGATAGGATGGAGTTACACCTTCCAGCGGGAATGCAAATACAAGCCACACTTTTCAGATTTATATTTCCATTAAATCATATGAAATGTGTAGCATTTACAACTAGAAATTGTTTCCCACTGATGTTGCCAAAAAAAAAACCCTGATGCTTTAAGGTCTGATATTTTATTGTGAAAAAGTTTTACAACTAAACATCAGCGGCGAATCCTTCCAAGTAATCTTTATACTGACCAGAGTCCCCGGGATCTATCTACAGTAAATAATTAACTAACATTTGGTAATAAAACATGAAGATCACATGAAGATCATCAACTGTTTGTTTTCTGTTTTCATATCTAAAACAAATGTATGGATTCCTCTGAAATAATCTGAGTTTAGCTGATAGATTTAGGATCCCAGGCATTAGAATTAAATTTATAGACATCTATCTATATATAGACATCTATTTATAGACATTGTATGTAATTTTTTTTAGGAAAATATGTAGGAATAATACATTCATTATGTATTTATTAGTCATTTTATATTTCCTAAGCTATTATGAAACAGTTTAAATTGCTCTTGTAGCTCTTTATTCTGATTGGTTAACCTCTAAGCGTTGACTCAGTGATTCTAAGCTCCGCCCACAAAACTCTGATAATTAGTTTACATTTTTTGAGCAGTTATTTCAAATATAAAGGTTAAGCTTTTAAATGATCCCTCACTAATGATGAATAAACAAAAAAATATAAATTTTATAAACAAAGAACAGATAAACAGAAAAAGAACAATATGTTCTAATTTACACATTTAAAGAATTAAAATTTACAGATTAAATTAAAGACTATAAATAACACTGCATAAAATATAAAGATGTTTATATAAGTTTTTAGTAAATATGTGTGTAATAATTAGTTAACTAACTAATGTAAATACTATGAGTGATTTAGTATTTATTTAAAAATGAAATAATTTAGTTACTTTTATTAAATGATGGTGCTGTTAGTAACTTCGCTGCTAAAAACAGATTAATTTTATTTATTAACAGAATTAATTAATTACACAGTAATTGGTTACTGTCTGCATAGCCTGAGGGTTAAAACTTTTAGTTTGTTCTAAAGTAGAATCTAGACTCTAGTTTATTCTACTGGTTCTATATCTGGACTGGTTCTCCTGGCATCCCGGCTGGCAGCATGTTTTTCTTTTTAACGAAATAAAAAATCAGATATAAATGGGATTTAATGTTCTGACCCAGTTCAGTTCGGAAAAGGAAAAACTACCAGAGGCGATGGTTGGACACTTCAGATCAAGTTTCAAACGTTAAAGTTTGGCGTCAGAATAAAAGTCTTAAACAAACTCACCGAGATCTTCGTCCATCTCGTCCATTTTTTCTGATGGACCTGCCCAGAACGCAAATAAACCTCCGCGAAGAAGGAAAACAACAAGATAAAGTAAAGCTGCGCAGAAACACGACCTTTCCGGTTAGACCTTTCACAATAAAGCTCTGTGAGGGCAGCTGCTTAGAGAGCGTAAGATAGGGGAGTAGGGGCTGGTATTACAATACTACTCCTACTATGAACCCAATAATGAAAAAAAAAAACAATCAATTCAGTTTATTTCTATAGCGCCAATTTACAACACACGTCATCTCAAGACACTTTTCAGTTCACCAGATCATCCAGTCAGATTGATTCAAAGTTTTCTATCTAAGGAAAACAAGTTGATTGCTTCGACTTGAATGCAGTCCCTCACACTAAGTATGCTTGTAGCAAAAGTGGAGAGGAAAAACTCCCTTTGAACCTCCAGCAGAACCAGGCTCAGTGTGAGCGGCCATCTGCTGAGGCCGACTGGGGTTCAAGGAAACAGAAGCAGACATAGAAAAAGAAGCATAGATACAAAAAACAGCTGTAAAAGGCGGCCCTGTCCAGGAAACACACAGCCAGGTGCGAGCCAGCTCACATGTCAGAGAAACAAGACTACACTTAAAAACAGGCTGATATACAACATCTAGAAACAAAGGTGTTGATGGCAGCAGCACAGCTGATATTTCTCTCCAGGATGGAGTCACAGCCAAACAGGAACAGACCAGATGAAGCTACTATGAGAAAAAGCAGAGAGAGCAGAATGTTAGAGATTGAACTAATAGATTCTGCAGAGTGGGAGAATAGAGATAGAATGAAGCAGAATGATGAAAAAGGGGTCCCTATGTCCTCCAGCAGTCTAAGCCTTTAGCAGCATAACTATAGAGATAGCTCATATTTTCAAAGACTTCGAAGGATCCAGTCCAGGTAGAGCAGCCCATGAATTCGAACACAGCCCATGAGAACCGTTGTCCCGCTGCAGGGCTTCTATGGGATCTATTGGAATGTGAAGAATGGGATTCATTCATTGAATTCTGTTAACACTGTAGTGCCACAAGGGGGAGCTGTCCTCAAAGATGTGGAGATCATCAGACAGAAATAACAGCGACTGAAACCTGAACAAGCAAAGCTTTTATTAAGTCTGAACTCTCATTGTTTACCTATTTATCTGGGATTTTACTACAACATTATCCTGAAGCTGACAAGAGAACTGCTATAAATTGTTTATGTTTAATAAAGAAAAAAGAAAATATAGGTTTTATGATACAGAGAAATAACAAATGTGTTTTTTTTTATGAGAGTAGCCTATAATTACAACTATAAGTTAGAAATTAAAGAATTTAAGTACATTTAAGTAGCTTTAAAATATATACTTTTTATTTGTAGAAGAAATCCTGAACTCTCAGTGCTTCTGATTATGGTAGAATGACTGACTTAGAGGACTTTAAGGAGCTCAGAAGTCAGTTTTCTTAATACTTTAAGAGAAAATGGGTCCCTGGGGGCCAACAAATGGCGCCTCGCTCTCACACTCAGCTGCCAGCCCGATCAGCCTCTACTGATAATCTGAGCGTTTGTGACACAGTTCATTTATTTAAACATTTAATCTCAGATCATAAAGGTCTGATCAGCAACAGAAACGAGACAAAAATCATCACTGATCTAAAATAATGTTAAATGCAGGTAAAATGGGATACTGCTTTACTTCTGCTGCTGTTTATTCTGGGGTAACTTTGGGGAACAATTTTACTGGAAGAATAAAGCTTGTCTTTATTCTCCTGCTGATGCCTTTACTGCACCTCAGAGTTACAGTTCAGAAAAAAGGTGAAACACTAAAATGATGAAATATGTTCAAGAAGAGCAAGTAAAGACTTGAGGCATAAACTATGAACTTTATGCAGATGGGATTTAAAGTTTGATTTTTAATAGTTAGGACTTACTGAAGACATTTGAGGTGAAATAAATGTCTACAGCTGCATTAGATGACTAAATCTTTTTTTTTTCATATATCTGGATATTTTTAAACCTCCTTTCAGAAAGTTTAGATGAGGGAATTTGTTTATTAAAGTTAAACACATTTGCCTTTTTACCTTTTATCCTCCTTTTCTTCATTTTTCTACATTTAAAGCTGCTTCCTGCTTCCATTTCGCTTCAGTTTCTTCAATGTGGCCCATAGTTGTACAGCTCTCTATTAAATCTGAGGATCTCCAAGCAGTTCTAATAAGAATAAAATGTTTTTTGGGAACTGCTGTTTATTATGAGCTGAGATGGTTCACACATCTAATGACCGAGGCCCAGCAGAGACTGGACCTCCAGGAGCAACTCAACCTTCCAGAGGAGCAGGAGGCCATTTTCTACACAACAGTCAGTCGGTTGTCTGTTCATCCATCACTTCACTGTTTGGCTCATCTTTAAAACAGAACAGGTCCAACCTGCATCTGAATAAAGATGATGAGGTTTGACCTTCCTTCCATCCAGGACCTGTACAGCTGGAAGGTTAAATACAGGAAAACTAAACTCTCTGCTGACCCACATATTCTGGACACAGACTGTTCAGACCTATAACTCTATCCTGGCAGTATGGGTTCCTGTCGCTATGCCTCCATCCTCTCTGCCATTATCCCTGCTCAAATGGGTAATACTTTAGCTGACCTGTCAGCCTACATGGTCCTCTGTTTTTTACCTTCACACATGTACAGGTGCTGGTCATAAAATTAGAATATCATGAAAAAGTAGATTGATTTCAGTAATTCCATTTAAAAAGTGAAACTTGTATATTATATTCATACATTACATACAAACTCATATATTTCAGATGTTTATTTTGTTTAATTTTGATGATTACAAATGACAACAAATGAAAATCTCAAATTCATCATATCAGAAAATTAGAATATTACTGAAGACCAATAAAAACAAAGGATTTATAGAAATGTTGGCCAACTGAAAAGTATGAACATGAAAAGTATGAGCATGTACAGCACTCAGTATTTAGTTGGGCCTCCTTTGGCCTGTATTACTGCAGCAATGCGGCGTGGCATGGAGTCGATCAGTCTGTGGCACTGCTCAGGTGTTATGATAGCCCAGGTTGCTCTAATAGTGGCTTTTAGCTCTTCTGAATTGTTGGGTCTGGTGTATTGCATCTTCTTCTTCACAATACCCCATAGATTTTCTATGGGGTTAAGGTCAGGAGAGTTTGCTGGCCAATTAAGAACAGGGATACCATGGTCCTTCAACCAGGTACTGGTAGCTTTGGCACTGTGTGCAGGTGCCAAGTCCTGTTGGAAAATGAAATCTGCATCTCCAAAAAGTTGGTCAGCTGCAGGAAGCATGAAGTGCTCTAAAACTTCCTGGTATGTGGCTGCGTTGACCCTGGACCTCAGAAAACACAATGGACCAACACCAGCAGATGACATGGCACCCCAAACCATCACTGACTGTGGAAACTTTACACTGGACTTCAAGCAACGTGGATGAAGTGCCTCTCTTCTTTTCCTCCAGACTCTGGGACCTTGATTTCCAAAGGAAATGCAAAATTTACTTTCATCAGAGAACATGACTTTGGACCACTCACCAGCAGTCCAGTCCTGTTTCTCTTTAGCCCAGGCAAGACGCTTCTGACGCTGTCTGTGGTTCAAGAGTGGCTTGACACAAGGAATGCGACAGCAGAAACCCATGTCTTTCATACGTCTGTGTGTGGTGGTTCTTGAAGCACTCACTCCAGCTGCAGTCCACTCTTTGTGAATCTCCCCCACATTTTTGAAGGGGTTTTGTTTCACAATCCTCTCCAGGGTGCGGTTATCTCTCTTGCTTGTACACTTTTTTCGACCACATCTTTTCCTTCCCTTCGCCTCTCTATTAATGTGCTTGGACACTGAGCTCTGTGAACAGCCAGCCTCTTTAGCAATGACCTTTTGTGTCTTGCCCTCCTTGTGCAAGGTGTCGATGGTCGTCTTTTGGACAACTGTCAAGTCAGCAGTCTTCCCCATGATTGTGTAGCCTATAGAACTAGACTGAAAGACCATTTAAAGGCTTTTGCAGGTGGTTTGAGTTAATTAGCTGATTAGAGTGTGGCACCAGGGGCCATCAATTTTGAACCTTTTCACAATATTCTAATTTTCTGATATGATGAATTTGAGATTTTCATTTGTTGTCATTTGTAATCATCAAAATTAAACAAAATAAACATCTGAAATATATGAGTTTGTATGTAATGTATGAATATAATATACAAGTTTCACTTTTTAAATGGAATTACTGAAATCAATCTACTTTTTCATGATATTCTAATTTTATGACCAGCACCTGTATAAAATCTTCCAACCTCAGGGAAAGTTTGGTCCTCTTTTCGGTCCAACAGAGCTCATGTTCTGCCTCTTCAAAACATTCATAATTCTTTGCATCTTTTCTGATTCATTTTCTCTCATTAGCATGCAGACGAACATAGAGTCCAATACCAGTTTTTAAAAATCTTATATTTTCAATTATTTGGATGAAAACTGTTCAATTATACACACACACACAAAAAAAATTTGAAAATCAAAACCTAGGAGAATGACAGATCCCCATTTTAAAAATATGCATCAGAAATCATCTAATGTGAGCTAAACTGCACTGGAAAAAAAAATAAAGCAACTATTTCTGGCATTTTCTTCATCATATTTAGTAACTTTAACACACTTTTTTCATGTAAAGATGGAAGGACATAAAACAATTGTGTTAAAGTAACACAAGTTTTTTTTCAGTGTGAATAAAATGTAAAACCACACCAAAAAAGCACAAAATAAAAACAGCAATACCTGCTATGAAAAAAATAATGCATCCGTTTTTTTTGGCATTTACTTAATCATATCCGGTTACTTTAACACAAGTGTTTCATGTTAGGAAACGACATAAATCAATTGTGTTAAAGCAACTAAATGTGATTAAGTAAATGCCAAAAGCATTATTTTTTTCAGTGTGAATATAATTTAACTGACCAAAAAGGCTTATTTCTATATCACTGAACTGAATTGATTGAGAAAATAAGAAAACTAAATTTTACCAACCTAAACCAAACCAGGAAAGAAAAAAAACGAACGGGCTTAAACCTGAATTAATAAAACTAAGGCTAAACCAAACTAAACGGAGGGACAATTCGTTTTCTGTTTCGAGACCAGAATTTCCGAGCAGTCTTTGAACGCAGCAGAGGCAGATAGAAGCTGCGGATGAAGAAGCGCTCTCAGTTAGTTTATAACGGCAGAAGAGTTCAGGTGGAACATCTCCAAATTGCGCGGTGACTCCAGGATCCGTCCTGCTTCTACCTGAGCTCAGATTAACCCAGAGATTCTCCTCAGACTCAGGAACCTTCTGACCGGTGAGTTTAAACAGCCAAACGGCTGAGATGCGCTTCCTGACGCGCTGCAGGCGCATCGCTATGAAGGACCAACTCTGCCATATTTAAAAATAAATACAGAAATAAATAAATGCTCAATAAATGTATAAGCATACAATTAATTGCCAACAAAAAAGTGAGACATAAATGTATATAACTCTTAATTAGCTTCTTTATTTATTTGCCTTTGTAATATTTACCTTATTTATTTTTCTGTCCTTCATAATCTTCAACTTTATTTTTTAATTATTTATATTTTTAAGTATTTATTTATGTGCATGTTATAATATTTTTGTCTGTTTTATTCTTCCTTTGTATTTTTTTACCTTAGTCATTTCTTCGCCGCTGTTTATTTCTCTCTGCCCTTTTTACATTTCTCTCTGCCCTTTTTACATTTCTCTATGCCCTTTTTACATTTCTCTATGCCCTTTTTACATTTCTCTCTGCCCTTTTTACATTTCTCTATGCCCTTTTTACATTTCTCTATGCCCTTTTTACATTTCTCTATGCCCTTTTTACATTTCTCTCTGCCCTTTTTACATTTCTCTATGCATTTCTGTCTCATTATGCAAATGAGGAGGGGGGTGTGTCCTAGAGAGTCAACTTCTGCTCATTGGTTGGCTTGGCGGTCCATCTTCTTAACTCTCAGAGCTCAGAGTACTAAGTTAAATGTTCTCTTTTCTGTTGCTGTTGTTCAATAAAAGTACGTTTTAAGATAATTTGAGGCGAGAACCTTATACTTTTAAGCATCACCATATGGCCCATTCACAGATTTAATGCGTAATTTAAAAGAAAATGTGACGAACTTGAGAGGACCGTGGCAACCAGCGGAGCTCCGAAGCTGACGGCAGCCAGGTCTAACCACAGCCCATCTGCAGCGGCCCTCTCTCGGCATAGCCGTGTGTGAAGCGTGTTGGTTAGCATTTTACTACATCGGTCGAATCTACAGGAGGAGAGTCTGATGTCGAGTCTGAAGTCATTAGAACTTGAGTAGGGACTTTGCCAAACTTTGCCAAATACAACAAAAAATCGCCATCATAGCCTGGCTATAGACCTGGCTGCCATCAGCTTCGGAGCTCCGCTGGTTGCCACGGTCCTCTCAAGTTCGTCACATTTTCTTTTAAATTACGCATTAAATCTGTGAATGGGCCATATGGTGATGCTTAAAAGTATAAGGTTCTCGCCTCAAATGATCTTAAAACGTACTTTTATTGAACAACAGCAACAGAAAAGAGAACATTTAACTTAGTACTCTGAGCTCTGTGAGTTAAGGAGATGGACCGCCAAGCCAACCAATGAGCAGAAGTTGACTCTCTAGGACACACCCCCTCCTCATTTGCATAATGAGGCATAAATACATAGAGAAATGTAAAAAGGGCAGAGAGAAATAAACAGCGGCGAAGAAATAACTAAGGTAAAAAAATACAAAGGAAGAATAAAACAGACAAAAATATTATAACATGCACATAAATAAATACTTAAAAATATAAGTAATTAAAAAAATAAAGTTGAAGACTATAAAGGACAGAAAAATAAATAAGGTAAATATTACAAAGGCAAATAAATAAAGAAGCTAATTAAGAGTTATATACATTTATGTCTCACTTTTTTGTTGGCAATTAATTGTATGCTTATACATTTAATGAGCATTTATTTATTTCTGTATTTATTTTTAAATATGGCAGAGTTGGTCCTTCATACATCGCAGCTTCACACAGCTGGGATTTATTATTCATCTGCTGTTCAACTTGACTTAATAAGTTTATCCTGAATTAATATTTGATTTAGAATGAATGAATGTTTCCTCTGATGCATCTTTGGGTTAATCAGAGTTAAACATCTCTGAAGGTTGAATGTTCTGTTTTTCCAGTAGCTTCTAGTTCTGTTGGTGGTTTTAATGTTTCTGAAAGTTTTTCCTATGATAACATTGGAAAGATCTGATTCTTATCATGGACACTTTAGATGATCCTTGAAGCTCCAGAGTCACAGAGGATCCTCTGTGATCACCATGGTTTCATCAGAGAGGGTTACATCTGCTCTCCTCTCTGTCAGATTCATTATGAGGCAGATTTTCTACATTTAAATGTGATTTTTCAATAAGATCAACTGGTTTGTACGGAAGAGGATTAGGGCCACTGAAAAAAAAAAATTAACTGATTTTTAAATTTCATTTCAGTTTAACATGGGAAAGAAGTCAGAATTCTGACGTTTTTCTCAGAATTCTGACTTTAATCACAGAATTCTGACAATAAAAAAGTCAGAATTCTGAGAAAAAAGTCAGAATTCTGACTTTTTTCTCAGAATTCTGACTTTTTTCCCATACTAAACTGAAATAAAATTTAAAAATCAGTTAATTTTTTTTTTTTCCACTGGCCCTAATCCTCTTCCGTAGGTTTGTTCTTAGATAGAAAACTTTGAATCAATTTGACATGATGTTCTGCTGAATTGTGTAAACTGCCTTGAGATGATGTGTTGTGAATTGGAGCTATATAAATAAACTGAATTGGATTTTTGAGTATTTAGGGAACATTTAAAAACCACACACCTGCTCTGTTTAGATGTGAAATCTCCTTTATTCAGATAACTTGTAGATGTATTTTCTGATGTGTTTGATGAACCTGCAGCAGATTGATTAAAGCAGGATCAGAGTCCCTGTGTGACGCGGCTGTGGGGGAAACCTCCCCTCATTGTCTCGGCCTTTCCTGTTCTGGAGGTCAGCATCACCCCCTCTGCCCTGCAGTGTGACTGCTGCTTCCTGCATTCTCTGGGTTGTTTTCCTCTCAGCCTTGTGTCATTGTGTTACCTGTTTACTGCTGCAGGAGACCATCAGCAGGGTTATAAACTGGAAAATCACAGAATAGATAATGTTTGCAGACAAATCTGATTCGGAGTGAAGCCCTGAAGGCATCACGCTGTGTGCAGGAGAGCAAATCTGTAGGCAAACAGAACAACGTGCAGAACTATGCAGAGGTTAATTATGTGAGAAGAGGTTGAATCATTGCAGTTTTGTCCGTGCACCTGTTTTTGTTTTGGACCTTGTTTGTTTTCCCAAGATCTTCAGCAATTGTGTCATTAATGACGTAAAAATCTGTAGAAATATCAACTTATAATTATTAGATAATTACATTATCACATTTTTTTCCCACTGACTTGCTGGGTGTGTGGAGAGCCTCTGGCTGCAGTTTGCATCAGTGCATATGTGTGTGTGTGTTTGCATGTTAGGTATGTCAGGCAGGCTTGGCTCCTGTCAGGATCATGATGAATTTGTTTCAGAACAATCATGGATGAAGCTTCTGTCTCACTGGCAAAAGCTTGAAACGATTCTCAAAGACCAAGAAGCTCTAAGATCTGGAAACACTAAACGTTAGGCGACGATGAAGATGAAGGTCTCTGAGGTTATCTGCTTATCAGCAGCTCAAGCACTTAGCATGGTGAGCGCCTGAGGAGTCGGCATACGGGGTTAGTGGAAGTAAAGAAGCCAAAGCTTTATGAAGTTATTTGTCTATGAAACAGTTGCAGCACAGACCTAATCGGTAACCCATGGTGAAATAATTCAGTGAAACAAAAACAGTGTCCAGAAGATTTATTTCACTTTATTACACCTCATGTGTAACTGAAGTTAATATATAAATTAAAACCAGACATAACAATAAAGAATAATAATGATTAATATATTCAAGTCATTTATTATAAAGTCAAAAATAGAAGCTTAATTTTTCCACCTTTGTCTCCCACATATTTACCATCTTAATACTCAAGCTAATACATTTATTAATATGTAAATAATTGTAGCTGATTTTATAAAATGGGTCTTAGATTGAAGTGCAATAATTTTTATTTTTATTTACATTTTTGCTATGGAAGAAAAACAAAAATATTTTGTATTCCGAATTTAGCTTTTTGACATTAAATTGTGATTTTTAAACTGCAGCAGTAGTAAAGTCAAACTAAAACTAGGAAACACCTCCTTTCCACGTGATTCCCCCTTTCTTTATCATTCCTCCTATCCATATGATTCCTTTCTCCTTATTGTCATGGTTTTGTTAAAGTTTTATCTCCGAGTTTTCATTGGTCTTATTTTTCATTCTTGTGTTCTAGTTATTTTTGATTGTTTTTAAATTCTTCGATATTTCTTGTTTGCCCTCTTGTGTCAGTCTCCTTCTTCTAGCTCCCTTCTTGTCTCCTCTGTTCACACCTGCTCCCAATCTGCTAATTATCCTGGTCTTTGTTTCTCTCTCCTATATATCCTCCTCCTGCTCAGTCACTCTTTGCTGGTTTGTCGTCATTACTTTGTCTCCATCTTGTTGTGAGTATTCCTGGTTTTCAGCATTTTTTGAAATTTTGAGGATTTATGATTTTGGATTTTTGCTGCTGTTGAACTTTTGTCATTAAACCTTGAGGTAACCACCTCAAGCTCATGTATCTGCATTTGGGTCCTGTCAAATCACCTCCCTCTGTGACACTTATGATGCCTCCTCTCCTTGTGATTCCCCCTTTCTTTATCATTCCTCCTCTCCTTATGATGCCTCCTGCACCTGAAGCCTCCATATGGCAGAAAATCAGCTTTTTTTTGCACAGACCGCAGGAAAGGAAACAGGATCAACCAAACAGTGAGTTTTACTCGTAGGCTCAGATGTTTTGAATAACGTCCAGTTTTGGATCTGAATCATATTTCGTTTAAAATAATCTGTATATTTTATTGCTAGAAGTTAAAGATTTTCTAAACTATGAGCTGATCTTCCCATTAGGGCTGCCACTAATGATCATTTTGGTAATTGATTCATCTGTCGATAATTTTTCCAATTAATCCATTAAGAATTTAATTGCAAAAGTCTCTGGATAGAAACTAATCACACAGAAATGTATTTTCATCTTAAATGAGAAGACTCTATATACTGTAAGTTTTATAATTTTGGCATAATCTATGAGCTATGGGTTGGAGAACAGAGATTTTTGCTTATAAAAATTTATGATAAATTAATATTCACTCTTTAGGTTTAGCAGGAGTTTAAATAAAGGTCAGATTTTTTACTATTTTAGACAATCAGCTGTGATCATTTGGAAAACTTGCGAGTGGAATATAACAAGACTTTAAAAGATTATGTAAATAAAAGATGTAAAAACAAAAAATTAACTGCAAATCCCAGCATATATGGGCAGTGAACTGACCACCAATCTGGTGTTGGTGAGAAGAAAGAAGGCAGACAGGCTGGTGCCAGAGGAGCAAACAGGAAATGAACATGTCTGCTGATATTTCTGCATCATCTCACATCAAGTCATGTGAACTAAGCGGTTATTCAGACAATTACTCTGAAGATTCACCTGAGTTAAAACGTGTTGGAGTTTGTTCCATATTCCAATATACTTAAGGTTAATAGTTCATCAATCTCAGTTTCAGCTCACAGACACTAAAGCTTTGATTGTTAAGACCTCCACTTCCTTGAAACATTAAATGGCTTTGCTGGCAGCAGGTTTCTATATATTTAAAGCAAAATGCATCAACAGATCAGTTAATTAATCTGTTTAACCTTCAAATATTCATGGTATTCCTCCTGCTTTCTTCATGGATACGTCATGGAGTTGATCTCTTCCCATGAACTGAGTCGTAGATGAGATAATTACCCAGCAATGCTTCCTAATATCAGTTTCCACGCCGCTCTGACGGTTCCTTTTGGCTGCTTGCAGTGTATTTGTCTTGGACACAGTAGGAAGTCGTTGCACGACACTTTGCTTCTCCTCGGCTGTTTTTCTCCAGGCCGTCCTGTGGCTCTCTGCTCTTCCTCCTTCCATGTCGCCGTAGAGGAATTTGACAGAGGATGAACTTTTTCTGCTCTGACAGAACAATCATAAATGATCCAGAAGTCATCAGGATCTGCAGCTTCTCCAGGCTGGTTGCTGGAGGATGTTTCCTCATCCTGTTGCTGAGTTAACGTCACATCATAAAAATCAGACGGGCTGAAAACTAAACAAACAGACACCCACATGAAATATGCAGACATACTGATGCTGAGGAGCCCAAAAATAACATCCTTCTAATCTTCATCTCCAGATGTTACATCATTCATTGAGTCCCGCTCCTCTTCCAGCTCATAGCTTGAAGATATGTTCCTGTTTGGCTGTGACTCCATCCTGGAGAGAAATATCAGCTGTGCTGCTGCCATCAACACCTTTGTTTATAGATGTTTGACATCAGCCTGTTTTCCAGTGTGGTCCTGTTTCTCTGACTGTGACTAACTGGATGTGCTCTCTTCATCCTCTGACATGGGAGCTGGCTCGGAGCTCGTCTGCCTGGCTGTGTGTTTCCTGGACGGGGCCGCCTGTGGAGCTGGTTGACAGTTGCCTTTTGTATCTATGCTTCTTTTTCTATGTCTGCTTCTGTCTCCTTGAACCCCAGTCGGGCCTCAGCAGATGGCCGCTCACACTGAGCCTGGTTCTGCTGGAGGTTTCTTCCTGTTCAAAGGGAGTTTTTCCTCTCCACTGTCGCTACAAGCATGCTTAGCGTGAGGGATTGCTGAAGAGTCAATGAGTCGATGCAAACAACTGGTTTTCCTGAGATAGAAAACTTTGAATCAATCTGACTGGATGATCTGGTGAACTGGAAAGTTCCTTGAGATGACGTGTGTTGTGAATTGGCGCTATAGAAATAAACTGAATTGAATTTTGTTTGAAATATTAATTTTGATTCTTCTTCCAGTTCTTGCCCTGCTTTTCTTCTCTGTATTTAAACTCATTTGGTTCCTGCTCTAGTTATTTAGGTTCCTCTTCGTAAATTTTCAGTGTAGTGACAGTTGTTTCCCTTCCAATGTCTTCAGCCTGTCCTGTCTGTTTTTTTTTTGCTGACTGTCTCATGTTTTGTCTTCATTTGCCTCATATAAAGTGTGTTTCTGCAGATGTTTTTATTAATGATAGGCAGCATCTGTGTGAAATCTGATCAATGCTGCATCTGAAACGGGTTAAATGTCGCCGTTCATCAAATTCGACCAACTTCCTGCAGGTAAAACGAAATGAAACCAATTATCAAGAGAAAATAAAATCAAATAACATCAACATTAACAGAAAAGATTTTAGAAAATAGTTTACAGAAGCAGCCATTCAAAGTGGCCCTTCCCAGTCAAAAGCCAGCCGAATGGCGGCAAAATCCACTCCAACTTCAAGCCATTGGCCTTCTCCTGGGCGTCCATATTTTTTTACTCTGACTCCACCCTTTCACTGAATTACAGGGTCTGACCAGGAGATAAGGCTTCTCTATAGATCTGTCCACAAAAAATGTGAATGGCTACTACAGTAGATGGAATGATCCATGATTTAAGTGAACTCCTATTCACAACTGCATTGCATTCTGGGGGATGTAGGCAGAGGAAAGGATTTAGTCTCAAACTCTCACAGCAAAGCAAAGTAAAATTGCTGCAGTTTCAAAGCTCCAACCAACTTAAAACTATAGAGGAATTTTTTTGCGCGAATTCTGAAAAGACCCGCCCTCTCCAACAAAAAATGCACATGCACAACCCTGTACCCGCTCCCGAGAGGGAACACCTATTAAAAGTGTGTGAGCCCATTTCTCCTCGTGCAAACTCTGTTTGAAGGTTGCCGTTTGCTTCACTCATACAAACTTACCTTCCAAAAGAAGATTTGTAATTTTTCGACTATGTTTTTAACCATGGTCCTTATTTCAAATGGCTGAAACAAACAAAATAAATCTATAATTTTTGAATATAGACTGATAGTAAAGGCTTACATCGTGATATGTTTTTCAGCCATAACACACAGTAATGACTACTGCCATGGTTTTCTATGGGTTAAGAGACGTCGCTGCTTAAACAAATTTGGTTTAAATCAGTACATGATGATGAAGTCACATTCTTTAAGCTCTAGTTCTATAGAAACAGTCTCAACAGTCTCCTGCAATGTTAAGAGGACTCCCTGGTTCAACACATGTGAGTTAAACGCCTGAATTATATGTTATGTATCCAGTCAATCTCTGCAAAACTCTGCCTAAACTTGATCTTTTAACCCTTTATAGACAAGTTTCCATTTTTGATCACTTCCATACACTTATAAATTGACACCTCAGTGAGGTCTAGAAGCACAAGATCTATATCCAGCCATTCAGTAAACATCCTGCTACATGGCTGTATATCTTATTTTGGCATTTGACTAATTGATGAGCCCCTGAATGATAGATTACCTACTGTGGAATTAATTTGGAAAAAAGGTTAACAAGAAAAAAAGGTAAAACGCTAATTGAAAAGTTAAAAGGTAAAGTTAAAAAATTAATAAGCCTAGTTAACAATTATATTCAGGTTAATAAACTAAAAGATGTAAGTTCCAATATCAGCATTAATACCTCTAAGGTTATGTTGTAGCAAAAAAAAAAAAAAAAAACTCTTAGAGGGTTTTTCATGAATTTCTTATAAAAGCACTTTTATTATTATTCTTTATATTTTCGGGCAAGTTGGCGTTTCTTGTTTTTACATTGACATTAATTTTTGCCATCAAAATATCCATATTTTTTTAACGTTTCAGAGGTTATAAGCTCTTGTCCTGGATTCCAATAACACTATTGGTTTGAAATCTTGATTTTCAAAGAGTGCCGGAGATGACTCTAAAATTGGCAGCACAGTTGTCCTCAAGGACCAGACCCCTGTGACCTAAAGCCTGCAGGTTGCTGTTCTGTCAGATCAGCATCCCTATAGTCAATACACATGCGCAAGACGTCAGATTTCTGTTTATCCCTTTAGTTTTGTACGAAAAATAGACTTTAAACTACCTTGACAGGTGTGTATTGATTTGGTCATGTACAAAAAACAAACAATTTAAGGTGAGATCACCATACGCTTCAAAAAACACCAAAAAGTAAGTAATTCAATCGTTTTTTTGTACATGACTACAGAATGCATGCTCGTTGAGGTAGTTTAAAGTTCATTTTTGCACAAAACTAAAGGAATAAACGGGAATTGACTATGGGTATGCTGGTCTGACGGGGTATGCTCATCTGACAGAACAGCGGCGGGTTGTAGAGGTCAGGGTTTGGGTCTTCTGCTCTTCTGCATCGAGTTGCAAGTTGGAAACTTTGGTTAAAGGTTTATGAAATCATCCAGAAAAGGACGGTTTAAGGCTGGTTTAAAACGACATGTGATTTAGATGAAGGTTTAGATTTTTACAGATTGAACAAACATCCAGATAAGCAGTTTAAAGGAAAGAGGAGTCATGTGTTCACGCTGTGGGAGTGACTCAGCGTGACTCGTTTGTCCGTTCGCTGCCGTAGAAGTGCGTGCTGTTTTTTTTTCTTTTCTGGTCCATCCTGCAGCCGCTGTTTGTTCTCAGGAGCAGAGTAGATGCAGAACAAGTGTTTTTGTTGTTTTTCCTTCCGCTGCAGCCGTTTCCTGATTGTGTGAACAGGGTCAACATGATGGGGTCAGGAAAAACAACAGCTCCTCTTTATTAGCCTGTTTTATTGTCTTCATCTTACATGAGAAATAACTGCAGATAATGGAAAGAAAACTGCAGGAGAATTTTTTTTTTTTTTTCTTTCATTTTTCTCTGGGTAAATATTTGCTTTACAGAAGCTTCCATGAATAGAAACATGTGGCTGGTTTGATCTCAGAGGCTCTGGGTAACAGTTGGTTTTTATATTCATTCCAGTATCAAAGTCAAAAAGCTGCAGGGAGCTTTTCTTTCTTTTTTTTTCAACAGTTCACCGCCATCAAACAGCTGAAGTGTTAAAAAAAACTCTAAATCACGTCAGAGACCCTGCATCACACTGACAACACCAAACCACAACACTGCAAAATTGCATTTAATGCTCTTAACTTCCATATCAACTGTTTACATTTGATCACTGCTGCACTTTAAGAAATGGAAATGTCATGAGAGCTGTACAAAATAAGTTTTCGTTTTGTATAGTCTGAGAACTGAGCACTGTCAGCTTCAGACAGGAAACAGGGAGAAAAAAAACAACTTATTATTCCAACAAAATGTGTTCCAAATCAAGTGCAAATTACTGAGCGTGCTCAGAAGGTCTGAGCGACACACATACAGAGCGGGTCGGACCACCCAGTCGGGCTTACATCAGTGTCTCAGCCTCAGAGGACACAACAGCTGAGCGACGAGCCATTCCTTCATCAGCTGAGGAGGTGCTGCTTGGGGTCAAAGGTCAAGGCTTGCACAGGCCCCCTGGGGGCCAGAACACTGGAAGGAATTGACTTTGAAATGTCCCTTTGAGACCCAGAGAAATCGCTTCTTTTAGAGGCGACATTGATGAGGAAAGAATCTCAGTTGTTGGAGCGAAATAATTCCTGTTGTGCATCTATGCAAACATTTCTGTGCTGAAAAGGATCAGGCTGGTATGAAGGCGAATAGAATCCTTTAAAGGAAAAGTCCGGTCACATTCAGAATACAAACTTCTGAAAATACTTTAAATATGAAATTATTCCCTCCTGTTCAATAAATGATCAGTGTTTTTGATTCAGAGTAATTTTCATGTGAATGTGCTTTACTGGAGGCATCCATGTCTGTCAAAGAACACTACTGCCACCTACTGGTTTGTGACGTCACGGTGCGGTATCGGCTGTTGATCAAGTCCCAGTGCTGTATCTGGTGTTTGTCACAACGCGCTATTATCCAAGTCATCTTGAAAACATTCTTCTTCCAAATGTTGGCTACATATTACGGGTTTTTTCTCTGGCCAGAAGTTCGATGGCAAATCCTCCCTCTTCAAGTTGGCGATCCAACGACCAACCCGTCCGTGGAGGATCAGGAATCAGAAAGGTGGAATAACTCTTTATTTTCACTTTTACCCGATGTATTCCAGCTGCCATGCACGTGGGCATTGTCAGTTTCACTATAGCTCTGGTGAATTTCAATGGTGAAGTCCTCTGGAAATCTTCAATAATTGTTGTTGATTGCAGATGTGTCTAGTAGTTCCCATTGATTTAGCTTGGAAAGCGGGGAGAATGGCGCTAGGCTTACCGCACCGTGACGTCACTGCTGGAAGATGGCAGGAGGGAGGGGCTACTATATTTGGGCAAAAATGGCCGCTCCCAGACTCAGTGATTGCGAAGAAAAATATTTTTATTTTTTTACTGATTAACGCTAAATTCAGTAAATCACCGCAAACTTATTCGTTTTAGGTATAAATAACAATCCATTGATTATTCCTGCTGACCGGACTTTTCCTTTAACTTTCTGTTGATCCATGGGGTTGGCAGCATCATGCTGTGGGTATGCTTTTCTACAGCAGAGATCAGGAAGCTGTTGGAGTTAAATCTGGGGTTAAAGTCTGAACGTTCAGCCTGGGTTTACATTAAACTGTTCTCATGTCTTAAAGGTAGGCAGTGGAAGTCCAGACCTAGACCTAGTAGAGAATCTGTTGACCTGAAGACTGATGTCATAGATGCTCTACATCTAAGCTTATTAACGTATTTCCGCTTCAGTATCTTTACAGAGTTTAACTGTTGGTTTTTATGCATGTTGCGTAACTTTAAAAACTCATCTTGGATGCACAGCGTCTGCGTCGCTTTAGTTCCTTGCTGTCATCAAATGAAACAAAAAAAAACTCAGCATATCGACTATAACTAAAGTTTAGGAATGAATCTAAAATTCTATGTCTGAATCCAACAAAATAATTTCTCTCAGTTGAAAAGCCCACATCATCAACTGTCCACCGCCGTGCCTTAGCCTTGGTTTGACGTGTTTGTGCTGATTCATTATGACCAAACATCTCCGCTTTGGTCTCATCTGTTCCAGACAGTCTTGTCCATTTGTTAACCTTCCCTGCTGCCATCTTGTTTTATCAGAGGAGAGGGTGTCTCCCTCATCCTTTCAAAGCATCCCGACTGGTTCAGGGTCATGACCTTTAACCTGGTAACTAAGGCCTGTAGACTCTGAGGTTTCTGCCCTTTCCTCTGAGTTTCCAGCTAAATCTGCTTGATGTTCCATCCTGGGAAAGGTCTGAAATATTTTCCTCTGTTTAAAGAATAACTTCATGATTTGATGGAGCTTCTAGAGGCCCATCAGCAGACTATCAGACGTCAGCGGCTGCATACGGTTATCAGCCGCATTAACCACGGTCCAGGCTAGACATGAGTTTTTTGTATTAAAGGTTCACAGGATGGTCTCCTCTCATCACAGCCAGACTTGGACATGTCCCAGAATGTGACTCATTAACAGGTGGAGCATTTAAAGCTCAGAATGATTTAGTTCTCTCCTCTGGCAGCTTTAACGGGACCTGAGTGATGTACATTAGCACCTGTGGAGCCTGAATGATCAATAAAAGCTGAGATAAGATTTCTGCAAAGAAGGCTGCCACAGAGGAGACGGATTCATGGCACCAACCCCAAACCAGCACTGATTCTTCAGAAATTTCCAGTCTGTTGAAGGGATTTTCCTTAAGATTTCAGGCTGTTTAATGATTGAGGGAACTTCGGCTTTCGTCTGTTTTCAGAAACCATTCAGCAGACTTTACTGCAGGAATGAGGGTGTTTTACTGGGTTTTTGCGCTGATCCAACTGCGCGCGTTGGTTCTCCTTAGATCTCATGGGATCCTGAGTCTGAGATGGAGACAAAGCAGTCCAAACACGATGGGCTCTGCTCGGTTTCTCCGGCTCTGCTTCAGCAGCTTGGAAAATATTTTTCTGCTCATTTTATTCCAGCTGTCTGAATTCTTGATCTCTATCCATTTTTTCTCATCTCAATGTTTTAGATCCATCACTGAGCGACCCAGAAACCCAAAAACACACCAACATCTCTGAATGAGTTGGCACACCAGCAGCATCCTCCCATCAGCTCCCCTATCAGACTCTATTGTATCATTGTGTTTAGCAATGGGCTAATTAATGAGCTGCTTATCTGAACCGAGGCAACAATAATCTTTTTCTGTCCAGCCGAGCGCTTCCTTCCTCTCTGGAGCCATCTGAGCAAACCAAGGGGCTGGCGCCGAGGGACGCCAACTGTACACCCAGCGGACACACACACTCACATACTCATTCTGCTATATATAGTGAGGACCATTTGTTGACTCCCATTTACTTCCATTGATTTTCAGTCATTGTCAACCCTTTCTATGCCTTAACCTTAAAATTAACCCTAAACCTAACCATTACCAATGCATATCTTTCCCTAAAGGCTGGTTATCCTCCTGCAGCAGTGTGTCGCAGTGAGCTTGTCGCAGATATTTTTGATTTATGCCCAATATTGATATATGTTATTCCAAACTACAATGCAAGAAGGTCAATCAGGAACTAGCTGTGGATCTAGATACGGCCGAGGCGGTGAGGAAGTGGGGGCAAGTTTTTGCGACAACGGAGGGACATGAGGGCCAAAAAGAGCGGGGATCCAGGTGGAAAAAGGGTCCCAGCGTTCTCACGCACCTCGCTCTTCTAGCTGCTCCATCTTCGCAAGTCATTTTCCACAATGGCGGTCATACAAACAAAACAAGCGGGGAAGGAACCAAACAGGAAATATGTATAGTGTAGAGCAGATGTAGATTTGACCAATCAGAGGCCTCCTGTTTGCGGCACTGTCTGCGGTTGCCTACAGTTTGGGAGAGCTGCAGCAGAGTGTCTGCGGCAGTGGCTGGGGCACATTTGCATTCACTGCGACACAAGCAGACGACATGCTTTCTGAGTAAATCAGCCTCAATCCTAACCATAACCAATTGACACCTTAGCACTAAACTTCACCATTAGCTAAATAGCATGTGAGGACCGGCAAAATGTCGTTTCTTTGCACTTTACAACTGGTCTAACCCTAACGCCTAACCCTAGCCTCAACCCTTTCTCTGCCCTGACCCTGAAAATAAACTGAACCATTACCAGTGCATACTAACCCTAATGTTAACCTAAACTCAGTCACACTTCAGTCCTGAACCCAACTTTTACCAGAAATGTATAAACGGTCCTCAATTTGATGGTGGAACCAAAAACAAATGGTCCTCACTCTGATGCCAAAACAGGAGCAGACAGATTTAAACACCCTGAGAATGAGCCAGGCTGATCCCAGTGACTGTTAGCAGATGTCATAAAGCTAATCCTGGGCTTCTGTCTAAACTTTGGCTGATTAAAGGTCAAAACTACAATTATGATCTACAATAAAAGATCATTTAATAAAACTATACTTAGAAATGTATATAAATATGATATTGGACGAAGGAACATTAACAGCTTAAATAGGTCAGACGACAGTTTAAATCAATGGAAACAATCAGTCTGACTTTTGATCAAGACTTTTTTTTACGACATTAGATTTGATTGTCTGCAAAGGGAAATTATTTTTCCACAGGGCAGCTCCCAGACTCCAACCCCACCAACGGAACAATGCAGCACATAATTGTAACATGATTACATCCCATTATTGTAACATGAAAATGCAGCATAAGAGTACAGACAAACCAAGCCCTCCTCCTCCTCCTCCTCCTCCTCCTCCACATGCATCCTGAAGGTAGTAGGTGATTCCTTTACTGGGTTAGTTGGTAACTTTGCTGTTTACGTGGCGATGTGTATAATTAGCTTATTGTTGAGTTTAGAAAGGCTGAACGTGAACGAAGGCCGATGATTTTGCCAGCAGTGCTGGTTCCGGGTTTGATTCTATTTCAGGTTTTAAGAGCGAGCATGTGTCAAAAACAGGTGGAGCAAAACACCAGAACAGGTGGATGATGCTTTGATACAGTGACAGGAGACACGGAGCTACATAGAGTCCTCCTGGTTTACCAATAGTTCATAACTCTGCTTTTGAAAGTCTTCATTTATTGATCAAATATGAGGTCAGTAATGAACTCAAAGCATCCGTGGCTGAAGGACTTTTTATTTTTAATCTACTTTAAATTATTACAGAATGACTCAAATCTTTGCATATTCGAAAACGTCAAAATCACTAAATTATTTATAGTCAATCTTTCAGATTGACTTTAATTTTAGTTCTAATGCTGCTTTCACACCGGACACAGCAGGAGCAGCAAAATCGCTTCTGCTGCTTCATTTTTGCTGCTTGTACCAGTTTAGTTCTGACGCGCGGCTGAAGCAGCTTTGCTGCTCTGGCTGCGCGGTGCAAAAGTGTGTCTGACGCACGTTGGGCGGAGCTTCACTGTCCTTTCTCTGCCTTGCAGCTATATTTACTGTGATCAGTGGGAATAAAGTAGTTTTAAGATGTTTTAAAGTGAGAAAATCCACCTGAAAACTTAATCAGATGCCTTGAGATGACATTTGTTGTGAATGTGGTGCTATATAAATAAACTGAATTGAATTGAATCAGTGCAGTCAGTTCATCCAGATTACCATCCTGCCTTACAATATTATTTCTGTCGGAGCCGCTCAGACCCCCACATACCAGCGGTGCGCCGACAGTAGGAATCCCATTCCACAGCAGCCTCTGGCCGGGTCGCCTCCTCGCGGTTCACCGCGGCAGCTGGTAGGTGTTTTTCATCTAAATAATCCAAACTGCAGGCAGCAGGATAATAAAAGCGAACATATTATGCCGGCAGATTTCTGCATTTTAAGTTAATTTATGCATCAATAAACTGTTTCAGAGGAGTAATCACAGCGCTCTGTGTCATCAGCGATGTGTCTGTCTCTCTGCAAGCTCCCAGATCAGCTTCTCTGATTGGTTGACGCTGCGCGTCGAGCAGCAAAAGTTCAATTTATCCACCTCGAGCAGCAGCGCGTTTGCGGCGTGCTGCTTCACTTGCTGAGCGCTGCTGGACCTTTTGCTGTGCTTTGACGCGCGTCAACCATTGACTTTGCATGTAAACTCGCTGCGCCTGCTGCGTCTGGTGTGAACGTAGCATAACTTGTTCCAAGACTTTGGTGAGCCTTTAATGTTCTTATTTAGGTTTGCTGGTGAAGATTCTCAGTCATCCAGGTCATAGTCAATCCAAAAAAGTTAAAAAAACAATCCACTGCATTTTATTTACAAGTTTGAAGACGTTTCGCTTTCCATCCACGAAGCTTTTTCAGTTCAAAATGTCAGAAATAGCGTTGAGTTCGAGGCTTTATAGATTATTTATACTTATTTAGGTCATTAAACTTGGTTAAATACTAGATTCATTTACTTTAGTTCTATTGCAAAAGAATTAGCAAACAGCATACCTTTGTTTTGATAAAGAAAATAGTTTTTAAGTTTTTGACCTACAATGATTTGCACAAACCTTTCTAATCGAAATCATATGTATCTGTTTCAAGATTTCCTTAAAATAAATAATAGTTTCCTCAACCATTTATTTAGGTGAAACACAGACAGTTTAATTAACTTGACAGAGAGGATCAGCAGTTTTCTGTAGTTTGTGAAATCAGTTGTCAATTTTCAGATTTATCAATATGTTATTTTGTTTTATGATAAAATTGAATCTCTTTTTTCCAGTTTAATTACAAAATTCTGCAGAGAAGCTGGAATAAAATATAATTTTAGCTGCGGTCTGGTGCAAAAGAAGAGGAGTAACTCGGTTGGCTTGCAGACCCATAAACCAAAGCTGCCATTTATAGAACACACACACAGCTAACAATAATACATAAATACTGTAAGCGATTGTTTCTTCACACATCATGCATCACTGTCTGCTCTCTGCTGGGCTCCACTTTGTCTGCAGACGTATACAGAGACACAAATCACTACAAGGACGCGCAGAGTGGGTGTAAACATCTGAACAAACAGACAGCGTGCTCCCCACGTCCTCAGAGGACAAGTTTATTTGAGTCACCGCGGGACAATGCAGCTGACAGAAGGGACTTTATTTTAACACCATTGTTTCTTCTGGGTGCAGCTGTAGCGGAACAAAAGAATGAAGGTTTGTTTAATATTTATGCTGCATGTTGGGTTTCTGTAAACTCACTGTGGGTCTACAGTCATATGCATGGAAGAAGGTCTGATGGAAGATTTCAGTTTCTTTTCTAAACATCTGAACCAGGCCTGAACCATGGAGAGGGTGGGAGTGGGTCTCTGGACCAAGGTTCCAGGTGCTCCATGACTCCAGGGGCATCATCGGCTCCTCTCACCATCACTGTCTCCTGTAGGGCTGTCCTGTCTGCCACACTGCAGGACTAAAACAGTGAGATTTAGATCTGTTACTACCCCATTCATCCCAGAAGCACGAAACGTCCTGTGCATCCTCCAACTGAATAATAAGAACCAGATAGCTGAAAAACTGCGCAATAACTGTACTGAAAATACTTCTTTTTATACTTCAAACATTTTTGAAGACTTTTCTGAAAGAAATGGATACGTTTTCATTCTCTCCATTGTATTCTGTGATGTCATCATCCGGCATGCTCAGAGCGGTCACAGTAACGGTCGAAAGGCTATTTAACTGTATTGTTGTTTTTCATTTTTTAGAATATGCGATATGTAAGTGTCAGATTTTGGTTGTGGTTTAGAGCAGCGGTCCCCAACGAACGGGCCGTCGGTCATTTGGTACCGGGCCGCACAGAATAATTTATCGACGATCAGAGTCTGAGTGATGTTTTATTTTGAAAACTTATAAAAAATTGCGGTATTCTCTCCCAATTCCATCAGTCGGTGCATCTGTGCCTCTTGACACAGGTTAAGACTAATCCTATCTATCCTATCTTTGTGAAGCAGGATTTACTGCGGTTACAGCGACCAAAACAAAGCTGCGGAGCAGACTGGACATCAGGAGCACACTTCGTCTGTCATTGTCTCCGATTACGCCTAGATGGGACCGGCTTGTTTTATTTTTATGCTGTTTGTATTTGATTTTATGCCAGTCGTATCATTTTACTTGATCATATTTACCTGCTTGGCCGGTCCGCGCAGGTGTGTGTGTGGGAGGGTGGATTTGAATACGATCAAGTAAAAAAAAAAAAAATCTGTGTGCACATGCGCAGGATGGATTGTGCTTCCGGGACGGATCGGGGAGTGCCAAGATCATCACTACTCTCTTGCACAGCCTTGTAAAATGTGAGAACCCCTGTGTGAGTGGGTTTGTTTCAGATGTTGTGGCAGAACGGTCCCTGTCGGACACAGAAAAGTTTTCCATCCATTGAGATAACCCTATCTGCTCTCTGACAAACTCTGTGCTATCCCTTCCCTCTGCTGCACAGCTGCGGATGCTGACGGTGTGTGCTTGGGTCACGACCTCTGGAAATTTACAATCTTGTCCTCTTTTATGTCCATGTTTGGGACCAGGTTGTTGTCTCTCTGCTGCTGCCCTCTTGCTCTTTACCTTGATTTATCATCCCTGTGCATGTGGGATCATGTGCCAGTGCAGTTATCCGGTTTTTTTCTTGTGTTGATGCTGTTTGTTAACAGTGTGAACCGCTACGGGCCGATGACACAACCTTGAGGAGGTTATCCTGAGCTAACTCTATAGTTATGCTGCTATATGTTTAGACTTCTGGAGCTGCTCTCTCTGCTTTTTCTCATAGTAGCTTCATCTGGTCTGTTCCTGTTTGGCTGTGACTCCATCCTGGAGAGAAATATCAGCTGTGCTGCTGCCATCAACACCTTTGTTTATAGATGTTGGAGATCTGCCTTTTTTTCAGTGTAGTCCTGTTTCTCTGACTGTAACTAACTGGATGTGCTCTCTTCATCCTCTGACATGGGAGCTGGCTCGGAGCTCGTCTGCCTGGCTGTGTGTTTCCTGGACGGGGCCGCCTGTGGAGCTGGTTGATAGTTGCCTTTTGTATCTATGCTTCTTTTTCTATGTCTGCTTCTGTCTCCTTGAACCCCAGTGGGCCTCAGCAGATGGCCGCTCACACTGAGCCTGGTTCTGCTGGAGGTTTCTTCCTGTTCAAAGGGAGTTTTTCCTCTCCACTGTTGCTACAAGCATGCTTAGTGTGAGAGATTGCTGAAGAGTCAATGAGTCGATGCAATCAACTGGTTTTCCTTAGATAGAAAACTTTGAATCAATCTGACTGGATGATCTGGTGAACTGGAAAGTGCCTTGAGGTGACATGATGTGAATTGAAACAAAGAGTATAAAGCAGGAGATTTTTATTTTATTTTAATTGGACTGACTCCACCTCAGCCAATTAGGAATAAAGAGAGAAGTTTCATTATTTAGCCAAAATAAAGAAAAACATTTTGAGTCGAATCTGAAAGATGTTGCCTGATTGTGACTTAGGCTTTTTAAATGAGCATTTTCAGCAGTGTGGTCGAAAAACATTCACCTCTGGTGTAAATACTTGGAGTATTTGGGGGAACTCGTACAGATCCAGTGATGGAATGAGGTTTACTGCTTAAAGCAATTTATTATAAGGTGGGTCAGTGCGACGGGGTGGTAATCATTTAGGCAGGTTGCAACACATGTTTTGACTTTCTTCTCATTTTCATTCCAAGCTATCAGTATGTTGATACTTTCTTTAAAGGTTTCCTGGTCATTAGTCGTTCATTTTTATTTTTTTTAAGCAACATAAGCTGTTTTTAGTCTTTCTCGTGAGAGGTTTGGAAGGTATAGACTGTTTTTACTTAGCAGAACAATAAAGACAAACTTTGTTCAATCAGGTTGATCCTAACTGAAAACATATGGATGTCTTTAGTCCGATAACATTAATACGAAAACTGAATTAACTGATCTGGGAGGCTACTCTTTTGTTCTATAAAATCCTCAAAGTCATTAGAAAAATAAAATTTTTTTTCTTGTTTATGAAAAGGTTTTATCTGTTATTAAAGAGCTTGAAGTTACTTGTCAGCGAATTTAGTTTCTCAATCTGTTTTCGACTGTGATGTAAATTATTTCTGTTTTCATTTTTGCAATCTTAAACTTTGACCCTGTGCAACAGAGCTTTGTTTATGCCCAAAGGTCTGATGCTTCTCTGGCTAATAAACCATCTTAAATAGGAGAAAATATTTTTGACCTGCATTATGTTAGATAGAACAAAATCTAAAAATGAAAACCTGTCTCAACTTCCTTAGAAAGTTTTCCTTAGATCTGAGTGTCTGCAGGATAAAATGTTTGGGATTTTCGGCCTGCTTGTTTCTGATTTCCGTGTGATTTTTAATTTTCTATGTTTCTACACGTGTGAGCAGTTGTTCCAAGTCAGTAACGCACCTCGTTGTGCCCTAAGAGCCAGAGATGAAGACATTAATCTTGTTCTCCACATCAGCATGGCTCCAACAGGAACTCATGTGTTACAATGACCCATAAATACTGGCAGTGGATTACGCTGTAATACCCTTTAATTTACTGTAATCACAGCATCTACGTCGCTCTTCCACACTCAGCTCGGGGTGTAGCTGCAGGAGTTATCTGGAAATGCTTTAGTTAATGCCGGAGAGGAATCTCGTAATGAAAGTCTCGCTGTTTGTTTCTCTGTTTTGGAAACAGCAGAAATGAAAAGGTTTGAACCCAAATTACTGTTTCAAATCTGAATTGTTTTGGTTTTGCTTTAATCTTGGTGGAAATGTAGAGGTGCTGATCCAGAAAATGAGGCGAAAACCTGACCAGCAATAACAGCAATGTTGTTGGCTACCGATTCAATGAGCTGCTGCTTTATGGACCAGCATGCAGGTTTGGTTCTTCCTCTCACAGACCGTCCTGGTCTGAGACACTGATTGTTATTCCAGGGTTTCACGTCGCCTTTTATCAATCCTAAGCACAGCGGTTTTGCCATCCATGTGAAGCATGCAGCTAAGTGTTTAGTTTACAAACACCACATTCTCGAGATAATGACATAACTACTGTGGTGCCGATTAAATTTTTCGGCCCCGATACTGATACCTGTACCATCTGTTTGAAATTGATGTGTGTGTGTGTGTATATATGAAGAACTGCATACTACTAATTAGCATCATGGCTTTGTCAAGCTGCTGTCTACCTTTGTAAAGCAGGAAAAAGACTAATACAAAGTGAATCCAGTAGAACTTTTTATTGCCTACCTAAACCTATGGCTCTTAAAATGGCATCGATGCCCTATTTGTTGGTAATCGCCAATACAGATATCACCATTTTAGTGCTGGGTCGGGGTCCCGCCCAATACTGGTATCGGTATCGGTGCAACACTAGACATTACTATCTCGTTATCGCGGTTAAACCATTAATTGTTTTCTCAAGATAACAAGATAATTATCTCTTTGATGATTAACCTGTGTGAGTAATGAATGAGGCTGGCCACACACCGTGGTTGTGTTCGCAAATAATCAGTTTTTTTGTTTTCCTTTTTCTTTTCACTCATTGTCAGGGCATGGTGGATGATTCAATTGCATGGAATACAGTAGAAACAAATTTGACAGTTTTTTTTAAATGAAAATCTGTGATCGGGACCCATTTTGGAGGTTAATGCATCTTGTACCTGTTGCAGGCGTAACACCGGGGCTGTTTGAAAACACCTGGAAAAAATCTAAATCTAGATAAGTCATTTTTTTCTTATAATAAGTGTACTTGTTCTTGGATTGAGGAGGTAAACAAGACATTTTACCAATGGAACGAGACAATATACATTTAAAATAAGAAAATACAATTGCATTGTCATATTTTAAGTGCATTTTATCTAAATATCTTTTTTTTTTAGAGTAAAAATACTAATTCCATTGGAAAATCATCTCATTTACCCACTCAAATTAAGGGTAAATACACTTAATTTAAGACATTTTTACTTATTTCTGATTGTTTTTCCAGTATAAGGCGCCGGAGGCATAGGTCTAATTGTTTATGAATCAGAACTGGAAGCAAATCATCAAACCAACAATGTCGTCTCGTTACCTAAAAGTTAAACACAGAATTATTAGCAGAATAACACATTGGCTGCCATGACATATAAATCCTCTCCCCCTGTTGTGGTATTGAAGAATGAAATCAGTTTTAACACACCAATCATCTCCTTATCACGAGAAAGCGGGTTTTGTGATCTTTTTGTTATCTTTTTTTTTTTTTTAGAAAACTATCGTAAAAAAGTATCGGAGGGATACGACCGCTCTGGGCTTCAGTACTTTCTCAAAATAAATATTTTTTGACTTTATTCTGTTCATATTATGACCGCCTGCAGTTGCATGAGATTTTCATCTGAGACAAATCAGGGGATCATGGTGGTAAATCTTTCTATTTCCTTTTAGGTTTAACACTGAATGTTCATTAAATCAAAAAGGTGAATCTGAAATTTCAATAGTTTGAGAATACTATGAATTCAGTTTGCACTTTGTTTTAGCTAAGAAGAAGAAATGATAAATCTCACATTTGCAATTTTAGAGAGGAAGGAACAGATTATCTTAATGCCTGGAAAATATGACACAGATCCATTTCTGATTGGCTGACCAGCCCTATTAGACCCAGTCTGGGTCGTAGATCCAGTTCCAATGGCTGACTGGTCCACAGAACCAAACTCTCAGAGAGCGTCCTCCCATCAAAGAAACTGGTTCTGAAACAGTTTCTCAGTCTGAACTGGAGACGGAAGTTTGTGTCGCGTCCTGAGCTGCTGAGTGAAGCTTTGGAGGATTTCTTTAGTTTTCTGCACATTTTTTAAAGGTGATTTTGTCCAATTCTGTAACTTTCTGGGAATTGTTGAAGAAATGTGCTTCCTGAAACGTTAGTCTGGGGAAAACAACCCAGTGCTGGAAGGAGGGATATGAAACCTGGATCCATCTGGTACCAGTTTGCACTGATAGAGATTCTGCTGGCTGTCAAAGTGCATGTTTGAGAAACCATTTAGAACTGGTCTTACTGGGACTATGAACCTGCTTTGATTTAATTGAGCCTTGAGAACTCAGTCAGGCCCCCCCCCATCCAGGATTCAGGATTGAAGCACATTGAAACAGACATTAAGCGCTCCCCCTCATTAGGAGCCCTGGTGAGCGCTGAAAGGAGCGTCTATTCACTGGTTCTGGTGGGAACACTGGGAGCAGCCAAGTACAAAAACAACCCAGCAGCAGGGAGGCAGCCACACACAGGCACAGCCTGCAGACTCCTGACAGAGACAAAAGCGAAGCTTCATGTGGAGCCTTAACTTTAAGCTTTTCTCAGGTCTGCATCCCTTCTTCATCTTCACCCCCCCTCCTCCTCCACAGCTCACTCTTTTCAGTGAGACGTTAAAGAAAAGCAGCTGAGGGCTGTCACTCATGCCATCGAGCAGCAGGGACCCCCATCGGCGAGCTAACAGCTAACGACATGCAGATCAACAGCTTTGGCAAACGTACAAGAAAGCTGAAGGAGAGGCGAGGCGCTTCTGTTTCCAGTTAAAGAGCAGAAAAAGTTTCTTCAGGCGAAAGAAAGGGTGGATCTAATTTAAACTCTGCTGGTGTTTAATTAAAGACAACCTCTGACATTGGAGCTGATTCTAAATGCTTTACATGATAAAAACGTGTTTCAATGACCCAACCTGGGTCACCTTAAGATGTTTAACTTCCCGTCAACTTTTTTTGGAATACTCTTCTTGTATAATCTAAATCCGTCAGAACAAATGAGTTCAAAAAAAAATAAAATAAATTAAAATCAATCCACTGGACTTGGTTTCCAAGTTTGAAGACGTTTTGCTTCCCATCCAGGAAGCTTTTTCAGTTCAAAATGTAAGAAATAGCGTATAGTTCGAGGTTAACGCTATTATTGACATTTTAAATTGAAAAAGCTTCCTGGATGGGAAGCAAAACGTCTTCAAACTTGGAAACCAAGTCCAGTGGATTGATTTTTATTTTTTTTGGAATGTCGTACCAATAAGAAATAATTTTGAGGTCCACTTTTATTTCCAGAGTTATAAAGGCCTGAAGTTCAGAGACATTAATCACAGACAATGGATGAATAAAGTCCCAGGATCATCCTTTATGATCCAGGAAGGTTTGTATGTTTTTAGCTGTACAAAATAAACTGTTTAAAACTACTTTTTTATTTTTTTTATTTTTTTTGAGTCAAGGATTTTCTTCACCTTTTTTAAGGAAACAGATGCTACTGGTTCTGCTGGAGGTTTCTTCCTGTTAAAAGGGAGTATTTCCTCTCCACTGTCGCTACAAGCATGCTTAGTGTGAGGGATTGCTGAAGAGTCAATGAGTCGATGCAATCAGCTGGTTTCCCTTAGATAGAAAACTTTGAATCAATCTGACTGGATGATCTGGTGAACTGGAAAGTGCCTTGAGATGACATGTGTTGTGAACTGGAGCTATAGAACTAAACTGAATTGAAATGAATTGTTTCAAACAGAAACAATGAAGTGAAGACAAGTTTAAACTGAGTTCAACGGATCCATCAAACTCCACCGTATATATATATATAATAGATAAAACATGTTCTCCTCTGTGATTAGGCTCCTCTGTCAGATGTCCAGTTGAAGTTTGATCCAACTGGTCTAATGAAGCTTCAGCTCTGCTCCAGAGCCACATCTGTCCGTCTGCTGACTCCTGAAAATAAATCTTTTTTTTTTCACCTGGATCTGACCTTTCAGTCTGATTGTCAGAGAATAATAAAAAAAAGGTCCAAAAATTAGCAAAATTAGAAGTATAGAAATACACCTGTACCTGTTATTGATACAGATGGAGAAGTCTGGGCCTCAGCTGGAGGAGTTCTGGTATCCTGGTAGAATGGGTCACAGGTTTGTCTGTCGTAGGGAAGTCATATTTAAATGTCAAATCATTCTGGCCTGAAAACCTAAATTCGGCCAATCATATATCAACGGTCATCTGTCAATCACACTTTTTCGGTCATAGCATCTTGATTAATATGTCACAGCTAATATACGCAACGGTTGAAATCAGAATCCTTTCCTTTCCCATTGAGTTGCGTCCCAGTGTTCACGGGGAAGGACGTCTGTGTCTTCAGCAGGCGTAGAGCTAACAGAACTGGCAGCGTTGCGAGGCAAGGGCTCAAACATGTACGGCTGGAAGCCTTCTACACCAAACCAAGCTTCTGCCGCCCTGGCGTCCTCTTCCACAACATCTTCGTCCCCGCTTTCCTCCTCTGAATAAAAAATGGATGAAGGAGGAGACTCATCCACGACCTCCGACACTAAACTCTCCTCCTCTTGCATGTTTCCTCTGTCCATAGCGTTCCTTGACAGCGTCGTTTCTAAGTCACCAATTTAGTGCTACTTGGTCCCAATGGAATTTCCCATTGGGAACCTGCTAGCACTAAGTTGCTAACTGGTGAGCAAGATGCTTCCGACAAACCGATTTTACTTTATCCACTTGTGTAAAGTCGGGCACCACTCGGGAGAATTTGGAACTGCAACGGTTGGAACAGCCGCTTCCCTATGAATTTAATGAGGGCTTTACTTTGATTTGATGCAGCTGTGAAGGCCGTACTAAGCTTGTTTCAGCTGTTTCTCCTGATAAAAAGGATGAAGAATCTGTTTGTTTTAGTGCCTAATCTCTGCTAGTAGAGCTGAGAAAACTTCCCACCTCTACTGTAATGGACATATTGCTGCTGAACTGAGCAGAAATACTGAAAATTAATGCAGCTCTTAAAAAATAGTGGGTCCTCTAAAATCTTTACTTGCATATTACTCTTAGAGAGGTCACATAGAAATGTAAAAGCAAACAGACATGTCTCCAGTTATTGTGGATAAATACCCTAAACTCTGCCGCTGGTGGGTGATGCAGTGTGATGGGCCGGCAGGTCACAGCCCAGCCTGTAAATCAGCCTCCGCTTGGATCACAGAGCCAAATAAAACCTTCAGATGAAATGAAATGCTGCAGAAACAGAGCAGAGAAGTTTCCCAGCAGGGCTGCAGGGCAGAGGGACAGATCTATGTGCTTTCATGATGTGGATCTGCAGCCTGAATCTGTTGGAAGATAAGAATCAGAGAGAAGATAACCTTCTTCCTCTGCTTCCATATCTTCCAGCGCTTTGACACTAACCAAACCATTACCATCCACACCCTGCACTCCCACACACAGCTGGATGGATCCTAAATCATCGAAAAAGGTTTAAAGTAGGAGATAAAGTCATGATAAAAAACTGTTTATCCCATTAAGACTGTATTATTATCACTGAAGCAACACTGTTCACTATGTGATCCAGCAGCCTTTAGATCCTGCTGACCCAGGCAGGGATGGGCTCTTCAATTCAGTTCAACTCAGTTCAAAAATACTTGATTTTTCTCACAGGATATAATTGTAAGTCTTATAGGTTTTCTTTGTAACCAGATTGTCTCTGCAGCGTACCACTAGAACAGAGGTCACGGATAGGCAGATTAGGGTCCGGATCCGGACCCACCTGCTTGCTAATCCGGACCCAACCTGATTTAAAACATTTATAAATTACCGCATGTAATCGGACGAGTGTCTAACTTTACTTGCTCAGCTTCTCCTGTTAATACGGTAAAGCCCTGGGGAGCGTCCGGCTCCAGGCTGCGCGTGATCCAAATGAGCCAATGAGCTGCTGTCAGTCTGGGTTGCTGCTGCTGCTACTTTTAGACACAGCAGGCAAACCTGTGGCAAGCCGGGCGATGGGAAAGAAGGAGAAGACCATGAGAAAAAGAGAGCAGAGAAAGTGTGGACTGCTGGAAGAACTGTGGTGAACTGGTGAAAGAAAAGTGAAATGGTGCTCAAAGATGACCCTGAACATTTAGAGGATGTTTGGCTCAACCTGCTGCTGTGAAGCAGGATTCTCCACCATGAACAGAATCAACAATAAATCTGGATCCAGGCTCAAAATGAGCTCCTTGATATGTGCTTGAGAATGGCTTAGTCTCCATTCAAACCCAGGTTTAAAGCCTTGCAGGGCAGCCTAAAACCCACTGCCAACATTAAGACAGAAATAAGAAAGAAAATAACATATGATCAGTTCAGGTGTTTGAGAAAATATGGGAATCAGGAAATTGATGTTTGGATTTTAAAATTTAAAAATATGCTCTTTTTTTTCCCCTTTCATATTTTTTATTTAAAAAAAGTAATGTATAACATGGCTCCATTAACACCTCAGTGTATATCAGTTGTAAGTTCTCTTTAAAGTAACAGATTATAATGTAAAATGTCTCCGGACCTACTGGTTGTTGATTTCTGCTGATTATTAATTGGTCACACCTGCACTAGAATATATGCAGCATCGTGCATTAAACTCTGAAGGACCTCTGCTAGCTGTAAAAGTACACTCTGCTCTCTCCCTTCCTGTAAACGGCTTCCTTCCTGCGGAGCTTCAGATCTTTTGGGTCCTCACCTGCATCTCAGAAATAAGGGCTGATCCCTTCAGGAACATCTGCTCCTAACATCTTCAATTAAACCAGAGAAGCTCTCAGTGCATCGACAGCAGGAACAGAGGGGCTCACAGGTGTGTAGGAGTTGTGGTTAGATATGAGTTGGTCTCGTTTCACATCCAAACCAGAGAATTATCTGCTGTTCCGGACAGCTGTAGTCCTGTTTCTCTTTGGACAGACTGAATCTAAACATCCAGGTCCAACAGTCTAATGGACCTCCTTCTGCTGATTTGCTTTCCTCTCCCATAAGATATTAATTATAATTATTAGCTGAAAGGCACTAAAGCCTTCAAGCCTATGGAAAAAATCGAAACCTAGATAGGTCGTTTTTTCTTAAGATAAGTGCATTTGTTCTTGGATTAAGGAGGCAAAATAGACATTTTGCAAATGGAACAAGACAATTTACACTTAAAATAAGAAAACACAACTGCATTGTCTTATTTCAAGTGCATATTATCTTATTTTATCTTAAAATTAAAAATACGAATTCAATTGGCAAACTATCTCATTTACCTCCTCAAATTAAGGGTAAATACACTTAATTTAAGATATTTTCACTTATTTATAGATCGTTTTTCCAGTCTGGCTCATCAAATACTTCTTATGAAAGAAAGGTACTGGTCATTACTCTCTCCGTTCTCAGGCTGTTGTCTTGTTTTCGTGTCAGTACTGAGCTGGTTAAAAAGGCCTTTGCTTACTCTACTACCTTTACATGGAATTTGCTGCAAAATAACTTGAAACTTAGTAAATTGGTTCCTTTGAATACTTTTAAGCTGGGAATGAGATGTTTTGAGTTAGACTCCCTCACATGTCAACGTTTTAATTGAAATTTTATTGTAAGTGCATATTTGGCTTTTATGTGTGTCTTTATACGTATGTAATGATGTGATGTAATTTTGATGCCTATCTTGGTCAGGTCTCCCTTGCAAAAGAGATTTTTAATCTCAATGGCTATTACCTGGTTAAATAAAGGATAAATAAAAAATAAATATATAATGGACTGACTTTATGAAGCACTTCATGAGTCATTTCAAAACTCAAAGTGCTTCAAACCAGATTCCAACATTGATTGGACACAATAATATGTGACAGGACGGCTCTGGGATTAAACCCACAACCTTTTCTACCCAGGGACTGAATCTGTCTTTAACCTTTTTATAAAGAGAATACATTTTATTTTTCTCTAAAAAACTATTCAAATGAAAAAGGTGAATGTTTTTGTTGGTATTGATCCAACGAACAGCAGATACAGAAGAAACACCGTGACGCAACATCAATCAAATCCTCCCAATAAAAGCCTAAAAACCGCACTTCAAAGTTTACATTATAAAGCAGCAAGGAAACAGACAGTCATATAGAAATTACCATCACTGTTACAGAGGGGATGACCGCATTGTAAAATGCAAATACATATAATATAATCCCATAATTCCAGTAAACAATATAATTCTCTGGGATTAGAGTTTCTATTTATGCAGTGATTATTTCAAGGGAAGTATTTTCTCCCTTTATCAGAATTTCATGGTTGTGTGGTCAGATTCATAATTGTTAAGAAAAATTCTTAATTATTGCGATATATTAACGCTAAAGGGAAAGGTAACAACAATTTTTTTTAATTAAAACTAGGAGAACTTTTTTAGATCCTGTTAAGGATCCTGTTTTTTTAAAATTCCTTTTCGCCGCCTCTGAGCTCTTATTTCAGCACCTTGATGACCCTGAAGGTTAATCTCCAGAAATCACCCAGAGGCCTGAGTTCACACCACTCTTTAAATCAGAGAACACACCCTTATTTATCTGTGTTGATGTTGGAGCAGCTCTTAAATTGCACCTTTGCTCTCTTTCACCTTCGGCCGCCTGGTGGCCGTTAAAGGTCCCCTCAGACTGATTGGAATTCCAGGCCTTTATGAACCTGCAGTGAAGACTTATTGACGGCTCAGTCCTCAGTGCCGTTGCAATATGTTAGGAGGAATGTGGTCAGGTTACAGTAAGTCAGGGTTAAATCCAAAGTGAGAGGAAAGAATAGCATGAGTGTTGGTTCTGATTTAGTGGTCTGGCTGTCGATCAGAATTCTGCCAACATTGAAAACTTGAAATAAGGAGGGGAGCGGCAATGCAATGAAGATGATAAGGAGGCAGGAGCAGGATATTCATGACAAATAGAAAAATAATATACATGAAAAATTTCATGTATATTCTTCACTTCTGAAAATACTTAGGAACTGTTATGATTTTATGAAGAGCTCAGACCCACATGCAGATAAACCAGTCCAGAGAGACAAGGAAAAAAAAGTTTAACAGATTTATTGAGAAGTTTTGTGGAAATTCCATTATTGCTCTGAACACTGCTCAACCGGAACTGAAAGGTGAGGGGAAGACACTGCGGTTAGTTCAGGTTCAGTGGGAGAATTGATTCTCGAACTTGAAGAGGAGAAATGGTTTGCAGACTCACATTTCCAGAGATTAGGTTGACTCTTAGACTCCAGCAGGTGAGGAATGTGTTCCGGTGTTTGTCTCATACGGTGGAGGGCGGACAGGGTTTACCCAGAATGCAGTTGCTTGTAGATGAACGGAGAAAGACTGACTGCCACTCAGATTTCCTGCGGTACTTGAACGGACTGTTGTGCAGATGAATCTCTTGCTCAGTGTGAAACTCAAACGTTTCCTCGGGGAAAAGTGGATCCAAACCGGTTTGTTTACTCAGCTCAGTTTGAAGCTCAGTTGATCCTTCCAGGGAGAGAAGGTCCAAAAAAATCCAGTTTGCAGGATGACTTCCTGCCGAGAGGCAAAGACTAAAAAACAGTGTTAAGACTCAGGTTGACAAAAACTCAGTTTGACTCAGCAAAACTCAGCTTGGCTAGAGTACTCAAAACTGGCAAACACTCTGGCGTCGAGGTAGTGGCAGTCAGCAGCTTAAGAGCGCTCCGTTAACGAGGTAACCATCTGCAGGTGTGTGAGGAGAAGTTCAGAACCAGGCGCCACCTGGTGGAGGAAGGAAGACAAACGCACAAAAACACAGACCACACAGACTCGAGTCCTAACAGGAACAAATTTACCAAAGATCTGAAAGGACTTGGAAAATTTTAAATCTAATTTTCTATCTGTTAAACCTGATATATTTGGACTTTTCCTTCAAATTTTACCAGATAAAGCTGGATCAGATTGTCCCAATCAGCTGATAAAAGCCCAAAGATCAGAACTTAAACTGGTTCTTTTTAACTAACTCATTATCTAACCAGTGCTTAGGGTCATATTAAGGTAATTTTTCACCATATGGTCAAAATCATAAGTTAAATGCACTTTACAGTTAAGTTTTAAGAATAAATGTCTTTTTCTATTTAATCTAATAAACAATAATTTATGCATGACAGTATGTGATGACATTATAGTAAAATAAACACAATAGTAAGATTTTAATTTGTTACAGAATGAACTTTAAATATTAATTTATCCATCAATTATTTAATAATAAGACAGACACACCGCTTCCCTTTTCTATGGTAAACTGGTTTTATTTTTAGGGCTTAAAGAATGTTTTTTATATTTCTTTGTTGTTCTTTTGACAAAAAATATTATGAATGCACAAACCTGATCAACAAAAGATGTGACTGCATCGACTGTCACTTGAGGCTAGATTTCCTCCATTCCATAAATGTCAGGAGCCACAAAATATCCTTTTGAGGGCTCCAAATGGCCCATATGGCCCTTTGGGAACTGCTGCATAGAAGCATGACAGCAGCTTAACAGGCTTGTTGAACAGAATAGGAAGAAAACACTGAATAATTTAAAATTCAATTCAATTCAATTCAGTTTATTTATATAGCGCCAAATTCACAACACATGTCATCTCAAGGCACTTTACAGTTCAACCAGATCATACAGTCAAATTGATACAAAGTTTTCTATCTAAGGAAAACCAGTTGATTGCATTAACTCATTGACTCAAATACAATCCCTCACACTAAGCATGCTTGTAGCGACAGTGGAGAGGAAAAACTCCCTTTTAACAGGAAGAAACCTCCAGCAGAACCAGGCTCAGTGTGAGCGGCCATCTGCTGAGGCCGACTGGGGTTCAAGGAGACAGAAGCAGAGATACAAAAAGCAGCTGTAAAAGGCGGCCCCGTCCAGGAATCACACAGCCAGGCAGACGAGCTCCAAGGCAGCTCCCATGCCAGAGGATGAAGAGAGCACATCCAGCCAAGCCACGGCCAGAGAAACAGGACCACACCTGAAGACAGGCCGATCTCCAACATCTACAAACAAGGGTGTTGATGGAAGCAGCACAGCTGATGTTTCTTTCCTGGATGACGTCACAGCCAAACAGGAACAGACGAGGCAAAGCTACTCTGAGGAAAAGCAGAGAGAGCAGAAGGTTAGAGATTGAACAAACAGATTCTGCAGAATAGGAGAACAGAGAGAGAATGAAGCAGAATGATGAAATGGGGGTCCCTATGTCCTCCAAAAGTCTAAGCCTATAGCAGCATAACTATAGAGATAGCTCAGGATAACCTGAGCCACCCTAACTATAAGCTTTATCAAAAAGGAAAGTTTTAAGCCTAGCCTTAAAAGTAGACAGGGTGTCTGCCTCACGGACTAAAACTGGTAGTTGGTTCCACAGGAGAGGAGCCTGATAACTAAAAGATCTGCCTCCCATTCTACTTTTAGAAATTCTAGGAACCACTAGTAAACTTGCAGATTGAGAGCGAAGTGCTCTGTTAGGAACATAAGGAACAATCAGATCTCTGATATCAGATGGAGCTTGGCCATTTAAGGCTTTATATGTGAGAAGGAGGATTTTAAATTCTATTCTTGATTTAACAGGAAGCCAATGAAGAGAAGCCAGGATAGGCGAGATATGATCTCTCTTTTTAATTTTCATCAGAACTCTGGCTGCAGCATTTTGGATCAGCTGAAGGCTTTTAACTACAGTTTGTGGACTTCCTGATAGTAAAGAATTACAATAGTCCAGCCTTGAAGTAACAAATGCATGGACTAGTTTCTCAGCATCACCCCTGGACAGGAGATTTCTAATTTTTGCAATGTTCCTCAGATGAAAGAAGGAAATTCTAGAAACCTCTTTGATCTGGGATTTAAATGACAGGTCCTGATCAAAAATAACACCAAGATTTTTTACTTTATTATCTGAAATCAGTTTAATCCCATCCAAATGAAGTGACTGGCTAATCAGCTTCTTTTTCAGAGACTCTGGTCCAAAGACTATAACTTCTGTTTTGTCTGCATTCAGAAGCAGAAAGTTAAGAGTCATCCAGGTTTTTATGTCTTCAAGACATGTCTGTAATCTATGTAATGGGTTAGCTTCATCTGGATTTATAGACAGATATAGCTGGGTATCATCAGCATAACAGTGGAAATTAATCCCATGCTGTCTAATAACTCTACCAATTGGGAGCATGTACAAAGTAAAGAGAATTGGTCCTAGCACTGATCCCTGTGGTACTCCACAGGTAACCTTTGAGTGTGTTGAAGATCTATCATTAACATAAACAAACTGAATTCGATCAGATAGATAGGATTTAAACCAGTCTAGTGCTGTTCCTTTAATTCCAACAAAATATTCAAGTCTTTCTAAAAGAATATTATGGTCAACTGTATCAAATGCAGCACTAAGATCCAACAGGACGAGCACAGATACAAGTCCATTATCTGAGGCCATGAGAATATCATTAGTGACTTTCACCAGAGCTGTTTCAGTGCTATGATGAGCTCTAAAGCCAGACTGAAACTCTTCAAAAAGTTCATTATGGTGTAAGTGGTCGCAAACTTGTTTGGCAACTACTTTCTCAAGAATTTTGGATAAGAAAGGAAGATTGGATATAGGTCTATAATTAACCAAGTCATCTGGGTCAAGAGACGGTTTCTTAAGCAGAGGTTTAATTACAGCAACCTTAAAAGCTTTAGGTACATATCCCTGTAACAGAGATAGATTAATCACATATAAATGGAGGAGGAGATCAAAGGGAATACCTCCTTAAATAACCTGGTTGGAACTGGATCTAACATACAAGTTGAAGGCCTAGATGAAGACAATAATTTTGCTAATTCATAAAGTTCAACTGGATCAAAGCAGTCTAAACCCGGTTCAGATTCCATGACTACCTCAGGTACAATCGCGGATAGAGGAGTGCTTATGATCTTATTTTTAATAAGATCAATCTTATTTATAAAGAATCCCATAAAATCATTGCTGCTAAGAGCAGGTGGAATGGACGGTTCAACAGAGCTATGGCTCTGGGTGAGTTTGGCAACTGTATTAAAAAGAAATCTAGGATTATTCTTATTCTCCTCTATTAATGAGGAGAAGTATGCTGCTCTTGCTTTACAAAGGGTCCTCTTATACAGCAGTAAACCATTTTTCCAGACTAGGAAGGACTCCTGCAGGCCTGTGGAGCGATATTTTCTCTCCAGTTTCCTAGCATTTTGCTTCAAAGTACGCAGCTCTGCATTAAACCAAGGAGCAAGCTTTCTATTTTTAACGGTTTTCATTTTCAAAGGAGCTGCGTTGTCTAAGGCAATACGCAGAGAACTAGCAACCCCATCAACAAAATCATCAACCTGTGAAGGGGAATAAGCTATACTTTTGCACTCTGCAGCACTGCTCAGCGACACAGAGGAGAGAGAAAGTGAAGCCGATTCTTTAAAATTTATAACTGCACTATCTGATAAAGATCTACTAAAATTGAACCTTCTTTTGGGGGAGGAGAACTCTGTTAAAGTAATCCTGAAGGTTATTAGAAAGTGGTCAGAGAGGACAGGGTTGTGAGGAAATACTGTTATTTCTTCACATTCTATGCCGTATGTCAGCACAAGATCCAAAGTATGAAGATGAGAATGTGTGGGACTATTCACATTTTGAACAAAGCCAATAGTGTCTAAGATAGCATTAAAGGCTGCTCTTAAGCTATCGCCTTCAATGTCAGCATGGATGTTAAAATCTCCCACTATGATGACCCTGTCAGTATTTAATACCAAATCAGAAAGGAACTCTGAAAACTCATCTAAAAATTCAGAGTAAGGACCTGGCGGACGATACAAAGTTACAAAAAGAAGAGGTTTTCTTGCCTTGAAATTTGGATGAGGGAAATTAAGGGTTAAATGTTCAAAAGAGTTGTAGGTATTAACTGTTTTGGGAGTAATCAGTAAGTCAGACTGGAAGATTGTTGCTACTCCTCCTCCTCGCCCAGAACTTCTGGGTATGTGAAAATTTAAATAGCTTGAAGGAGTTGCCTCATTTATGCTCACATAATCCTCTTGCTGCAGCCAGGTTTCTGTAAGGCAAAACAAGTCAATGTGATTATCACAAATCAAGTCATTAACTAGCAGACTTTTAGAGGAAAGCGATCTTATGTTAAACAGACCGCATTTAATTGTTTTAACTTTTCCCCCACTTGGAGTTATTTTGATTTTAATTAGATTATCATGATTTACTCCTTTGGGAATCTTTGCTAATTTATTAGATTTTGGTCGTGGGCAAGACACTGTCTGGATGGAGTAAAGAGTGGGTAACAGTAGAGAAGCTGCAGAGATGTGTGTTAAACTACAACTCTGCTTCCTGGTCTGCACCCTGGGGGGTCAGGGTTTTGGAGGACTAATAAACGTGGCCAGATTCCTAGAAAGAAGAGCTGCACCATCCAAAGTGGGATGGATGCCGTCTCTCCGAATCAGACCAGGCTTTCCCCAAAAGGATTGCCAATTATTAATGTAGCCCACGTTGTTTTCAGGACACCACCTAGACAACCAGCGGTTGAATGACGACATGCGGCTAAACATGTCATCACTGGTCAGATCAGGGAGGGGACCAGAGAAAATTACGGAGTCCGACATTTTTTTGGCAAACTTACACACCGAAGCAACACTAATTTTAGTGACCTCCGATCGGCGTAACCGGGTGTCATTACCACCAGCGTGAATAACAATCTTACTGTATTTAACCTTATCCTTAGCCAGTAGTTTCAGGTAGGATTTGATGTCGCCCGTTCTGGCCCCCGGCAAACATTTGACTATGGTCCCTGGTGTCTCTAATGCCACGTTTCTGACTATGGAGCTGCCAATCACCAGAGTGGGCTTCTCAGTGGGTGTGTCACTGAGTGGGGAAAACCGGTTAGAAACGTGAACGGGTTGGTGGTGACCAGTGGGCAGAGATCCACGACTACGCTTTCTGTGTACAGTTACCCAATCGCCTGGCTGCTCAGGCACTTTTGGAGGACAGCTACGTGGGGGGCCTACTTCAACAGCCTGAAGCCTGGATTCTAACTCTGACACCCTCGCCTCCAAAGCTACAAAAATACTACACTTATTACACATCCCATTATCACTAAAGGAGGCAGAGGAATAACTGAACATCTGACACAGAGAGCAGGAGAGAGGAGAGGAAGAAGGAAGAGTTGGAAAAGAGAGGGATAATAAGCTGGTTATGAATGAATTTTATCCATGCGTCACATAAAGTAAATATCTTGTAATCCAGCTGTAGGACATCCAAAGGATCTGACTATAAATAAGCCACTGACAGCTTTTAAATGTACGAGACTCGGAAAATGTCCGGCGGGGCCAGCGCCTCTCGTCAGACTCGGGTTCAGATGTGACAGACGTTTATTTCTGTAAATGTGCAGCAGCAGGTTGTCTGGAGGTTTTTTAACAAACAGAAAGAGAAAAAAAAAGTCTCCCAGACTGATGTTTGTTAAGGCAAAAACAAACTTTGGATTCCCGCTGCTCGGCTCTGAAAGCCCCACCCGTCCCTGGAGCCCGGAGGCAGACCCCGACGCAAAAAAGCAGCCATCCATCTAACTGGACAGCAGCAATACATCAGCCACGCTGCACATGACTGATTATATGCACACAGAAAGGCAGAAAAGAGCTTTCATTCATGCATCTGCCCACACACCTTCTCTCACTTCACAAGCGGCTTTCAGAAATGTTGGAAAAATGTGGAATGCACCCAGCAGTGCCTCTCTCCCTCCCCGAGCAGAAGCCTAATTAACTTGTTCCCTCAGTTTAACAATCAGCCGCCGCCTCCTTCAGGGCGTCTTCCAGGAACAGGCTCCGCCTCCTGTCACCAGGAGAGAAAGGATGGGATGGAAGCTGCTCCTGGAGCATGAACTCCTCCGGCTCAGGTATGAGAGGGATGTTCAGTACAGAAGGAGCAGAGTAGGGCTAACAGAACCAGCCTTGAAAAGCTCCACTGGTTCATTCCTTAGAAGTCAGCGGGAAGCTTTGCTCATTTGGAAACATCTCTGTGAGGAGAGCGAATCAGAGATGTTACGGACTGGAAAACTCAGACAATGCGATTCAAACATCCTGAAAAAAAAGAACTGGAGCCTTTTAGTGATTTAGCCTTTTCCGTGAGCCAACTGGGACTTCACTGATGCTCATCTCCTCAGTAAAATGTAGTCAGCTGTGGTAAAAGTTTTCCAGACGAACACATTTCATCATCCGGCTTTGTTGGACCGGCCTGAGTGGATCTCCTGCAGAGTTTCTCATTTGTTCAACAGTGTGAAAAACAAAAAAATCCTCTTCTAGGGTTTATTTAGGACAAACTGAAACTGATCTGGTCTTTATCTGGTCATTAAACTTCCTGAAACACCTTCAGGAACATTAACTCCTGGCATGTTTGCCTGTCTTTCAGTAGCCTCGTGAGACCATCCTGATCTCGCGAGTTTTCAAGGTTTCACTCGCAGATCAGTCTGGAGACTCTCTGTTAAAGAAAATTTGGAGCCGTTCACCAAACGAACGTCCAATCAGCGTTGGCTTTGAGGCAGGTTGAGGTGTGACGCAACGAAAAGCACGACAGTTCAGTCTAAAGAACATGGCGGCTTCAGCCGATGAAACTAGCGTTAGCTTGGCTATCGAGCAAGTTTTATCGGAATTACAGAGTATTTCTTCACTGAAAGAAGAGCAAAACATTGCTCTGGAGGCTTTTCTCAGAGGAAAAGATGTTTTTGCTCTTCTCCCGACTGCTTTCGGCAAGAGTTTGGTCTATCACTTGGCTCCTCTTCGTCGTCGCTCTGTTAGTACGTCATATGCTTCGTTGATCTGATTGGTTTATTTGGCCCGTCTATCACCAACATAGGCCAATCAGCTAAGCAGCATTTTCGCCCCTTCCCAAAATTACTTCAACGGAAGGTTTCCAGATGGATATGCAGAGCAAATCCATCTGGCGGAGTCAGGTTAGTCTTTCAGATCTTCTGGAGAATCTCCCAATCTTTCTTTCCAGTGATTGACTCATATTAAGCCAGTATGTAGCTAACCTACGTCCTGCTGCCATCTTGTTTTTACACTAAAAATAGTATTTCTCCTCAGTCATGACCTCCAAGGCCTGAGGTCAATAGAAATCCTGGGTATTTGGGATGAACATATAACTTCCATCAATCCATCCTCCTTCTCTGGCTGTTGTGTTTTTTGAACTGTGGGAGGAAGCCTGGATCAGATAGATAGATAGATAGATAGATAGATAGATAGATAGATAGATAGATAGATAGATAGATAGATAGATAGATAGATAGATAGATAGATAGATAATTAATCCATGATAAGGAAATTCACCTAAAAACATATAAAATAGGATAAAAAAAATAAAATTAGTTTAAAAAAACAATAAAAACAATAATAAAGATCTCAGATCAGTGTCGAACTATGGCTGCTTTGCTGAGCCGCCATAGTGCTGTGCAGGAGAATATGTTGTGTATTTTTGTTTACCTAAAGTCAGGTTGAGTTTTTGTGCTTTGAGAGCAGAACCAAGATAAAGACAGAAACTTGGGAAAAATACGGTGGAGATTTGATAAATGAAAACAGGAAACCTGCAAAAGGGCAGGACACGAAGCACAGAGTAACGGGAGGAACCATTCATGAACGGAGATAAACAGAGAGCTTATATACTGAAGAAAGAGGGTGATGGATATTAGCTACAGGTGGGTTAATGAGGGGGGATTTAGAACAGCAGCAGAGGAGAGCAAAGAGAGAGGCTGGTGGAAGGAGTGAAATAAAAACTAAACTCAAACGGAAACTAAAAAACATTGATCTGAAGGAAAAACTAAAATACAGAAAATAAGATTAAGCTAAAATCTAAAGAATTTAATCTATATGGCAACCACAAAAAAATACAGAAAGAAAGAGACGTCGCCTTAATATGGCAAGATGTTTTGAGACAATATCAAAGACAAAAAAAAAACAATGACAGCCAATTAAACGCTGTTAACAGTCAGGCTATTTCTATTGAATATTGTTGCAGTGGGTAAGACTGCTGCCTTGCACCAAGAAGGTTCCGGGTTTGATTTCCTGCTTGGGGTCTTTTCGTATGGAGTGCCTGTTCTCCCTGTGGATGCATAGGTTCTCTCCGGGTACTCCGGCTTCCTCCCAGAGTCCAAAAACATGACTGTCAGGTTAATTGGCTTCTCTAAATCCTCCGTAGGTATCAGTGTGTGTGTGAATGGTTGTTTGTCTTGTTTGTCTCTGTGTTTCCCTGAGATGGACTCGAGACCTGTCCAGGGTGGACCCATAGATAGCTGGAGATAGACACCAGGACCTCTCAGGACCCCAGCTGGGATAAGCAAGGGGGAAAATAGACGGATGGATATTGTTGCTTAATGTTAAAAGGAGAATTTGAAGCATTTTTATTCTTTTAAAAATGCTAAGAAGATTAATATAGTGGAATTTAACATCAGTTTTTTTTTTTTTTTTCATGATGAGGATCAAAAACATTAAAACCTGCTGTCTTTGGGTTCTTTACCGTAATTTTAGTCTTGAACACTCAAGCAGAAGTTTGTTTGGATGTTCTGATGCTGTGGAGGTAGCAGGAAGTGTCAGAGTATCTGACCAACTGTAAGGCTATCAGCCTATGAACCACTGGGGGGGGGGGGGGCTGTTTCCCATTGGTCTCCGTCTGAGTGCCGCGCTGTGGAAGAGCATGACATCAGCTCGCTTCCTCTTCCCAGGAACCCTCAGGGACACAGAGGGACAACATTTCCTCGAGCTCTTGAACTGAAGCAGGAAACAGCGGAAGAACAAAGTCACAGAGATTGTTTCCTCTTCCCAGAACTTCTTGTGACATGAAGCTCAGTTCCCAGAAAGACGTTTCTTCAGGTTCAGTTCTGGAAAATAACGACATGCAGTTTTACTGGATGCAACCATATTTTACTAAAGAAAGATAGCTGTGTGTGTCAGTTGGCGTCTTTCTGGAGTAAGAAAAGTTTTCTGAAACAGAATATAAAGTCGTTCCTTCACCAACGGGCTTAGGGTCTATTTGCAGTACAGTACCTACATTTAATGCTTGAACTGGGCGCATTAACCGCTGCATCAATATATCTCTGCATTTCCTTTTGACAAAACTCCAGAGAATCTCTAAGAGTTGTGGGTTGACCACATTTTTTTCCCTTCCAATCAACTGGAATATGGTTTGATGGCTCTCTATGAAGAGCCAGCTTATTAAGCAATGACCTATTTTTTTGGCTAAAATCTTTTACTTTTTTTTCTATAAAACAGAACTTTGGGTTTTTGCAGCCTGGTGATAAACAGACAGACGACCCGTGCAAGATGTCTCCTGCCTCTCGCTAAATGATGGTCGGAGCTCCACAGCTTTCTGGAATAGCATACTATTATAGCATATAAAAATATTATAAAAGTGTAAAACTGTTTTCAAAGCAGATTTGGGTTTTCTGGAGCAGCTGAGTAAAGCCGGGCTTTCACTGTACGATTTTTTTTGCCCTTTTCGGGCTGACTCTCCAGTCCTGCAAGAATTTTCCGATCGGGAAGACTTTCAGCCTGATTGTGCGTCCTGGAGTGTAAAGGGGTATCACAGATATTTTGATTTATTCCATGCAACCACTCAAGAGGTACAATCAGGAACCAGCTGTGGGTCTAGATACGGCCGAGGCGGTGAGGAAGTGGGGGCAAGTTTGTAACCTGACTCCGCCAGATGGATTTTCTCCGCATATCCATCTGGAAACCTTCCGTTGAAGTAATTTTGGGAAGGGGCGAAAATACTGGTTAGCTGATTGGCCTATGTTGGTGATAGATGGGCCAAACAAACCAATCAGATCAACGAAGCATATGACGTACTAACAGAGCGACGACGAAGAGGAGCCAATTGATAGATCAAACTCTTGCCGAAACCAGTCGGGAGAAGAGCAAAAACATCTTTTCCTCTGAGAAAAGCCTCCAGAGCAGTGTTTTGCTCTTCTTTCAGTGAAGAAATACACTGTCATTCCGATAAAACTTGCTCGATAGCCACGCTAACGCTAGTTTCATCGGCTGAAGCTCCCACGTTCTTTAGACTGAACTGTCGCGCTTCTCGTTGTGTCACACCTCAACCCGCCTCAAAGCCAACGCTGATTGGACGTTCGTTTGGTGAACGGCTCCAAATTTTCTTTAACGGAGAGTCTCCAGACTGATTAGCGAGTGAAACCTTGAAAGCTCGCGAGATCAGGATGGTCTCACGAGGCTAGCATGTTTGTACGACAGCGGACAAACTTGAGGGCCAAAAAGAGCGGAGATCCAGGTGGAAAAAGGGTCCCAGCATTCTCGCACACCTCGCTCTTCTAGCTGGTCCATCTTCACCAGTCGTTTTCCACAATGGTGGTCATACAAACAAAACAAGCCGGTAAGGAACCAAACAGGAAATGCAGATAGTGTAGAGCGGATGTAGATTTGACCAATCAGAGGCCTCCTGTCTGCGGTCACCTACAATTTTGGAGAGGTGCAGCAGAGTGTCTGCGGAAGGAACGGGGGCACATCTGCGTTCACTGTGACACACATGCAGACGAACTGGTTTCTGAGTATAAATCGGCCTTAACGAGGGACGATCGGCTTCTAACGACCACCTCCTGATCAGGAATCGTAAGGTCAACAATTCAGTCGGCCGTCCTAAGGTGGTTGTGGGCAAATTGCTCAGTCGGCAAACAAGGAATCTTCTTCCTCTCAGATGAAAACCCAGAATCATGGCGGGGGTGCAATGAGTGAAATGGAGTTCTTTCTATAAAATTGACAGAATTGACAGTAGCCATGTTTGCTCAGCCATTTCTTTGTTCAAATAGGTCATTGACTTTTCTTTTTAGGGCTTTCAGCACAGAATTGCACAAATTGCCAAGGCAGCGTGTTTCACTCTAGTGAGCTTCCCTTTCGGATAAACGAGTCCGAGTAGCACCATCTCACTGTGGAGCTGAGTCTGACGTGGTTTTTAGAAGCACAGTGTGAGCAGGTAGATCGCATCAGAGCTTTGCAGTGTGAGAACAAACATCATGAGCTGTGAACTTTTAAACCCTGCTGTTTTCGTGTGAGCTGTAGCTGTGTGCAACGGTTGAAAAAAACGTACAGTGTACGCCCGACTTAAAAAGTCCTGGAGATCCGTTCTCTGTTCTGACCATTGGTTCTGTTCCCAGACATTGGCTGTAAGGGAACCTGTGAATTGGTTCTGCTTCTTCAGGTTAAAGAGACAAAGCAGACGGAGTCTCTAAGGAGCCATTAATGATAACATGGAAACATGCCTGGACTCACTGTTATAATTCAACATTTTCTTTATTGACTTAAATAAACATCTGGATTGTTTCCTCTGCTTCCTTTCCAATCATCACGTCTCTGACCTGAACCTAAGTCTTTAATCTACCGCTCCGCTGATTACTGAAGGACGAACGGATTCAGGAACATCTATTTCTCTTACTGGTGCTGCTAAAACTGCAGGTTTCCACTGATTCATGGAGAGTTGAGGTGTGAATCCATAAAAAAGCTGAAACCTGAACAGACAGGCTCAGGCCTCAGATAAAACACGCTGCAAACAGCAACAGGATTAAAAGCAAACACTGAGTTCATTCTCTGGATGTTGAGTAACATCCAGGTGGAGCCAACAAGCATGAGCTAGTCGTTAGAAGCGGGCCAGCAGAGAACCTCAGAAAAGCTTCCCCATCGCTCACACTTATTGTCCAGGATTCAGGAATTTTGTTTTTCTTTACTGTGGCGAGTCTGACGTCTTCCAGCTCTGAGTTCACATACTTGCTGCTTTAACTGGACCGCAGGACCGACTTCTGAAACCACAGAGCCCTGGGAATCCCAGCGGGTCTTTTCCAAAACATAGTTTGGAAAGCGGATAAATCAGAACAACAGAAATGATTTAATTTCAGTTTAAAGGCTCTGAAATAATCTAAGCAAACAGAACCCCCCCCCCCCTTGGATTGTTCCAGAACAGAGGCAGGCTGTGATGCTCTTATATCTGCCAGTGGTTTGGGTCCAGTCTGGCGTCACAGAGACTCTGTACTCTGCTTTAAAATCTGAATGCAAATCATCTTCTTCTGGGTTTGACTTCAGGATCCAACATCCTCCTGACCGATAGATGAAACAGGCGTTCATCGCCATCATGACTCTGTGAAATCCGCACCTGAAGGTTTACCTTCAGTTTACTGAAGCTTTGCAAAACTATCAGCACACACATCTCAAAGCCAGAGGGATTATGGGTCCAGACATGACATCACTTCCTGCAGGAGGTCTGCTTTGATAGAAATTTATTGCTTCATCCCTCGGAAATTTACAGCCATTTCAAAAGAGGAGAGCAGAGCTGTGTAAATCCCCCCAGTCTTGGTTCAGGACATCCTGAAAGATTTATCGGACCTTTCTCTTCAGCTGCTGCTCCGTCCAGCTATCATGTGGATGAAGCGTGAAATCACGCAGAGCTTTAGGCGGCGTTCATTGAAACCTCAGAGGAAGATTCCTGACTGGGATGGATCTCTGCTTGGGGCCAGTCTCGGGATCAAGACGCCCCCCCCCAGGAGTCATCTGAAACATCTTCCTGAATGGAATCTGACTTAAGTAAAACAAGTAAACAAGCAATGAGAAACGTCACCACTGTGGGGGGGGGGGGGGGGGGGGGGGGGTAATTGGCACTCTCTGTAGACCAAAACAAATGTTTGGAAGCACATGCAGATGCAGCCCTGCCCTCATCCCATTTGATCTGCACCATTTTGCTCCTATTTGCCGCTGTTCTCTTGATAGATTTATAGGTTGGGAGGGGCTAAAGCCAGACATGCCAGAATTAATGAATTCTTACTAACGAATCATCTTATTTTTTTTATTTCTTATTTTTATTTTGTTTTTGATTGTGTGTGATACATGTAAACTTGCACCTTAATCCTTATTTATCTTGATATACTGTATATATAGTGTTTATTCTTAATGCACCTTTTTTCTCCTTATTTGCACCTTCTTTATTTACTATGCCAATATGTGACCAGGGAATTTCCCCACTGTGAGATCATTAAAGCTAATCAATCAATCAATCAATCAATCAATCAATCAATCAATCAGTTTGATAATGAATAAATGATGTATCTGTATTCATATAAATCATTATAAAATTATTGCGTCTGTTGCATCGCTCCTTTTGGGGTCACGGTTTTTGACTTTCTGTTCTAAGAAAATGGAGAGAAGATGTGGTGATTCTAAATGTTCCAGATGTTTTTTATTTTAGTATTTGTTTCTATTTCATATTCATTGAAGTCACCGTCCATTTGGAGAGAAATAGAAAACATCTCCCGTTGAACTAACTTCTGTAGATTTTGGTTTTTCTGTAAACCAAAGAGTGGATGCGGGAGAACGATGCAGATCCGATCCAGACGTTCGGAGCTCCCTGTGAGCATCAGGGCGGCTCCTCCACCTGGACTCCACATGTGAGTCAGTTTGGGTTCTGCGATGGTTTCAGGAGCTGCAGCGTTTGGAGCATCTGTATCTGTGTGACCTTGAACTGCCGAGCAGTAAAACATGAAGGATGCTGAGTTGCAGAGATAAACATGGCCTGTACAGGCAGGTACTGCAGGTCACCGCCTGGATCTGGAGCTTCTCCTGATGCTCTGCATCTTCTCTTCCAGCACTGACCCCGGCTGAACCTGAGCCCCCACAGTCATAAAGCAAAGTGCAGCGCTGGTGTGTTAGCAGCAGGGTGAGAGGGAGATAAACTGCAGGCCTTCAGCATCAAATATCTATGACTGTTTTTACCAAATGTATGAATATTTTCCTTTTCGTTATATTTGTCTCTGGAGGTGGATAAGAGCGGGAGCGGCCAATCTCTTTTTGATTAACCTCGACATTCTCAGCATTTTTAAGAGTAAAACATCTTTATTATCAGGCTGTTAATCAGGAGTTTTACAGCTTTCTGGGTGTTTTCTCTGGATTAAAACATAATGAAATGAAGTGGTTGTTGTAAGGTTTAAAATGAGATGAATAGAACCTCAGAAGAACAACACATAACTCCATAGCACCTCGCTGACAGCAGGAACTCTCAGCAGTGTCAGCGTCTCACATCACTGTGGAGGATTTATAACTCTCCCTTCTTTTCAATGCTGCTTCATTTCACTGAGGTTCCTGCAGAGGTTGAAGGTCCAACCGCATCATTTCAGTAAACATCAGGGGTTTGGACTTTAACTGGACCATTCCAGCGTCTCTGTTCCTTTTCTCTTGACTGTTGTAGATTATCTGCTGTGTTTGGATCATTGTTCTGTTTGTGACACAGTTTGGCACAAACTTCAGCTATATGGAGATATTATTGACCCCCCTATATCTCCTCTATTTATGGTCCACCGTATCCAAGATGCATAGCACCCAGGTCCAAAGGGTGCAGAACAAGCCCAAATCATCAACCCACCACCGCCGTGTTTGACCTTTGGTATGAGGTGTTCACAAAGACAAAGAAATGTTTGCAATCACCAAAAAAAAATCATATATAAAATAACATTTCAATCTGAAAAAAGCACACGGAAAAGAAAAGACAATTAGAAGAATTTTTTGATACAATTTCTTCAGTCTTTGGCGCTCAGACCTCAGCAGGAAACATAGCGCTGAATTTTGTTTGAAATGCATGAACAGGAGTTAAGAACAGGGATGTTTCCCCTCAGGCCTGAAACTGGTGGTGGAGTGGAGATAGATGGAGTTGGTCAGTCTGTAGACTGCTGGTTAGTAAGACGGTCTGCTGAGCTTTATGGGAAGATCCTGTGGACTGCGTGAGCTGATACTAGAGCTTCACTCAGGGATCTGGAAGATGGAAGTCCAGTTGGATAACACGAGTTATGAGAACCGGTCTATGATGAGCAAGCATGAAGCGACAGTGGAGAGGAAAAACTCCCCATTGGGAAGAAACCTCTGGAAGAACCAGGCTCAACATGGTGGTCTTCTGGCAGACCGGTTGAAATGAGAATGGAATGCAGTAAAAGTCCAGGTGGAATGACGCTCTAATGAAGCTTTAGTTAAGAAGGTGGTAGGAGGGGCTGGAGGTGGATGGAACCGGGTCATCTGAATGAAGTCAGACATAGCAGAACCACTGCCTGCACTTTGGATAGGAGACTGAGATGTGGATTTGGAGACCTTTTAAGATGGTAAATGATAAATGGCATGTACTTATATAGCGCCTTTATTCAAGTTAGGAGACTTGACCAAAGCTCTTTACACTACATTCATTCACCCATTCACTCACACACTGATGGGGACAAGCTACATTGTAGCCACAGCTGCCCTGGGGCTCACTGACAGAAGCGGGGCTGCCGTACACTGGCGCCACCGGGCCCTCTGACCACCATCAGTAGACAATGCAGGTGAAGTGTCTTGCCCAAGGACACAACGACACTGACAGCTGGAGCTGGGGCTTGAAACGTCAATCCTTCGATTTCAGGGCAAACTCCTACATCCAACGCCACTGTCGCCCCCAAGATGAACGTTGGATGCTTTGTTGATTGGGCTTCGTAAAGGTGTAGTTCAAAGCTCATTAGCTTGTGTCGGAGGCAGATGAAGGCGAGTAATCAGTTTATTCAGCTGAACTTCCACCCAGGCTCCAAAGGAGTACCTATATAAAATAATTGTATTTTGAGAAATAATGTAGGAAAAAGGAATAAGTAAGAAACCTCTATTTAAAAAGGTTACAACAAAATAAATCAGCAAACTATTAGAGACAATAACAAGATGGAGGCAAGAATTTTTAATAAAGTCTGCTGATGAGGAACGTCAATGAACAATACCAACAGCCTCTGAGCCGATGAGCTTAGACTGGAGGGGGTTGAGGCTGTAGACGGGTCAGAGATGTAAGCATGGGCATTGTTAGGTTTATTCAATGATGATTATAAAATTAATGTGTTCTTATGAAACATTTTTGCAAGGGGATGCTCTACTCCTGTTTCATGATCCAGTCAGGAGACCATCCTGCCTTGTCATTCTGATGGAGCATCTTGTCTTCATGAACTGATCAATTGTTCTGTCAGAACAAATACTGTTTTGTAACCATGTGTTATGTTCTGTTAAAAAAAGACGGCTGCAGGAGGCGATTCGGAGGAGGAAGGCTTGAAGTTGGATTGGGCTTTTCCTTCCGCTCCTGCAGAAGCTGCTTAAATCTCTTTCCTGTGTAGACTCAATTTCTATTTATTTGCAAACCTACATTTTCTGAATCCAACAGGCATAAAGACCAAACAGTGTTAAAGGACCGACCTGCCTGGCAGCGAGTGCAGAGAGACTGATGTGGCTCAGATAGAAGCTCTGCTGCTAAACTCTGTACAGGCGGCAGATGGTCAAACTCCTTCCAATAGAAACACATCAAAATGCTGCAACAATAGTGAAGTAGGAGGAGATAAACATGCTCCAGCTCAGGTTCTGAACCAGGATTTTAAAGATTAAAGATGTTCTTCAAATGAAAGAAATAGCGATTCTAAAAAAAAAAGAGTGTAAACTTGTTGACTGAGGTGGTGATGGATGATATTCAGGGTAAAACTAAGGAGCAGCTTTGCAAACCAAAGTCATACATCCATACCTGTTCTTTTTCTCATTTCCTTATCATGAACTTTAACATCTGGTGATACTTTTACTCCTGGGAAGTTTTACAGCTGTCAGAATATGAATAATCTCAGGTTATGACAGGACCTCAGATAGTTTGGAAATTACCTCATTAATCCATCTGAGTGTAATGCAGCAGCTGCTCCTTTAAGGTTATTTCTGATGTCTTTACAGCTTGGCTTTTTAGTACCACATACCTCTGTGGTTCAGAGCTATTTTTCCTTCAGTCAGTTTTTTCTATTTTTCTTTCAACAAAATATTTAGAATCTGGATTTAATCATGAGATCTAATCTTATTTTAATATTTTATGTTTAGAATCCATTAGTTACTTCCCTGTTTTTACGTCTGTTGTCTTCTGGAAACGCTAAGCAGGATTTTATTAATAATTCATGCACTGGAAAAAATGGAAATCTAGATAAGTCATTTTTTTCTTAAAATAAGTGTGTTTGTTGTTGGATTGAGGAGGTAAAAGAGACGTTTTGCCAATGGAACGAGACAATTTACACTTAAAATAATAAAACACAATGGCATTGTTTTATTTTAAGTGCATATTATCTAATTATCTTATTTTTTAGAGTAAAAATACTATCTCAAACTATCTTGTTTAACTACTCAAATTAAGGACAAATACAGTTAATTTAAGAAACATTTTACTTGTTTCTAGATTGTCTTTCCAGTGTGTAGCCTCTTCACTGCAAAAACTATCTAGAAAAAAGTAAAAAATTCTTAAATTAAGTGTATTTACCCTTATTTGAGTAGGTAAATGGGATTGTTTGCCAATGGAATTTGTAATTTTACTCTTGAAATAAGATAATCAGATAATATGCACTTGAAATAAGACAATGCAATTGTGTTTTCTTATTTCAAGTGTAAATTGTCTTGTTCCATTGGCAATATGTCTCTTTTACCTCCTCAATTCAAGAACAAACGCACCTATTTTAAGAAAAAATGACTTATCTAGATTTAGATTTTTTGCAGTGTTCTTCCATCCTGCAGGCAATACTCACAGCAAAACGCTAAAAAAATACAGATAAAAGAGATTTGCTGTGATTAGGTTTGGGATTTTTAGCAAGTAAAAAAAGCCCAACATCAAAGAATGAGAGATTAAGAAGCAAGAAGCTGGAGATAAGGGAGGTATTTATTGCCCGAGTAACAGGATTTGAAGGGTTTGCAGGAAGACTGCATGTGGTTGAAGGACGGAGATAAAGCATATCAGAGAAGGAAGTGACGGATAGTTCAGGTGACAAAAGGTATAAAAGGATCAAGTGAGCAGGATTAGGACAGAGGATGGGGAGTATGAAGAGAAAATACCAAATGTGATAAATAACAGCGGATAGATTAGAAATAATGGGAGGGATTAGCATGGTCAGAATCTGGCGTCCTCCACTCTGCCTCTCTGACAATTAATCAGTCTAAAATAAGGTCCACCACCCATTTACCCTCATCCTGCTGCAAATACAGCAAATTCCTGGACTAAGATACGGTTCATTTTCCTGGAAGGTTTAAGCAAACATATAAAGCTTTCAGAGGTTTAAAGGCGAGGTCAGCCATGTTTACAGTCCTACTGTAACAGGAGGAAGAGGAAGTGCTACCAAGGAAGCGGACAATAGGAAATTAATACAGAACTATGACAACCAGATAAAGAAGTTAAACTATATATAAAAATATACAACAATCGTTTAGGAATAAATTTAAAATTAAAACGTATTTATCTTAAATCTCGATTTTTAAATTGTATTTAATAAATCTGACACACCTAGTTGCCTCATTGGTTGTATATAAAACAAATCCTGTAAAAATTTATTGTTTGTTGCAATTTCTAACATCAAGAAGATTTATTAAATTCAGCCTGTTTGACCAGAAAGAGCAGAGATCCAGGAGTTTGTCTTAAGAGGAGGAGAAATGAGGACAACAAGCCTCTAAACTTTGGTCAAGAACGTCTCCATCCTGTCAGGCTCTGCATGGTATGGGCCTGTATCATGGTAGGAGCCTGTATCATGGTAGGAGCCTGTATCATGGTAGGAGCCTGTATCATGGTAGGAGCCTGTATCATGGTAGGAGCCTGTATCATGGTAGGAGCCTGTATCATGGTAGGAGCCTGTATCATGGTAGGAGCCTGTATCATGGTAGGAGCCTGTATCATGGTAGGAGCCTGTATCATGGTAGGAGCCTGTATCATGGTAGGAGCCTGTATCATGGTAGGAGCCTGTATTATGGTAAAACTGGAGAAAAATCCTGCAGTTCCAGGTACTCAGAGATGTACTTCCATTCAGAAAGCCCACATTCATATCTTCAGGTAACACAGAGTACACGTCAGACGTACTAATACTACTTCAGTGATAGTTTTAAGGTGTTGCTTTATTGTGTATCTCGTACCATGTCTTTTGGTTCTGCTGTTTTACATCTCGTTTGTGGTGATGAAGCAGACTGAAAATGTTTTGTCATGATCTCCTTTCTATCTCCTATTTCTTTCATCTTTTCTCTTTTTTTTCTTTCCTTTTTCTTCTGTTTTTTTGCTCTATTTACATTGCAGTGTCCATATAAACTGTAAAACTCCCTGCATAATTATAATAAAGCAATTTATATGCATGAAACAAGTGGAGCAATATGGCAATTGCTATACTGCTACACTTGTGAAAGTAAAATCTGTTGGGCTCTTTTTGGCATCAAGACAATTATTCTTATTGCGACTTTGCCAGACAGGACACTGTAAAAAAATAAAAATAAAAAATACAGTTTTTCAACAGATCTTCTTGGCTTACCCTTTACTCTACGAGACCTGTTTGTAGGACATGTTTGTAGTGAGAAAAATTACGTTTAAAATGTTTCCTCATTCAGTTTGCCTTTCTGAGCCTCTCTCCAATGCAGGATGGGTTTTTTTATCTCAGAGGAAACTTAAATCATCTTTGCCCCACAGATAATAAAGAATTTGATCACAGAATTACATAAACCGTTTAGTTTCAGATTTGATTCCAGAAGGATTTTTTTTTCTCTCTTGTGCTTTGACTCACAGTTTCCATGTAAGGAATTTGAATTTTGTAACCATGGACTTAGGTGATCTTTTGATTGGTTTCTAGCTGACTGGAGTTCTGCTTGGTTGAACGTGTTTAAAAGTTGGAGCAGCAGACACAAAAAAAAAGATGTTTTATATGAGTTTGTTTCCATATGGAGGCCTAAAGATGCTGCCTCACTGAGCTGACTAATATCAGCCACTTTCTCTGCCCTGTAGCTGTTTCCAGCTGGTGTATGTTTAAGGTTTAGATATGCTGGAAAAGCTTGTATCACCTCTAAGTGGAAATGTTTTCCGGCCCTAATTAAAAGTCATGTTCATGCAGAAACTCGTCCATAAAGCCTGAAAGAGCTTCCACTGTTGGATTATCGCCCTGATGTTCCGTTATATTGCTTTTCCTGGTCCTTTATGTGGGAAACAGCTTCATTTCAGATGAACTGTTCACTCAGTTTGAAGGGTCAAAGAGTCACAGATGAAATGGAAACAGCAGGTTTGGGCTTAGCTTCAGGTTGGAGGCCATATTCAACCGTAACCCTCTGCTGATTGTTACTGACTGTCTGATTCTAAAACCAACTGATTTACCAGGAGAGCCATCAGGAGCAGCTGGATCATTGAATTTTTCACCATTTAAAACTATTTAAATTAAAATGGAAACCTGGCTTTATAAAGTGAGAAGTGATCTGCAGAATAAGATGTCAGCAGGTTCTGAAATCTCTGCTGCTGAGATCATTTCCACTGTTTTCCACATTCCTGTGTCTGCAGAGTCAAGCTGAGGTGAAGCTGAAACATTGAGCAGAATCGGATTTTAAAACCGTCTCGCTGTCTTTTCTCTCTCAGCAGACGTCTTTCCGACTTGTTAGGCTCCTAAAAACCCACTGAGGTAACGCTCAGCAGAAAGCCTCCTGACAGAATAAGATGAATTAGGATTCCTGCTGGAATGAAGGCTTCAGCGTCCCCCCTCAAAATATCAGATATAAGGAAGATACTTAAAGATGTGCGGATTTAATCTGAAGACTTTGCAGAGCCAATCATGACATTCTCTGGCTTTTTTCCTCTGTTCTTCCAGCCCAGTGTGTGATGTGACCTCCTGGATGGTTCTTCCTCCCATCAGTTCCTCCACATCACTGAAGACCACTCAAAGAAGATGCCGGCTTTGCCTGCAGGCCTGCAGGCAGCAGATCTCAGCACCAGAAGGGCCACACATCCTCTGATTCCAGCAATGTTTCTCTTCTTGCTGCTTTGCGTGCAACCTTCACAGTCTAGAAGTGATCCAGAACTCAGAACCTGGAGACAGACCAGGCCACGGCTACAGCTCTCACACTCAGGTATGACATGATTTAAACATGTGCTGCATGAGGTTGACTCTCCTGTTCTGTTCTTTTCCGATTATACTCTGGAACCTTTCTTTGACAGAATTTATTATTAGTAAATTACACTTCAATTATATTTTAGCTTCAATAAAGAAACAGAGATTTGTTATTTATTGTGCTCAGCAACAAGGCTTTGCATGGTTAGCATAGCAAGGCATTTTGCATCCAGAATGTAACAGAAAATGTATATTTCTGCAAATTTTAGACCATTTCAAATATACGGAAGAGGATTAGGGCCACTGGAAAAAAAAAAATTCACTGATTTTTAAATTTTATTTCAGTTTAGTATGGGAAGAAAGTCAGAAGAAGACTTGTTTCTCAGAATTCTGACTTGTTTCTCAGAATTCTGAAAAAAAAAGTCAGAATTCTAAAATAAAAAAAGTCAGAATTTCTAAGAAAAAAGTCGGAATTCTGACGTTTTTCTTAGAAATTATGACTTTTTTCTCAGTTTTCTGACTTTCTTCTTAGAAATTCTGACTTTCTTCTCAGAATTCTGACTTTAATCCCAGAATTCTGAACAAAAAAGTCAGAATTCTAAAAAAAAAAAAGTCAGAGTTCTGAGAACAAAGTCAGAATTCTGACTTTTCTCCAATACTAAATTGAAATAAAATTTTAAAATCAGTAAACTTTTTTTTTTTTTTTCCAGTGGCCCTAATCCTCTTCCGTACAAATAAACTGCAGCTATCCTGAGGAATTATTTTAGTTAAATTGGTGACTAAATATTTTATTCAGGTGAACCTCACTAAAAGCATTATGCTGGTGAAGATTCTCAGTTATCCAGGTCATTTTCTATTCCAAATATGTTAAAAAAACAATCCACTGGACTTTGTTTCCAAGTTTGAAGACGTTTTGCTTCCCATCCAGGAAGCTTTTTCAATTAAAATTGTTAGAAATAGCTTTGAATTTAAAGGCTTTATAGAGTAGCACAACAAAACCTTGTTTTTGTTTAGAAACATGCAAATAGAAACGGATGAACGGATCCAGCAGTTTTGAAATGGGGGTTGTTTGGCTTCTTTTGTTAGCCTGCAATGCCCCATACCTGCCTATGTCTCTGCGATGATAGTGAGAAGGGATCAACTCAATGCAGCATTTGAGTTGATCCCTTCCAGACCTGGCCAGCCGGGCCAATAATTCCCTTTAATGACCCCCCCCTTTCAGAAACATAGACAGGTATGGGGCATTGCAGGCTAAAAAAAGGAGGCAAACGACCCCAATTCCAAAGGGGGGGACCCGTTAGTCCATTTTAATTTGCATGTTTTCTAAACAAAAACAAGGCTTTGTTTTGGTCTACTCTATAAAGCCTTGGGCTCAACGCTATTTCTGACATTTTGAAAAGCTTCCTGGATGGGAAGAGAAATGTCTTCAAACTTGGAAATAAAATCCAGTGGATTGTTTTTTAACTATTTTTTTTTTTTTTTGGAACAAAAGCATGATTTTCCTGTATCATACTGTATAACTCTACATGTTTGCTCTCGTGAGCTGAATTGGTGTTTTAACTATGAAAGAATAACGGAACGTTTCCCCAGAGCCGGTCCAAGGCAGAGGTGAACTAACCCGCTGCTTAGGGCCTCATTTAGCCTTGGATCCAGCTTCAAGGAAATAACCTATTTTAACATTGATATGTGTACATTACATTTACATAAATATATCAAAGTTAAATTGCTCTGCCTTCGGTGGTTTTTGCAGAGTAAAACTATCTTGCATGTTAGCATGTCCTGCTCAAATTTCTGAACACGTTTCCACTCCAGATGACCCCATCATATGATGTCTCAGCCCCAAAATAAATGGAAACCTTCTCAGAGGTTGTGTCTGTGTTTGATGAGGGAATAGGAACCAATCAGTGAGATGGATGAACCTGACAATGAACCAAAAGTAAACTGAAGTGCTAAAGCTGAGCTTTCAGATGAAGGTGGGGTTTACATGAATGATGGAGGCAGAAACCGATTAAACATGAGGATGTGGGGCCTAAAGGGTTCAATTCATGCCAATTTTCTCTATTCTGGGAGAGAAAAACAAACCAACTCATGTTTGATGTACTTTTTAATCAGGAGCAAAGCTTTAAATTTAGAAAGCTCTCTGAAGGAAATTGGGAACATGCTGCTTTCATCTTCCTTTAATGGATGGATTTCAGTGGCTCGGGCTTTGATTTAGACCACTGCAAATCAGTCCTGATGTAAACGGAGATCATTTGTTTTCTTTGCTTATAGCATCAATCTTTTAAACACTAAACGGCTGATTAAGAAATGTTTCTGCTTTATTTACACCACAGCATTAATCACGTCTTTTCAGGACATTCTCAGCTGAGCTTTAAACAGACTTAACTTTACTTTCTGAGACTAAAAGGCTAAATCAATCTGATTTTAATAGTTAACAAACATCAATGTGTTGTGTTTGGACTTCTTCTTGCAAGAGGAGAAACAGGACTACACTGGAAAACAGGCCGATCTCCAACATCTAAACAAAGGTGTTGATGGCAGCAGCACAGCTGATATTTCTCTCCAGGATGGAGTCACAGCTAAACAGGAACAGACCAGATGAAGCTACTATGAGAAAAAGCAGAGAGAGAAGAACGTTAGAGATTGAACTAACAGATTCTGCAGAGTGGGAGAATAGAGATAGAATGAAGCAGAATGATGAAAAAGGGGTCCCTATGTCCTCCAGCAGTCTAAGCCTATAGCAGCAGATCTATAGAGAAAGCAGCCCTGTGTCTCCGTTTGGAGGCATGCAGCAGTAACCCCCACTTCTCTTGGTAAATGTGTTAACCTCCTCCAGGCTCTCCTGTCACTGAGCGGATGAGCTCAGAGGTTGTGCAGACTTTGTTTATCAGAGAGGTTTTACAAGCTGCAAAGCTGCAGCTCTTCCCTGCAGACTGTCTGCTGGAGCTCATCTGGCTTCTTTTAACTGAGGAAGAGCTTCAGGTTTGTGGAGCTTTGAATCCCTTTCTGTCACCACGGTGTTTCTGTTGGTCGTTAGAAAAAACATAAAAGAAGAAATCTGCAGGAGAACATGTTTATATACCAGTCTGTGTGTGTTAAAGTCTGCCTGAGGTGCAAAATGTAAAAAATAAAATCTAAACTAGGTGGCCAAGTAGATTAAACATTAATTTCAGAAATGAAAATTGGCTCTTGACATTATGATGCAAAGTAGTTGTATCTTAGAGTGTATTAGGCTTTTAGTTTTAGCATAAAGTGTCATATTGTGGTACAGAAAAAACACAAATGCAGACTAACTATTCAAACAGCGCGTTCTTGGGCTGCACAGTGGGAAGCACTGCTGCCTTGCAGCAAGAAGGTGTGGGGTTCAATCCTGGCCCAGGGTCTTTCTGCATGGAGTTTGTATGTTCTCCCTGTGCATTTGTGGGTTCTCTCTGGGTACTCTGGCTTCCTCCCACATTGAAAAAACATGACTGTTAGGTTAATTGTCTTCTCTAAATCCTCCTTAGGTGTGAGTGTGAATGGTTGTTTGTCTCTGTGTTGCTCTGCGATGGACTGCAGACCTGTCCAGGGTGGACCCCGCCTGGACAGCTGGAGATAGACACCAGCAACCCTCACAACCCCAGCAGGGTTGTAGATGGATAGAAGGAGTTCTTTAATAATAAAAATGATTTCAAAATTACAAGGATGGGCAGAAGCAGAGAAACCAAGGGGGTAATGGATAGATTGATTCAGAAATCCAGCAATGAACAATGACAAACCAGAAGCATAAATAATGATTGTTGAGTGGAGAATGACAAAAGGACCAGAAGATCTAACTGAAATTCACTGTAGGTTAATAAACTAACAATATATGAAACTGGTATGGAAACTCCCTTATAGGAATAATGAAAAAACCCAGAGATTATTATTAAAAATATTTTAGTTTTTATAAGATACAACACAGGTATTTGTACGAAGATAATGTCGCAGCCACCATATATGACCAAATACTAAACTTCAGAAACTGGAATGTCTTTGTTGTTCTCAGTGTGTTTTAGAAACTATGTCACAGCGCCACACACAGGCCTGGCATACTTTCTACACAAGAGGTCATGGATTAGCGGACTGCGGTCTGGAACCAGACCCACCTGCTGGCTAATCCGGACCCAACCTGATTTAAAACATTTATAAATTACTGCATGTTGTCTGACGGCTGTGTCTAATTTCACCTGCGCTGCTTCTCCTGTTAATACGGTAAAGCCCTGGGGAGCGTCCGGCTCCAGGCTGCACGTGATCCAAATGAGCCAATGAGCTGTCAGTCTGGGTTGCTGCTGCTGCTACTTTTAGACACAGCAGGCAAACCTGTGGCAAGCCGGGCGATGGGAAAGAAGGAGAAGACGATGAGAAAAAGAGAGCAGAGAAAGTGTGGACTGCTGGAAGAACTGCGGTGAACTGGTGAAAGAAAAGTGAAATGGCGCTCAAAGATGACCCTGCACATTTAGAGGATGTTTGGCTCAACCTGCTGCTGTGAAGCAGGATTCTCCACCATGAACAGAATCAACAATAAATCTGGATCCAGGCTCAAAATGAGCTCCTTGATATGTGCTTGAGAATGGCTTAGTCTCCATTCAGACCCAGGTTTAAAGCCTTGCAGGGCAGCCTAAAACCCACTGCCAACATTAAGACAGAAAAAAGAAAGGAAATAACAAACGATCAGTTCAGGTGTTTGAGAAAATATGGGAATCACGAAATTGTCAATAAACCAAACTGAACGATTGTTGTTCTCTACTTAAAAAAACACTTTAGATATAAAAATGTTCTATTTTTTTGTAATTAAAAAATTCAATGTATAACATGGATAAAAAACTCATTTTATTACAGTTTTAAATTCTGTTTAAAATAACATATTTTAATTAAAAATGTCTCCGGACCTTTACTGGTTGATGATTTTCTTTATTTGGACCCCGCTGATTTTTAATTGGTTACCCTGTTCTACGCCGTTAAGGTTTATTTTTTCTTATCGTGTTTAGTAGAAAAAAAACAACTACTACAGTACAGGTATAAAATATAATTTAAAAATCTCTGAGATGACTTGATGAAAATACTAACAAGTTTTTATAACAGTCTATCTTGGATCTAAATCGGATTTTTTTTTATATTGAAATGATAAAAGCGAAGCTCGAAAAACCTGTTATACTTAGAGCTGCTTTTGCATCAAAAACTTTTCTTCTATAATATTTTGGTCTTTGTTTGTACTTTTTCACAATTTGAAGGAGACTATTTGATTTCATGGCAGAACTTTTATATTCACACAGAATTGAGGCGAGTTTGTGTTTATTATTAGAAACAGTAGCAGCTTCTGGTCGTAAAAGGAAGCAGCGAACATGTTTAATGAACTCCGGCGTGACTCTCCTGCTGCGTTTTAGCCGCAGGATGAACAATCCTCAACCTGTAAACTTTTAATGCTGTTCAGCAGCTTTGGGGCTCAAAACGGAAACAAACACTCGTTCTCAAATCTGCTGAAAATAACCGCTTGTTTAATTAGAAAACTTAAGTTTGATCTCTTTTTACTGCATTCTCTTTTTTTCTACAGTTGTAGTTAAAAATGTCCATAATGCCAAAGTCTTTGTCAACACATGCAGATAACTGTAAATATAGAGATTTAGCAGCAGAAAGGAAGCGCAGCGGGGAACAGCAAGCTCCAGGTCTGCCTCTCCCTGCAGAATAAACATCTGTCCTGGAGAACCGAAGCTGAGAGCTTCCATAAATCCAGTGAAGCATCTTTATCCAATCCAGGTGTGAACTGGACGCCTTTCTCCAACTTCTGCCATAGAAATATCTACACCTAGATCCACCTTAGACTTCAGAGGCTCCATTCTGAAATACTTCTCCCAATAATCAAAGGAAATGATCTGTGGTTCTTTGGAGCGCCACATCACATGGCTAAACTGAAATAGTCTGGAGGTTTTAACATTTAAAACCTTGAACCTGACTGACAAACTGTAATCAGTTTAAAAAAAGAAAGTTGTAAAAACATTAAATTAGGATCAATTCCAGCATGAATGAGTCAAACCAACATGCAGGATTTGATTCAGAGGCTCATCGCTCGCAGCCCAGGGAGATTAACTGAAGTCAGCCGGAAGATGGGCGTCTGTGAAGCCTTCCTTTATCCCTGTCCAGAGATGGTGTCCTCTTTTAGAGGACCGTCAGTTTGGAATGGACAAAGAGACATGGGGAACAGATGGATCAGTATCACCAGTAATTTAAAGTTTATAATGTTTGCTGATTATATGAATCCATTTTTTTCTGGGAGAAATTTGGATGAAATAATAAAAACGATAAAAAAAGAGTTAGCTGAGTTGAAAACATGGTTTCATTATAATAAGTTATGTACAAATGGAGTTGAAATTGAAAGAGTTTATGAGACAAAATTTTTAGGGATTATTATAGACAACAAACTTAGTTGGAAGCCTCACATAGAATATATTAGAAATAAAATTACAAAAACTATTGGAATATTATTTAAAATAAAAGATTTAATAAATATTAAAGGCCTGCATATTATATAGTCCTCTTTGGTTATGCCTTATTTGTCCTATTGTTCAGAAATATCGGGAAATGCAAATAAAACAATTATTGATAAGTTAGTAAAGTTGCAAAAAAAAGCTATAAGGCGTATTAATAAGAACCAACTGATAAACTCTTCATTTAAAGCAATACATTAACATTCAAAGACGTTTATGTAAAAATACTGGAAATAATTCATATAGCAGAGAACAAAAGTCTTCCTTCTGGTATTCAGAAATTATTTAAGTTAAGAAAGAATAAATATAATTTGCGAGGTTTGTTTATATTTGAATGTGCAAAAGAGAAGAGCCAGATAAAGTCTAGATGAGTTTCAGTTATTGGTGTGAAAATGTGGAATGAATTGAATGATGATTTAAAGTTATGTTCTTTCTTGGTGAATTTTAAAAGGGCTTTAGAATGTAAAATGATAAAATCCTATGTTATCTAGATTTGTATATTTATATACGCAGTAAAGAACCTGGTAGGTTGTAAAGGTTGGAAGTATAAAACAGGGTAGGCAATAATAAGCTTTGCTTCAGCCTATTCCTTTTTTTTTGGAAAATATTTGGTTTTGTTTTGTTTTGATATTGTTGTTTAATGTTGGATTATTTGCTAAAAAATAAAGTGAAAGTGAAGTGAAGTTTCATACACTATATTGCCAAAAGTATTTGCTCACCCATCCAAATTATTGGAATCAGGTGTTCCAATCACTTCCATGGCCACAGGTGTATAAATTCAAGCACCTAGGCATGCAGACTGTTTTTACAAACATTTGTGAAAGAATGGGTCGCTCTCAGGAGCTCAGTGAATTCCAGCGTGGAACTGTGATAGGATGCCACCTGTGCAACAAATCCAGTCGTGAAATTTCCTCGCTCCTAAATATTCCACAGTCAACTGTCAGCTGTATTATAAGAAAATGGAAGTGTTTGGGAACGACAGCAACTCAGCCACGAAGTGGTAGGCCACGTAAACTGACGGAGCGGGGTCAGCGGATGCTGACGCGCATAGTGCGAAGAGGTCGCCAACTTTCTGCAGAGTCAATCACTACAGACCTCCAAACTTCATGTGGCCTTCAGATTAGCTCAAGAACAGTGCGCAGAGAGCTTCATGGAATGGGTTTCCATGGTCGAGCAGCTGCATCCAAGCCATACATCACCAAGTGCAATGCAAAGCGTCGGATGCGGTGGTGTAAAGCACGCCGCCACTGGACTCTAGAGCAGTGGAGACGCGTTCTCTGGAGTGACGAATCGCGCTTCTCCATCTGGCAATCTGATGGACGGGTCTGGGTTTGGCGGTTGCCAGGAGAACGGTACTTGTCTGACTGCATTGTGCCAAGTGTAAAGTTTGGTGGAGGGGGGATTATGGTGTGGGGTTGTTTTTCAGGAGCTGGGCTTGGCCCCTTAGTTCCAGTGAAAGGAACTCTGAATGCTTCAGCATACCAAGACATTTTGGACAATTCCATGCTCCCAACTTTGTGGGAACAGTTTGGAGCTGGCCCCTTCCTCTTCCAACATGACTGTGCACCAGTGCACAAAGCAAGGTCCATAAAGACATGGATGACAGAGTCTGGTGTGGATGAACTTGACTGGCCTGCACAGAGTCCTGACCTCAACCCGATAGAACACCTTTGGGATGAATTAGAGCGGAGACTGAGAGCCAGGCCTTCTCGTCCAACATCAGTGTGCGACCTCACAAATGCGCTTCTGGAAGAATGGTCAAAAATTCCCATAAACACACTCCTAAACCTTGTGGACAGCCTTCCCAGAAGAGTTGAAGCTGTTCTAGCTGCAAAGGGTGGACCGACGTCATATTGAACCCTATGGATTAGGAACGGGATGTCACTTAAGCTCATATGTGAGTCAAGGCAGGTGAGCAAATACTTTTGGCAATATAGTGTATATGATTCCTGCAACCAGTCTTTGCAGTGAGGCTCTGTGCTGCAGCAGTAGGAGGTTTTATCATGGTATGGGCACCACTCATGGTATGTTTGTTTAAAAATAAAATCCAAACTTAACCACAATTTGTAACCTAAGTTTAGAGATGATAAAATGATCAATCTAGGATCAGCTCAAGCATTTAGAAGCTGGGTTTGTACTTCAACAGTTTCTGATAAACCTATTTAGACAACGATTAAACAGACTCAAAAACGAGAACATTTTTCCTCTCCAAAGCTGCTGAAATGATTCTACTCTGCATGGTGCTTTATTGTGTGGCCTTAGGGAAAACCTCTGGGAAATGTTTCAGGCCCATCATGTGTCGGGTCATAAATCTTTGCTCAACAGATGAAGCAGATTTCATGCACCTCAGGTGTCTTTTTAAAACTGAGACCAGTTTCCAAACTTAGCTTTAAGTGTCCAAGGTCAAAGAACTTTATCTCAGCTGCTGCTGATAAGCCTTTCTGATGTTCAGCATCACAGAGAGATCCAGTAAAAGCCTTTAGAAGGAGAAGCTCTGAGGCCAGATATAAAGCCCTGGTGTAAAAGTATTAACTGAGCTGTAAAATGAGCCGATCTTCTGCCAGCCTGCCTGTAGTCAGGCCAGCTGGCAGCTATGCCTGGGTCGCGACAACACAGTGTTTTTGCTCCTGTCTTGGACCTTTTCCTGACTCATCTTCTGTTTATTTATTTATTTTTTTTATATGCACTGTCAAGCGTTTGATGTTATCTTCTCTTTTTTTCTTTGCACCGGACTTCTAAAAAACCCAGATGTTCTTAGTTTGCAGCGAGACAAACTTTAATAATTGAAACCCGCCTTGTACAGTATATATTAATGATGTTATGAGATGAGCCGAGGCTTCGAGGCGTGTGTCGAGTAATGGAGGGGGCGTTTCCCCGATGCGCGTGTCGAGGCGTGATTCATTTAGAGGAGGGGCCAAAATTGATGACGTCCGAGGCCTCGCTACCGTGAAACCACGTGACCGGTTCGGTAAGTGGTTCGGGAAGCGCAAGAATTTTGACAGGCATCTAAACAGCCTCAGTGTTCAGTCAAGATGTGGGAGATTGGAGGAGAGCTGCTGTCAGCTGGATAAAATTTGGATAGATTCTAAGAATAAATTGGTTGCTTTTCCAACCAATTTAGTTGCTTAAAGCTAATTTGGTTTGAATAAACAATGTAATGATCAAAATCTGAGTAAACCACCAGACAAAGCCAGTGTTAATACGTCAGTTTTAAGAAGTATTTTCTCCCATCATAGACCATCTACATGATTGGCATCCTCTGTAAGGGACAGACTCTCACCCTAGAGGTTGATGGTTCAAGACCTGTCTCTCTCTTTTGAAAGTTGCGATTAAACTTAATTATTTTGGCTGATGAGATTAAACTGCATTGTTTTGCCCGAGTAAAAATATAGATTGGGAAAATTAGGTCGGTTTATTAAAAAGATTGGTTGAACACAACTTCCAACCTGTTTAAAATAAAGAAAAACATGGAAAAACTATCATGTTTGAATAAAAATGACTAACACCGTTAATTTTGTTCATCATTGCCCAATTTGCACAAACACTTTCACTGTCTGCTTGAGTTTATTTCAATAAAATGGCAGAACAACTGTGCGCCTTAAATGATTGCTCTAAGAAATTTTACACTTAAAAAAAAAACTTATAAAAATTTTATTATACACACCAGCCATTAACAATTTCAAGGGAACTTAAAAGGGGGAAAAAATAAAAAACAATTGCAAAAAAAAATCACAGATTTTATTACAAACTGTAGTTCTGCCCTCCACCAGTAGGTGGTGACATGTTCACATGAAGCCTCATGAACTGTTGGGATCGTTGAAGCAATTTGGCCAAACGGTTCAATGCCTCATGAGGCTTCATCTCACCATCACTAGTATATATATATATATATATATATATATATATATATATATATATATATATATCTATATATATATATATACTGTCACGTCTTGGTTGAGGTTTGGAGGACCCAAATGCAGGGGCAGAAAGGCTGAGGTGATTACTTGTAGTTTTAAAGATGAAAATGGTTAACAAAGGGAATCCAAAAATCCAACTAAAAATGTAACAGACCAGAACCATGGAGACATCAAGGGAAAACACATAGAAGGAGCCAGGGAGAGACGAGGCGAGATGACAACAGCGATGACAGGACCAGCAACAACAAGGAACCAACAAAGAGTGAGAGCAGAGGGAGAACATATATAGCTGACAGAGACAAAGGGAGGGCTAACGAGCTGACAAGGAGCAGGTGTGAGAGGAGACAACGAGGAAGGCAAGGGGAAAGGAACACACACAAGAGGGCAACAGAGGACAACAACAGAAAAACATGAGGACTAACATTAATCTAGAAATTACAACAAAATAGGAATTGAACCAATAAAACTGGAAAACAATGAGCAAAGTTAAGCAGAACATAACCAAAACCATGACATATACTCCTGGTCTTTTACTCTTAGTTACAGACAAACACTCTGGGTTGTGTAACTAAAAGACCAGGAGTAACATCGTTGGTTTACATTCTGGGACTCCTTTTTTTTTTTTTTTGTGGCCATCGAAGGCAGTTGGACTCATGTTGGTTCACAGTCCACTTCTGATTGGCTGATCAGGGCTTCATGACGGCTCGTCTCACTTGAACAGACAGGCTCTTCAAGAGAAGCGACCAGCATGAAGTATTGTGCAGCCATCAGAACCAAGCCTAATCCAAACAGCAGTTTTGTTTGAACTCTTTGCTTTAGCTTTATTCAATTTCTGTGAAATTCTGTGAAATTATCATTTTTTTTCCCACTGCAACTTTATTTTTTGAGAAAATGTATGTCTGTCAGTTTTATTAGTTCGGAGGAAAAGTCAGCAGCCTGGACTTCATTAAGCTCCATTCATTCTCTGTAGTTCTGAATTTAGAAAACTGAGGGATCCAAAAGTGATTCACACACTTAAAACTCTGCTCCTTTTTCTTCCCACTCGGTCATGTAAGTTTTAATTGAACATTTATTAACTTTTAGAATCCTGCAGAGAGCAAATATATAATATCTACTTCGCTTAAGTATCCAGAAACTTTTTTTTGAGAAATTAATGTCAGGATTGATCCGCATGGATCTAAGCCAGCAGTAGTTTGGACCTGGTGGAAGGCGTTTTGGAACAATATTGACTTACATGTTGGACTTTCATGGACTTACATGTTGTTTGTGGGCTGTTGGAGGGCACCAGAGCTCCACAAATCATTGCCGCATTAACTGAATACCTTCCAGATCCGTTCCAGCTGTGAGGAAATTGTGCAACTTCGGGTTCAAACTAAAAGCAGGCCGCTTTTCAGAGCCTAATGAAGGAGAAACATCAGTGTGGATAATGATTTTAACCCTGTTTCAGTAAAAGGTGCCTGCGTTAGTTTACTGTGGATCTGACTTTTCCAACTGCTGTTGCTGCTTTCTGACGCTCGGGTGGAAAAAATCCAACCAAAACACACTGACCTCATATGGGACTGTGGGATGAGAAACACAGCAACACCCCCACACACACACACACCCACACACACACACTTTCTGATAGCTGTGACAGCTCAGCTGTCTATGGCAGGTTGCCTCTACACACTCATCCAGCAGGTATTATGATAGCTGGTCACTCAGACGTAGAAAAACAAGAACTGATTCCGTCACATCTTCCAAACTATGAAAACACACAGACACAGCGGTCCAATCTGAGCCGAGTTGCTGTGTTGTTAGATAAAAACAACCAACGTGTTTCTGCAGGAAGTCTGTCAAAACTGATTCACATCCATAAACATCCAGAAATAAGGGGTCAGGAATGCAACCTGTGTGTGAAAGGATGTGTAGGCGTGAGGTGTTGGTACCAAACGCAGTCATACTGTCAACCTTGACCTTTAGCCTGCTCTGATTATGGATTGTAGACCCGGGAGGAGTTGGTAAAGAAAGAGGAAAACAAAGGAAAGTAGAAAGGAAGGAGGGAAGGGAAGGGATGACAGTGTGGATGTTTCCTAAGCTTAGCAAAGCCGTCCGGCACCTGAGATGAAGCAGAGCAATGAAGGAATGCAGACCAAGCCACACCAGGTGCAGCCCTGTGGGGCCTTCAGGTTAAGCTCCTTGGGGCCATTTGTGTCCGTTTCATGAGTCCTAAGAGACAGCACTTTGGTGGCTTCAGGTTTAGTTCAGTCTAGTGATGATCACATGCATGGTGTTTTTTTTGTTCTTAAAATAGTCCCAAAGTTGGGTTTATTCATCCAAAAGGTTTGCACGGCCACATTAACACCCATTCCCCTTTGAGCTGATTGATTTCCTGCTCTGCACTGCAGTGAGGAGGTGGTCTTTAGACATAACCTTTCACCTACTTGCAAAGCACTTTTAGGAAAAATACCTAGAAGATTCTCCTCTCACCTACCCTCACCTGACTCACGATGCAATGACGAGGGAATTAAGGACCCATCAGAACCCTCTAATGACCATTACCACCCCCAGGTGACCTCCATGGCCAATCCAGTGGGAGGGATCAGAGCCAACTTTTGTTTTTCCCCTAATTCTCTGCTCTCCACCACTAGTTAGAACGGAAGAAGACTCTTGGATGAGAGAAGAATTGTCTTCTAGAAAACTCCACATCCATTTGCCTAAACTGAACTTTTCAAGCTTGACTATGACCTGGATGAATCAGATGGATTCAGTTTTCTGTCTCAGGAAAAACAGCTGATTGAATCGACAGCAAACCGTCACACCTAGCATGCATGCAGTATTAGTGGAGTTGAAACCCTGTCTTTAAAGTGGTAGGAAAGTCATAATTAAGTGTAATTAATTCTGGCTTAAACATGTATATAAATGTTCTCTTTATCAGGCGACATTTTCCCAAAATTTAGAAAATTTCTATTAAAAAAAGAAATCCTTTCTTAAAATCATTTTTTTTTCTTCGTTATCTTCTGCAGGCCAGTTAGTTCTACGTCAGCCTGAACACCTAAATTCGGCCAATCATATATCAACAGTCATCTGTCAATCAAGTTTTTTCGGTCATAGCATCTTGATTCATGTCGCAGCTAATATACGCACCGGTTGAAATCAGAATCCTTTCCTATTGAGTTGCGTCCCAGTGTTCACGGGGATGGACGTCTGTGTCTTCAGCAGGCGTAGAGCTAACAGAACTGGCAGCGTTGCGAGGCAAGGGCTCAAACATGTACGGCTGGAAGCCTTCTACACCAAACCAAGCTTCTGCCGCCCTGGCGTCCTCTTCCACAACATCTTCGTCCCCGCTTTCCTCCTCTAAATAAAAAATGGATGACGGAGGAGACTCATCCACGACCTCCGACACTAAACTCTCCTCCTCTTGCATGTTTCCTCTGTCCATAGCGTTCCTTGACAGCGTCGTTTCTAAGTCACCAATTTAGTGCTACTTGGTCCCAATGGAATTTCCCATTGGGAACCTACTAGCACTAAGTTGCTAACTGGTTAGCAAGATGCTTCCCACAAATAGGCCACAACCAAACTTGCTTGCGAACCTTCTGCCACAACAATCCCGCCCCCTTGATAAATGACCAATCACATTCACTTTATTCACTCGTTTAAAGTTGGGCACCACTCTGGAGAATTCGGAAATGCAACAATTGGAACAGCCGTTTTCCTATGACTCTAACAGTAACTGAGTGGGAACACAAACACAGTCAAAAGATTGTAACTCTTTGAAAGGAACTATTGTAACTCTTGACTGGTACAGAGAGGCTTTAAAAAGTATTCCTACATGCTGTGTGGTGCTGTAAGCTTGCGGTCTGTGCCCTAACCCCCATTCCAGTAGTGTTGGCCAGAATATTAGGTGCAGGGGGTAATCCTGCATGGAATATAACAGCTGCAGACATTGTGTCCCCGTGTTCGTCATGCATAGCTAAGCCTTACATTACTCTTTTCTTCCCAATCGTCCTTGCATTGGTGAAGCACACGCCCGCCCGCCTGCAGAGACAGAATGGTTTGGCCTCTGTTAGAGCTTAATACTTTAAGTTCATTAAGTCCTCCCAGTAGAGTATAAAACAGTCCTCCATCACAGAGAAGAGAAAATAGACACCCTGGAATTGTCTCTGTGCTTTGGACCAGGCAGCTGCTTCATCACATTGATATAAAGAGGTTTAATTTGTCTGCTGAGAAGGTTTATCTTTAGCTTGAGCTTCATCTCTGTTTTCTCTGCTCTAACGCCACTAACTCAGCAGTTTTGTCAGACTTGTTGGCTGTCTTTGCTTTTGGGCCTTTTAAATATAAGAGTACCAATAAAGTCTGAAGGCCAGTAAATGTTTATGTTTTCAACGTTGTGACTTGCTCTAGATAGACAGGCCTACCAGGTCTGCCTCCCTGATGCACCAAATCATCAGATTTATAGGTGGAGGTGGGCAGCTGTGAAAAGTTCTTAGTCATCCAGGTAATAGTCATTAAAAAAAGGTTAAAAGACAATCCACTGGACTTTGTTTCCAAGTTTGAAGACTTTTCTCTTCCCATCCAGGAAGCTTTTTTAATTCAAAAAGTCAGAAATAGCGTTGAGTTCCAGGTTTTATTCAGCAGCCCAACAAAGGTTTGTTTTTGTTTAGAAAACATGAAAATTGAAACGGACGAACGGGTCCACCCCTTTGGAATGGGGTTGTTTGGCTTCTTTTGTTAGCCTGCAATACCCCATACCTGTCGTTAAAGGGAATTGTTGGCCTTGCTGAATAGGCGAGGTCTTCTGCTCCTCTGTAAAAGGGTTGGTGGTGTGACGATAGCGGGAAGGAATCAACCCAATTGCTGCTTTGTAGGTTTTTGAAAGCTGAAATCACCCCCTCTGTTTAAGGTTGATGTTTCTTTCTTAACATAGATGGCTTCCTTCACGCCCCTCTCAAACCACCTGTCTTCTTTGTCCAAAATGTGAACATTCTGGTCCTCCAAAGAATGTCCTTTGTCCATAAGGTGTAGATGGACCGCAGGGTCTTGTCCCTTGTCGCTCTTCTGTGTTGGGCCATGCGTCTGTGGAGAGGTTGTTTGGTTTTTCTCCAATATAAAGATCAGAGCATTCCTTATTGCATTCTTGCATAGAGTTTATAAATATAATCCTAAATTTGGCTTTGTGACGATGCATTTTAGTTTTAGTTTTTTAAATGGTTAAAAGCTGCAGACAACAGCCTGCTCTTCATTTCTTTACCAGATAAGACCATAATATTAACTCCTCAATGAAACTGGTTGTTGTATAGTCAACAATCATTAAAACATCCTCTGTTCAAACCTTCATATTGAAGTTTTTAATCCCATGAGCTCCGATGCCTTCAGATGTTCTCAGGGAATTAAACATCTTTAGTAAGCTTGATTTATGAACACTTGCTCTGTTTAGCAAACACTTCAGCCTCCTTCAACATGAAGCATAAAGGTTAGTGTCCTCCAGCAGCAACAGAACTTACAGGCGCTTTTCCTCCAAACGACCACCCCCACTGCTAAGACTGCCCGAAAACTGATTGATTCAAATAGCTCCTTCAGATTTTATCAGCAAACAGCTGCAAGCCAATAGATTCTGAGTGCAGTCGGATCTGATTTAATGGGTGTTTTCTGGGTGGAGAGGCATCAAACTGTTTCAAAACAAGATGCAATCTGTGTTTCAACCATCTGTTAACGTTCAGCATGTATTTATTTAAAATTACACCTGAAAATGCCTCAACAGTCTTATTAGAACCGTCTAGGTTAACACAGGATGTAGGAAAACGAGGGAAGTCTGCGGCGAAGCCTTGTTAAGGGAATTTGGTCAGAAACATTGCTGAAAACTGAAAAGTCCAATGAAGGATGGAAAAATCTGAGCGGATGAGAAGATTTCAGCTTCTGATCTGAGATCATGTCATTGACCACCAGACCCACAGTGTCAAAGGCTCAGAATGTAGGACCCAGAATTGGAGGTCAGACAAACAGTGGGGTAATTCAAAGGTTTTTATTAAAAAGGGGAGAAGGATCTGCGGATCTGCAGTGGCTGCGGTTGAGGCGAGGCACCGCCCATCACTGGAAAACTGGTGGAGAGAAACACAGGCAAGTGACCATGATAATCTGACGGAAGATGATTATCCATGAGAGTTCAGTTTATTTCCTTAGAGCGAGGTAGGATCAGGCGGTGGACCGCCAACGAGATGCCGCAGGCAACGCCAAGAGTGAACCAGATGCTGCAGCCTCAGTGAACAAGCAGGAATCCGAGCCAGGTCCAGGAAAAACTCCCTTTGAACAGGAAGAAACCTCCAGCAGAACCAGGCTCAGTGTGAGCGGCCATCTGCTGAGGCCGACTGGGGTTCAAGGAGACAGAAGCAGAGATACAAAAAGCAGCTGTAAAAGGCGGCCCCGTCCAGGAAACACACAGCCAGGCAGACGAGCTCTGAGCCAGCTCCCATGTCAGAGGATGAAGAGAGCACATCCAGCCAGTCACGGTCAGAGAAACAGGACTACACTGAAAAACAGGCCAAGCTCCAACATCTAGAAACAAAGGTGTTGATGGCAGCAGCACAGCTGATATTTCTCTCCAGGATGGAGTCACAGCCAAACAGGAACAGACCAGATGAAGCTATTACCTAAGTAGGCAGAATGATCATTATCTTAAACAGCACTACAGCAACTCAGTTTTTTTACAGATACATTTTATTATTATCTTCACATTTGTTGTCACAGCATTCTCTTATTTTGGCAGTAAATGTATATTTTTTTTATTCTAAAGAAAAAATAAAGGCTTTGAAATAATACCAATCAAAATCCTGCAATTTTACGTTGTTCATTCTTTTCACCAAACGTTATTAGAAGTTGGTGGGCAGAACAGGTGTGCTCACTGTCTCTTCCATGGATGCAATAAGTTTGAGCAGGTGTCACATAAAATTATTCAGCCTTATGGAATGTAACACACTCACAAGTAAAACGAGAAACATTTTAAGATGTAAACTCGTTCACAAGTCTGTAACCGTGAGTCTGAATCGGCTCTGAATTTTTAAAAATGGAAGTCTAAATCATGTTTGAATTCCCTCTATCAGTCCAGAATCCAGTATTCATCCCTGGTGGAATCCATCAAAATTAGATTTTCCTCATTCAAAAAATAAAAAAATTGAAAGCTTTTTCCATCAAAAATAGAGAAATCCACTGAAATCTCCGCCCGCTAGGTTGGATGTGCTTATTTTCAGCTCATTAAATCACAGTTTAACCTAAAGTCATCAATTTTAGTAAAACCAACCGATTCTTTCAAAGTCATTTTGTGTATGCTCACTTCTCTTCTCACCTGCCTTATGATCTGATTGATTGATTGATTGATTGATTGGTTGATTGATTGATTGCCTTTATTGGTCTCACAGTGGAGAAATTTACTTGTTACATATATACAGTATATACAGTGTGTTGGGTTCATAAATAGGTTTTTTCTTAAGAAGAACTGAAATACAGACTTATCAATACAATTCCTGCAGGAAGAAGAGAAAGTTGAACTCCAGACTCAAACACACTGTCTCCCACTGGACCTCCTCCGCAGAGCATTTTATTAACAGAACATGACGCATGGTTACAAACAGAGTATTGTTCTGACAGAACAATTGATCAGTTCACGAAGACAGAATGCTCCATCAGAATGACAAGGCAGGATGGTCTCCTGACTGAATCATGAGACAGGAGTGGAGCATCCCCTCGCACAAATGTTTCATAAGCACACATTAATTTTATAATCATCACTGAATAATCCTAACACAGTGCTTCCACATATGACAGCTGATGCAGCAACATTTCTAAAAATGGTTGATAGTTGGTGGCAGCCAATGAGAAGAGGTTTAAAATGATGGACAGGACTTATGACCAGCATTTATCCAGGGCCTCACTCTTTAGAGCAGAGGTCACGGATTAGCGGACCGCAGCCCGGATCCGGACCCACCTTAAAACATTTATTAATTACCTCATGTTGTCTGATGGCAGTGCCTAACTGTAGAATTTCAGTTTTAAATTCTGTTTACAGTAACGGATTATAATTAAAAATGTCTCCGGACCTTTACTGGTTGATGATTTTTATTATTCTGACCCTGCTGATATTTAATTGGTTACCCCTGACCTAGAGCATCACCACACCACATTTTATAGATGTGAAATTTTGTACATATGTTCATAAGAACAAGACAACAATGTTTGGTAAAACTCTACATGCATAGTTTGATGTAGAACAAACCAGTGGCGTTTCTTTTTCCAATAGAAACAAAGCACACGTTTAACATGTTTGTGATGCTATAGTTTAACCTGTGGATCGATCACAGTGTTGAGATGTTATCATCAAACACTTGATAGTTTGCACTTTAGGATGCATTCACCTGCAAGGAGCTGAGATTTAACATATATCTTTAATAGGCAGTGCCATACAGGTCTGTCTAAGGTTTGTGCACAAGTTTAAATTAGACGGGTGGTAAGAGGTCTCAGCAGGTATCTGGTTTGGACTTAAGAATGCTAACCTTCGGAGTTTGGAAAAACTTCTTTAACTGTGATATACGGCTAATGTGACGATTATGAAGTGAGGAGGTGACGTGCAGAAGATCTAAAACCTTCTGGCACAATGATCAAAGCATCTTTAACCAAGAAGCTTCAGCCTGTTCAGGGTCTCTAAATGTTTTCCAGCCCATAAAAGCCGTCAGATTGTGAGACAGCGCAGACAGAGACAGAGCATAAACAGTTCAAACCATCAGAAAGACCTAGCAGAGCTGGAGGCTTGGGTCACCGTGGTAACAGATGTCATCAGCCTTTCATCTTCCCTGCAGATGATCCTCCACGTCATTGGCTCAGATTAAAACATGTGTGCAAAGAGGAACCATGTGTTAAGTGTTTAAAGCTCCATGGGTGAAGCTTCACTGCTCTAATCTTAGTCACTGTAGGAAAACCTTAAAGAAGATTCCACAAAGACTCATTTAATTTATGCTTGTTGCCTTTGATTGAAAACGCTGTACTTAAAAAAACACGGAGCGTATCTGAGCATTACGCAAGTTTACTTTATTGAAATAAAATAAAATAAATTTCTGCAGGTGTCCAGTGAAGAAATTTAATACTCCATTCAATTTTCATCAGAGCAGGGTCAGAGTGATGTCATCTCTGAGGTAAAAGCGTTCCAGTTTCCTGCTTGTATTCTTGGACGCTACAGCTAAGCTCACAATTATAAAAACACGACTTTACATCATAGGTAATTGATATGAAAAGCATTAAAACCATTAGAAATACATAATAGTGCATAAATAACCGACTAAATTTCACATGGATAATAGGTTTTACTAAAAACAAATACAAGGTGCTCCAGATTAAACTTTATGCTCAGATGCGGAGAAATCTGGCCGATGTAGAGAATATGAAATGTTCTTGACTCCATCAGATGCAGCTTTTATTTTATTTTTATTTGGTATGATGTTTGATAGTTGTACACTGCAAAAAATATAAATCTCAATAAGTTATTTTTTCTTAAAATAAGTGTGTTTTTCCTTGATTTGAGGAGGTAAGTAAGACACTTTGCCAATGGAACAAGACAATTTCCTTTTAAAATAAGAAAAAACTATTTTATCGTCTTATTTCAAGTAAATATTATCTAACTATCTTATTTTAAGAGTGAAAATACTCATTCCATTGGCAAATCATCTTATTTACCTGCTCAAATTAAGGCTAAATATACTTAATTTAAGCCATTTTTTACTTATTTCTGGATTGTTTTTGCAGTGTAACATCTTACAGCATCTCTATTTTCTGTGACTGTAGCATTTTTCTTCAGCTTTCTTTAGTGTGTTTGTGTGCGTAGGATTTAGTTTGTTTATGTTTTTGCAGGGCATTTTGTCACTTGCTTAGATCACCTTTTGCCCACAGAGATGACCCGGCCCGTCCCACAGCTCACATGGTGGGTCAGCTATTAAAAAACGTTCCATCTCCACATTTTTTAAAAAGGGTTAAACCCAGGACTTCCTGGATGAGTTAGCATGCATAGGTGCAGCTGGCACGTTAGTCCCCAAAACGTCTTTGTTGGGTTTTTTGGTGAATCTAAAATGTCCCTGGGTGTGACTGTATTTGTGCATGGTTTTTTAAGGTGCCCAGTAGATAAACTGGTGAATTGTCCAGGGTGGACCCTGCCTTTCGCACAAGGACTTCTATAAATGGGCATCAGTCCCACTGTGACCCTCATGGATGAAGTGGGAGAAGATGGATTATGAAAAGAAATGTTCAATTCCTCTCCAAAGATTTGACCCACATAGTCGACCCACCTTGGCCCATGTAGGTTTTACTGTACTGAACCTATCCAGGCTCTACTTCTTAGACTAAAGGGCTTGTGATACTCCCTCAGCAGTGTAGGACAGTGAGCTTGTTGCAGGTATGAAGCAAATGATTTTGATTTATGCTCAATATTGAAGCGTGCTCTGCGCTATGTTATTCCACTCCGCAATGCAAGAGGGCTAATCAGGAACTAGCTGTGGGTCTAGATACGGCCGAGGCGGTGAGGAAGTGGGGTCAAGTTTCTGTGACAACGGAGGGACATGAGGGCGAAAAAGAGCGGGGGTCCAGGTGGAAAAAGGGTCCCAGCGCTGTCATGTTTTACACTCGGAAACAGGCAGATCTTTAAGGGTTTTATTGAAAAAAACTTAACGAAAGGGGATTCTGCAACAGCAGACCGAAGCTCAGCACAGGGAGCCGGAACCAGGGAACGTCTAAGGGAATGAGAAGGGCGGTCAACCAGGGATGGAGCAGAGGAATGTACAGCTCAACGAACGCTTACCTCAGAGCGGGGAAAGCCAAACCGGGGAGAAGGCGGGTTGGACTCTATGCTTGCCTGAAGGTGGAGAAGGCGATCGTCCAGGTGACCAGAGAGCTGAAGCCAGAGAGGGTCCGAGCAGCACCGGGAAAATCCAGGGATCCAGAACAGCGGAAGGAACCTGATGGAGGTCCGTGAGGGTGATGGGACCAGTAAGGGGAACTAACTCGGAAGGAACTGGGGGAACCACTCATAGGAATCCACCACGAGAGGGATAACTTGGACTCGAGAGGAAGGATCAGAACATGAGGGGGTACCTGGGAAACACAAAGGTAAAGTTTGGTTACTCAAAGAGCTTTGAAGGCTAGAGACCATGGTAGGTTTGCATACCACTACGGTAACACTCAGTCGTCCTCCCGCTGTCTGAACGCAGTTCTTATAGAATGCCCCGGTGCTGCAGAACCACCTGCAGGTGTGCGAACACCTATCAGTAAACCTGGAACACCTGTGGAGAAGGCAAAGGCCTGACAAGCGCTCCTCGCTCTTCTAGCTGCTCCATCTTCACCAGTCGTTTTCCACAATGGCGGTCAGACAAACAAAACAAGCCGGTAAGGAACCAAACAGCAAATACTCACAGTGTAGAGCGGATGTAGATTTTACCAATCAGAGGCCTCCTGCTTATGTTCGCCTACAATTTTGGAGAGGTGCACCAGAGTGTCTGCGCAAGGGGGGGCATATGTGCGTTATCTGCGACACACTCAGACGACCTGCCTTATCACCATCCAGCTGCTGGAGACACAAGAACCTGCTGAGATTAAAGCCTCCAAATCTTTTTTACTCCTGGAGTCTCAATCCAAACTAAAGTGATGATTATTTGATCAGCGAAATAAAAGCAAACTATGATTTAGAAATAAAGCACATTGAAAAAATAAAATCAACAGAAAGAGAACAGAAGCTTTAAAGGTACACTATGCAACCGGTGTTGATTTTCCAGCGAGGCTCCCCCAATAGGGCGAAGGTAAAAGTGCACAGCTGTTCTCCTGGTTTCTCCATCAAGCCAGGCGCGGTTGTTTTGAGCTTAGCAGACAGGCGAACGCAACGAATGACTAATGCTACGTTCACACCGGACGCAGCTGGCGCAACAGAAGCAGCGAGTTTACATGCAAAGTCAATGGTTGACGCGCGTCAAGGCGCAGCAAAAGGTCCCGCGGCGCGTTTTGAGCAGCAGGCGCAGCACGTCTGAGCAGCTGAAGCAGCGCATCGGGCGCGTTTAAGCATCTGACACGCGTGACGCGCCGCAAACGCGCTGCTGCTCGAGATGGAAAAATTGAATTTTTGCTGCTCGACGCGCCGCGTCAACCAATCAGAGAAGCTGATCTGGGAGCTGGCAGGGAGAGAGACACAGCGCTGATGATCAGAGCGCTGTGATCACTCCTCTTAAACAGTTTATTGACGCCTAAATTAACTTAAAATGCAGAAATATGCCGGTAGAATATGTTCGCTTTTATTATCCTGCTGCCTGCAGTTTGGATTATTTAGATGAAAAACACCTACCAGCTGCCGCGGTGAACTGCGATGAGGCGACCCGGCCAGAGGCTGCTGATGAAGGGATTCCTACTGTCGGCGCAGCGCTGGTATGTGGGGGTCTGAGCGGCTCCGACAGAAAAAATATTGAAGGCAGGATAATAATCTGAATGAACTGACTGCACTGATTACGTTTTCAGGTAGATTTTCTCACTTAAAAACATATTAAAACTACTTTATTCCCACTGATCACAGCAAATATAGCTGCAAGGCAGAGAAAGGATAGGATAGCTCCGCCCAACGCGCATCAGACACACTTTTGGGCAGCGCAGAGAGAGCAGCAAAGCTGCTTCAGCCGCGCGTCAGAACTCACTGGTACAAGCAGCAAAAATGAAGCAGCAGACGTGATTTTGCTGCTCCTGCTGCGTCCGGTGTGAACACAGCACTGCACAAAGATCGCCACTGTGCTAGCAACGAGCATGCTTTTAACTGGGGGGTGTAGCAGTTCTCGCCGTAAAGCAAGACTGACTCTAGCGAGACTTCTGAGCCTGTGGGTGCGGGTCGGTGCTCCTGCAATTGCAAGTGCGGTATTTCCCCCACAGACCACAAAGAATACCTTTGTTCAACCTGAAATGACTCATTAAATCATCCAAAACGTTATGGAACACATTAATTAACTGAAAAATGTTGCATAGTGTGCCTTTAAATAGCTGTGGACCCAGAGCAGGTTAATGTGGGCCTGCAGAGCAGTCCTGGTTTGGGCCGGATGTTTCCTGGCAGCGTTGTCAAACAATCCGAGGGAAACATGGCTACCTGAAATGCCTAAAAAAACTAACAGAGGAGTCCTGTTTCAGACAGGAGCAGTAACCAGGGGTAACTCAACACCTCCATGTCTTTCCCAGGAAAGCACCAAACAACGTGGACCCAACCAGTCCAGAGTTTCTGTGTCCTGCAGAACTCAATAAATAAAGGTTTTATTTACACAAAACGTTTCTTGATCCAATCAGGGCTGTAATTTGATTATTAACCAGAGTTAAACCAGACTTTCTAAGCTCAGTGGACACAGTAACAGTGTTCCTGCAATGTTTCTAAAGACTTTACTGGATTTGTCTTCCACACTTTCATTTGTCTGGTTTTAATATAGCTATGTGATGGAGACTCATGGAGTAAATTAATTAACATTTCACAGAATAAATACCGCCTTAGCTGGTTATTGGATGCAGACGACACTGCAAAAAATGGAAATCTAAGCAAGTCATTTTTTCTTACAGTAAGTGCATTTTCCTCTAATTGAGGAAGAAAGTGAGACACTTTGCCAATGGAACAAGACCATTTACCTTCAAAATAAGAAAAAACAATTGCATTGTCTTATTTTAAGTACATATCATCTAATTATCTTATTTTAAGGGTAAAGATACTAATTTCATTGGCAAATCATCATATTTACCTGTTCAAATTACGGGTGAATACACTTCATTTTAGAAATTTTTACTTATTTCTAGATCGTTTTTGCAGTGCAAGCGATTTTGGAAAAAACAAACAAAAAAACAAAAAAAACGCAACCAAGGTTTTCTATGATTGATTAAAAAAGAAATAGCTGGTAAATTACTATATTTATTAATAGGAGTTATATGAAAGATAGATCTAAAACGAAATGCAGTTTGCTTGTTGTAAAATGTTCCTCTAGTTTAATTTGTTTGACTTTAATCTTACTATAAAGTTTAAAAAAGCAGCCCCACATCAAATGTCTCCATTTACTACAGGTTTAATGCAACTGTGTCCAATTACACCAGCCATCTGTCTATGGTCACATGTGGTTTATAACATGTCCTAACATGCATTTCAAACTGTAAACGTTGTTATTTTAGAAAATCAGTCAGTGTTTTATCTGGACGCCCTGTGGGACGCTGATAATTGGAGATGTTTGCATTTGCGTCAGCTGCATGTGTGCAGCTTGAAGAGGTAAAAATTCAAATGAATTTATCTTCCTCTGGGAGCTGTTCCTAAAACAGATGGAGGTCATATTTGCTCCAGCTTCTCCTCTCAGGTCGCCGTGTCAGGACGGCTCAGCTTTGGTTTCTATCAAACATCAGAGCTGCTTTCATTTCAGTCCAGTTTCAGAACACATGAGCTCTACGCTGCTGCCCCTCCACCTTCACCTATGTCCTCTCTAAGTGTTAGCATATGCTAACTGAGGCTAATGGGTTGCAGAAGAAGGCCAACATGGGAGGTTTTTGGTTTGGAGTAATGTTGCGTTTTATTTTGTGATCTTTTGGCAGAAGAACCATTTTAAGCATATTTTAGGATTTGGTTTATGTTTGATAATGAAACATTCACTGAAAGTAGCATTAATGGTGCACAGCATTACAAGTGTTTAAAGCGACAAACATCCAAAGACTGCACTGCAAAAACGATATAAAAATGAGTAAAAATGTCTTAAATTAAGTGTATTTACCCTTAATTTGAGCAGGTAATTAGGATGATTTGCCAATGGAATGAGTATTTTTACTCTTAAAATAAGATAATTAGATAATATGCACTTGCAATAAGGCAATATAATTGTTTTTTTCCTATTTTAAGCGTACATTTTCCTGCTCAATTGGCAAAGAGTCTCACCTCCTCAATTCAAGAAAAAATGCACTTATTTTAAGAAAAAAATCACTTATTGAGATTTGAATTTTTTGCAGTGTGGTGACATGCAGTCCGACTGTCCCTGAATGCCTCGTGAGCATAAACAGCTGGAGCTTTTCTGATGTTGCTCAGTTTACAGTTTCTGTCTATCTAAACACAAGTTAAACATTCAAGGACCTGAAATAACTAAATATTTTAAACTTTCATCAATCATTGTGAGAACAAATGTTGGGTATGAGAACTCTTATTATTTATCAACCATAAAACTCTGCGTAAAATGCAGTAACAGTATATTTCAGCCCAGGTCGTTTCTGGTGACTTGCTGATGTTTAAATACAGACGATTTCTGCAATACAGGCTAAATAGGGGACATCCTCAAACCAAATCTTTATTCAATCTTATGAGTTTAAAAAATAACCTGCCAATTTCAAAAAATAGTTTTTAAAATTTTATTAAAATCCCATTGAGATTAAAAGCCTCTTTTTCAAGGGAGTCCTGGCCAAGAGGCAGCAAAGTTACATAATAAACAGATACATTAAATTATTATTATTTATCATAAAAAATATAAATACAAATAATAATAATAATTAATAATAATACTAATAAATAAATAAAATAGAGAAAAAAGAGAAATACATTAAATTAAATGACAGGTACATAAAAAAACATATCAAGTAAACAATTACAGGTAATTGAGAATGCTTTAAATTCTTTCACTTTCAACTTAAATAAATTTAAGGATAATATCTCAGCCAACTAAAAAAATTCCACGCACAAGGATCTGCGTAGATAAAGCCTTTCTTCCCAGTTATCAGCGGGCAAAAGGAACAATGTGCAACAGCTGATGGTTGGATCTCAGGGCAGAAGAAGCCATGCTTTTCTGTGTGAGTAAGGTACAAATGTAAGAGGGCAGTAATCCAAGAAGGGCCTTGTAAATAAAAGTGTAGCAATGAAACTGCCTTCTCATAGAGAGGGAAGGCCATCCCACCTTAGAGTACAGGTCACAGCGATGTGTCATGGCTCTACAGTTTGTGATTAACCTTAATGAAGCATGGGAAACAGAGTCCAACATTTGAAATAGATGTCTTTTAGGACATGGATTGAAGCAAAACTGAAGATTCAGAGTGTTGCTCCAGACTGGGTGGCAAATTAAGTCTCTTTGAGTGTTTCTAACACAATTCATTAGATATTTCCATAATACTATCGTTATTTAAAATATTTAATTTGTCTGATCTGTAATGAACTCAGAATTTATGACACAGAATTCAAGATGAGACAGACAGTGGGAAAGTTCACTGTGTTGATTTGAAATACAGAATAGAAGCGGGTGAGGTGGGGTTCCAAGAGTCCAGCATAGAGTTCAGCAAGAAATGTTCAAATGGAAACAGGTAGGTCAGTAGTTGAGAAGTAACCTGACTCCGCCAGATGGATTTGATGGATTTGCTCCACATATCCATCTGGAAACCTTCCGTTGAAGTAATTTTGGGAAGGGGCGAAAATACTGGTTAGCTGATTGGCCTATGTTGGTAATAGACGAGCCAAATAAACCAATCAGATCAACGAAGCATATGACGTAACAGAGCGACGACGAAGAGGAGCCAATTGATAGATCAAACTCTTGCCGAAACCAGTCGGGAGAAGAGCAAAAACATCTTTTCCTCTGAGAAAAGCCTCCAGAGCAGTGTTTTGCTCTTCTTTCAGTGAAGAAATACTCTGTAATTCCGATAAAACTTGCCCGATAGCCACGCTTACGCTAGTTTCATCGGCTGAAGCCGCCATGTTCTTTAGACTGAACTGTCGCGCTTCTCGTTGCGTCACACCTCAACCCGCCTCAAAGCCAACGCTGATTGGACGTTCGTTTGGTGAACGGCTCCAAATTTTCTTTAACGGAGAGTCTCCAGACTGATTAGTGAGTGAAATCTTGAAAGATCGCGAGATCAGGATGGTCTCACAAGGCTAGTTAAGAAGCAGAACAAAACATGATATTAGGAAAACTACTTAACTTTAAACTAGCTTCCTCAACTGAGCCAAAACAGGAACCGGTCATGCTCAGGGGATAAGAGACAGGACATGATCAGGAAACACTAAGACAAGGCTAAAAACCCTCTCTCACCACCGGCCTCCATGAGAACATGAACTATGGAAATGAGCCATGATCTCCAGCTCAGACAATGATCTAGCCCCGGTAGCTGAGCTGTATATAAAGCAGCAGGAGCAGGTGGATAAGATGAGTGATAATTAATAATAATAAGCAATTAGGCCAGCTATCAGGGCAGTGATCATGACATGATCATAATATTGTTCTGTATTTTTGTTTCGCTGGATCTTAGTCTGACCTTTGACACAGTTATTCATAATAGACTGTCTGTGTTTCTGAGCAACTGGAACTCAGATTTTACTTAACAGTTCTGTACAACTTTTTATTATTTGTCATTTATAATTGTAAATAAAATAAAGTCACATGTGAGGTTCCTTAAAGCTCACTACTCATGCCATTTCTGTTCAGTATCTATATGAGCTCTGAGCTAAGATCAGAAAGTATTACATCTTCTGGCATTAAAACATGCATTTTAATTGAAGTCTGTTTGCATGTGTTTGGTATTTGTAAAACCAGTCTGTCTCTGTCAGCAGCACTGGAACTACTGGGAAAAAAAAAACAAAAATCTTTTTGCTGAGGTGATTCTGGCCAAATTCTGGTGACTCGGTTATCTCCAGAGACTGCAACCCTGCTCTACCTTTAAATGCTCAGATAGTGACTACATGTCTTATCTTTCCCAAACCACTGATCCCATTTTCACACTCACTTCTCTGTGTCACCGAGCGTCTGCTGAAACATGAGAGAGAAACCAGGTTGCTGAGAAAGACCTCCTCCTACTCCATTATTTCTGCCTTCTGTCATCGAGGTGCAACCAACAAATGTGGAGTCCGTCTGCAAACAATTATCACATCTTTGACACTCTGCCTTCATTCAACCTTTAACTCTGGAGTTTAAGAACAGCCAGAACCGCCGAATATCCTTAGCAACAAATGATTAAAAAATACATTTTGTTAAAATTTATGAATGTATAACAAATTAAAAGAAAACATGTTTGGCTTTTTTTTGAAGAGTTGCCAGAGGAATTCCTTTCCTGTCTAAAAACATCAGGCTAGCATGACTCAGATTTGTATCTTTGCTTCTGAGGGAACTATAAATTAGTCAGAAGACCAAAGCAGAGATGGGGAACCGTGATGCACAGAAGCAAGTTTGGAAACCAAACACAGACAATACAAACAAACCACAAATCAGTTTTATGCCTCCAACTGTTTAGTGTTTGGGATAATGGTTCTCTCTGTTGTCTAAACCAGCTGGCAGATTAATCTTCCTGGTACCATCTTTAAAATGAGAGCTCAGAAAAACATGTCAGTGTCTCCAAAGCTTTGCTTCTTGTAATAGACCAAAGGAGTTCACTTCTCCAGATAAAGACATTTCTGTCAAATACTGACTGGCTGGAAGGGTCAAGAGTATTCATGTTTATTACTCCAATAGAAGTAAAAATCCTACTGTTTAAAAACACTTTTTATAGAAGTTAGAGAATCAACTTAAAGTCATAGGGAAGTCGCATTTAAATTTCAAATCATTCTGGCTTAAACATATATAAATGTACTCTTTATCAGACCATATTTTCCCCAAAGTTAGAAAATTTCTTTTTAAAAAACAAAAAAATTCTGTCTTAAAATTTGTGTCTTATTCCCGTTATCTTCTGCAGGCCAGTTAGTTTTACGTCAGCCTGAACACCTAAATTCGGCCAATCATATATCAACAGTCATCTGTCAATCACATTTTTTCGGTCATAGCATCTTGATTCATATGTCGCAGCTAATATATGCAACGGCTGAAATCAGAAATCAGAATCATTTCCTTTCCCATTGAGTTGCATCCCAGTGTTCACGGGGATGGACGTCTGTGTCTTCAGCAGGCGTAGAGCTAACAGAACTGGCAGCGTTGCGAGGCAAGGGCTCAAACATGTACGGCTGGAAGCCTTCTACACCAAACCAAGCTTCTGCCGCCCTGGCGTCCTCTTCCACAACATCTTCATCCCCGCTTTACTCCTCTAAATAAAAAATGGATGACGGAGGAGACTCATCCACGACCTCCGACACTAAACTCTCCTACTCTTGCATGTTTCCTCTGTCCATAGCGTTCCTTGACAGCGTCGTTTCTAAGTCACCAATTTAGTGCTACTTGGTCCCAATGGAATTTCCCATTGGGAACCTGCTAGCACTAAGTTGCTAACTGGTTAGTGTAACCTGGTTGTATTTCTCTTTTGTTATAATTACACAAAATGTTTTTATTTGTTTATTTGTATTGTTACGTACCTGACTGAAAAACCTCTAGAAAATATCATTGTTTTAACTGTGCTTCTACTGTAAGAGTATAAGCCCCTCCTTTTGACGTCTTCTGTGGTATTGTCTTTAAATTGTCTGCACCCCTTAGACCCTCCCCTTTTGTCATGTTGTCCTGCGGGAGAGGTGTGTGCCAATTATTTTTCATCTGAATATGTACAGTTTATTTATAGATCTATTAAGTTAATATTTGTTCTGTACTTCTGTTTTGTGTAGGACTTGGAGCGGGCAGCCAATAACACAGTTGTTTTTGTATGTTGTTCTCGTCAGGTATGTTGTATAAAAAAGGTTTATTCGGTTTACTGTGAGACATACTTTTGCCGCACCGCGCCCCTTTTGTCATGTTGTCCTGTGGGAGAGGACTTGGAGCGGGCAGCCAATAACACAGTTGTTTTTGTATGTTGTTCTCGTCAGGCACAATAAATCGGGAAACTGTCCTGTTACAGATGAACTGTGTCACGGCCTGATCACTTAATAAACCAGCACAACGCAGAAAGGATCCGGTTACATTAGCAAGATGCTTCCAACAAACCAAACCACAACCAAACTTCCTTGATAATCGACCAATCACATTCACATTATTCACTCGTGTAAAGTCGGGCACCACTTGGGAGAATTCGGAAATGCAACGACTGGAACAGCTACGAATTTAAGCTTTTTACTCCAGTAAAAGTATTAAAGTATAATTTTTAACCTGAAGTATAAAAGTAAAAGTAATGCAGGAAAAAATGTTAAGGACAGAAGTTTTACTGCTCTACCCTATTAAAGGAACATTTTTCTACAATTCTGGAAGATAACTTCCTTAGACGTTGTTTTCTTAGTTTTATAACTAATGGTAGCACTGCCAAATTTAACTTTGCATCATCTGGATAAACTATTTATTTTGGTATGTTGTGAACAAGTTGGGGATGAAACTAATTATTGTGATGGTTTTAATTTTTTTTTTATTAGCAAAACCAAGAGGCCATAATGGAAATGAGCTTAAATGAAACAAAACTAATGAGTCTATTTTTATAATGTAAGGAGGAGAAAGTAGTGATAATTACATAAACATGCAAGGAGTAGAAATAAAAAGTTGTCTAAAAATGATGACTCCAGCAAAGAATAGATAGGCAACATTTCTTCTTAAGGAAGGTAATGAGGTATTTGTACTTTGTTACTTGACACCTCTGACTGGCACAGAAAAGAAACATTTGATTTTCTTTATGTATGAAATAAAATGTTTTAAAGCAGGATCCCAAAAATAGAGCGGAGGTAGAAAACAGGCGGGTGAAAATAAAAAGGTTTAATTAAAGGAGGAAAATTCAGAAAGTAAAACATTGCATTGGAAGAGGAACACAAGGTTCATGCTAGTGTCACTAACCGGACGGTCTGCAAGAGCCTACTGACATTTAAGCTGCAGAGTTGTCCACAAGACAAGAAGAAGGTGAGTAGAAGCAGGTAGTGAAATCAGATACGTGGTTAAAATTCAATTCAGTTTATTTCTATAGTGCCAATTCATAATGGCTTTTTCCTCTCGTCTGAGTCTTATGAGGAAAACCTCCCCCCTGTCTGCCCACTGTCACTCAGATCTTTTAGTATGTTGTGCATCGAGCAGCCGCCTTCATGGCGTATGAGGGATTTTGCCGTATTATCCAATTCTATTCAATTTATATCTATAGCGCCAGTTCACAACACATGTCATCTCAGGGGACTTTCAAGTTTACAAGATCATCCAGTCAGATTGATTCAAAGTTTTCTATCTAAGGAAAACCAGCTGATTGCTTCGACTCATTGACTCTTCAGCAATCCCTCACACTAAGCATGCTTGTAGCGACAGTGGAGAGGAAAAACTCCCTTTCAACAGGAAGAAACCTCCAGCAGAACCAGGCTCAGTGTGAGCGGCCATCTGCTGAGGCTGACTGGGGTTCAAGGAGACAGAAGCAGAGATAGAAAAAGAAGCATAGATACAAAAGGCAACTGTAAAAGGTGGCCCTGTCCAGGAAACACAGCCAGGCAGACGAGCTCCGAACCAGCTCCCATGTCAGAGGATGAAGAGAGCACATCCAGTTAGTCACAGTCAGAGAAACAGGATTACACTGAAAAACAGGGCAAACAAAGAAGCAGAAATTATGCCTTATTATATAGCAGAAGGATGCAAAGTATTTATTTAAACTGATGTTCAGCCATGCAGGGCTTGACCTTTCCAGATGAACCCTGATGGTGGTCGCTTGGTCCTCAATGAAGCCAGAACTTCTGTCAGCACAGAAGCAGGAAGGAGGAACATCTTCACACACCCTCAGTCCCTGCCCTCTCTGACTCTCCATGTTTGCTGTCCATGTAAACATGGGGGTTGAAGTTGACGCGTGGTCATGTGTCTGGCATTTGACAGGTTCTGATAATCAGAGCTGTTTAACCCTGAGCAGACGGAGCTGTTTGACAGGTGAGGACTCCTGTCAGCTCTTATCAGCAGTTAGGCCGTCAGCATGTAGGAACCCCCTTGTAGCTGTCGCTCTGATTGCTTTATTCCAGACTAACCTGTTAACTCTCCACAACAAAATCACTAAAAAAAAAGCCCTAAAAAAAATCTATGCAAAATAAATCAGCTGCTGTCCTTTAACCTTAGGAAGGGTCTATCCATGTTAAACCATTGTAATGTAAGACAGTAGCCTTATTGGATCAGTATGATGCTGTAAATTTGGAAGCAGGGGGATTTAACCAGTTAAGATTCCCGCTCACACTGAGCCTGGTTCTGATGGAGGTTTCCTCCTGTTAAAAGGGAGTGTTTCCTCTCCACTGTCGCTAGTTTGGAGTGAGGAATTGCCTTTGAGTCAATGTGTCAGGGTTCTGCCCCCTGCTTGGGTTTATTTTCTAGTTTTTTTGTGTTCTAACAGTGCTGAGTTCTTTAGTTACTCTCTGTTTTCCTTTCCCCTTGGCTCCCTTCTAATTGGTGTTTCCCACACCTGCTGCCAATCTGCTAATTAGCCTGTCTCGGTTCAGTCTCCCTATGGCTCTGTTCCAAAACCTAGGACGCATCCTTAGAAGACCGGATTCGAAGGCCGATTACGTCATAGCGCGGCGCCGAGGTCTGGTCGGATTCCAAGAGTCCTCGTTATGCGGCCTTAAAATGCGTCCTTCTTTTTGCCCGATTTGAACGACGGGTCTGATGTATCCTCAGTATTCTTGGATATCCCAGGATTCATTGCGAGACCAAGCAAGCTGTGATCAGAGGAAAGGTTACTTGGCGCCGAACAGTGGTGAAAATTGGAAGTTCAGTTTAATATAATACAAGTCATTTAATAGTTCCGTCTGAGATTAATGAAAATAGTTGTTTTAATGGTTATTGAGTCAGATATGTGGCGGTAATGTTTGATTTATCTAAAGGTTTTTATCTGTTACTGTGTAAATGAGTTTGGCTGTAATTTAAGGACAGATTCTAATATATCTGCAGGGTGGGGACTATAAATCTGATAGGAGTTTTATCTTTTTATTGCTGTTTTGCACAATATGCTTAACTATGTATTTTTTGTTGTTGAATATTAGAGATTTTGCAGATATATTTTTTATAAATACATTGTTTAGATTTACTTATATATTTCTAACCCTTTTATAGAATAGAAAATCCCTTTATTGTCCCACAACGGGCAAATTTACAGCAGCAGAAAGATTATTGAAAATGGTCACACAAATGTGGACCTTAGAAAAATGTATAAGAATAACATAATAGGGAAGAGTTAAAATATAAACAATAAAATACTGTAAAGTGTTTTAACAATATAAAGCTGGGGAATAAATAACCAATATGCAGCTATGGACATTTTTACAGTAATTTGAAAATAGCAGCAACATCAGAGATGTGCAGAATGACAGCAGCAGGTTATTTAACTGACTAAGGTTTCTATCGTTACATTTGATTTTATTTGTTCCTGCTCCCGGTGGTTGGAACCTTTATTCCATTCTGGATTCTTGTGAGTGTAGTCTTTGTTCACTTTACAATAAAAAAGAAATAAATAAACAGTTTTGAAAACTTCTGTATTCATTCTTTTCCTGCTTTGTGTGTCAACGTTTACGGTTGCTAAGCAACAGAGCATACGGCGGTAAAACCCGCCGAAGGGTAGACCTGGTCGAATTCAAAGCCTAAACTCTTCCGTTCTCCTTATTTTCAAGGACTTCGAAGGACCCAGTCTAGGTAGACCGCGTCCTTGGAGGACGCGTCCTAGGTTTTCGAACAGAGCCTATACTCCACCTCTGCAGTCATTCAGTGCTGATTTGTTGTTCCATTGTCTCTGGCTCCCCACATGAGTTTTTCCTTTTGTAATGAGTCGATGCAATCAGCTGCTTTTCCTAGATAGAAAACTTTGAATCAATTTGACTGGATGGTGAACTGTAAAGTGCCTTGAGATGACATGTGTTGTGAATTGGCGCTATAGAAATAAATGGAATTGAACTGAATTAATAGGGTAAAATACTCTAAAACCACAACCTGCCGGTGGTCAAGCAGGGTGGTGAAGGAATGATGCTTTTAAGACTAGATGAAACTAGAAGTACACAAGCGAATAGGCCCACAAAGGCCTAGTCAAAGTCTTGATCTCATCCTAAAATGCTGTGAAGGCGCTTCATAGAGCTGTTCAGGAAAAAATGTCTGCAGACTTAATGATGGATCGGCTGCTCTGTTGTAATATAAAACAATTAGAATTCCTGTGTCTGAGGTTGAGTTATTGCTGGACAACCTGAAGTTAAGGGCGGGGTCAGATTCAGCTGCCATATACTAACATTATGTGAAATTAGTCATTTTCCAACATTTGGATGTAAAAATAATGATTGTTAATTTCAAACTGCAGCCTCTATAGAGAACTGAAAACCCCCGTTTTCTCTTTATGGTTTTCAGCGTTCCCTCTGCTGCGGCGCTGAACATTCCTGATATCCATGTGGGAATTTTCCTGAGCTGTACTGGAAACTGTACAACCAGTTGTCATGCAAATGAGTGCGTCACTTTGGGGTTTGAACCACCCGCCTGTGCATTAGTGATATAGGAACATGGTGTGGGGAGGCTGGGTTTGCACATTCCAACAATAACTATCAGGGAACCTCAGGCTTCAGCCAACATTTCAAGTCTGACCACGAGTTCACGACCTGCAGGGGTGGAAGAAGGAAAAATGAGAACAAAGAAGGAACTGGAGGTGTTAAAACCTGACATGAGGCCTGAGGGTTGGAGTACAGTATGTAGATGTTGGTCCTTGTGGACGTCATGTCTGTATCTGGGCAGACTGCCACGATCCCAGAGGTTAGATTCTAACCAGAACCCGTCATTCAGAGCCGCTCTGTTTGCACCGGCTGCCTGATCCTTGTTATGCAGGCAGGTTTGGCTCTGCTGCGCTGTCGCATGTCATGAAGGTGTGAAGCAAGCCTGTTTTTATTTGTACGCATCGGATCGCAGCGTTTGCCTCCGCTGCACAGCATGCATGTTTAATGAAGCAAATCACGTTAAAACCACCTCCATGATTACAGGCAATCAGTGTTCATCACAGAGAGCAATCAGTCACCTCCACTATCATGTTTCACTAAAGGAAACCACTCAGATTCTCTATAAAAGCTCAGTCTGGTTTACAGTAGTTGAGTTCTCAGGAAAGTTCAAACCTCCAGAGGATAGAAGAAACATCCTCTGAAATAAAAGCCTGCATTTTAACACAGATCGGAGTTTAATCCACCGTATATCAGAGCTTTGTCTTTCTCCTTTACCCAGGTTTTATTGTCATTACACTGTCACAAGTACAGAACAACAAAATTAACTCTCTGCATTTAACCCATTCCCTTGGGGAGTAGAGGGCTGCCATCGTGTGGCGCCCCGGGAGCAGTGTGGGGTTAAGGGTCTTGCTCAGATTACTCCCCAGAGTCTGTGGGAGTGGGACTTGTACTCAGAACCTCAGGACTCAGAAGCTCTATGCCCTAACCAGGTAACCTGACTCCGCCAGATGGATTTGCTCCGCATATCCATCTGGAAACCTTCCGTTGAAGTAATTTTGGGAAGGGGCGAAAATACTGGTTAGCTGATTGGCCTATGTTGGTGATAGACGGGCCAAATAAACCAATCAGATCAATGAAGCATATGACGTACTAACAGAGCGACGACGAAAACACAACCACAAGATCAAACTCTTGCTGAAACCAGTCGGGAGAAGAGCAAAAACATATTTTCCTCTGAGAAAAGCCTCCAGAGCAGTGTTTTGCTCTTCTTTCAGTGAACAAATACTCTGTAATTCCGATAAAACTTGCTCGATAGCCACGCTAACGCTAGTTTCATCGGCTGAAGCCGCCATGTTCTTTAGACTGAACTATCGCGCTTCTCGTTGCGTCACACCTCAACCCGCCTCAAAGCCAACGCTGACTGGACGTTCGTTTGGTGAACGGCTCCAAATTTTCTCTAACGGAGAGTCTCCAGACTGATCTGCGAGTGAAACCTTGAAAGCTCGCGAGATCAGGATGGTCTCACGAGGCTACTAACCAGGACCAGGGTAGATCGCTCCTTTCAGGTGGTCGCGCCGGCGCTTTGGAGCCATCTTCCGCTTTCCTCAGGCTTACTTGATTTTGTTTATGTTTTTAAGAGTGAACTGAAAACATGTTTGCTTAAGAAAGCATTTTAAATCCAGTAGATTAATCGTTGTTTTATGACCATGTCTTCTGTGAATGTAAATGTATTTTATTTCTATTTTATTTTTGTAAAGCACTTTGTTACCTCTGTGTCTGTGAAAGGTGCTTTATAAATAAACATTAGTTACTAATAACTAGGCCGCCATTCTTTCTGCATGTCTCTCCAGTTTTAAGGCTGTTTTTCCACCTTTACAAACGAGATAGGTCACACATAATTTCAGGAACATTTCTGGAAAACCCAAAGTCAAAGCATGAGAGATTTCTGCTGTGATGTAAACTCTTTGGCTTCTTCCTCCACTTTTTCATGTCCTATTTTCCACCACATCCCGCCTCAGGGAGCTTTCTCACAAACTTCTCCTGCTACGTTTACTTTTCATTATGTGGTCGATTTGCTATCGTTGCTGTTTGATGGATGAGATCCTGAAGACTTGGAGAAGAGCAGAAGCTCCATAAATTATCTTCTGATTGTGTTAAGGCTCGAACCTCCTGTAGGGTTAAATCAACTGTACGGCTCCATGCAGCTCAGTCTCTCTCCTGTTGGTCCAACATGATGTTCCACAAACGATCAAACTGACTGTTAATGAAAAAGAAAAACTGTCCAACAGGACAAACCAACAATCACAGAAAACAGATGAAATATAGGGAAAGCTTTAAACTTGATAATGTTTTTGTATTTTTAGCATTTTCTTCGCATGTTTTCTGTGAGTGCAGCACTTTTCTTTTGCAATCTTCTCCTGCTGCATCAGTTTGTTGGTGTTGTTTCCGGTGTTTATTTGCACTGTCACAAGTACAGTGCAGCGAAATTCACTGTCTGCATTTAACCCATCCCCTGGGGGAGCAGTGGGCTGCCATCATGGGGCGCCCAGGGAGCAGTGTGAGTAGGGTTGCTAACTCCCTGAGAATAAAAAAAAGGAACACCTCATGTGTGTGCCAGCTGACCCAATTGCCTTTTACCCTCCTGGTGTGGGGATTTTTTTTAAAGCCCCCCTTTGTGTGTGAAATAATTTTTTTAGCTGTTTGACTCTAATCTAGTGACATGAACACATTAACAAATTATTATCCAGCAATTCACTTTAATACAAAATAACAAATTTTGCTGAATACAATAAATATCTTAAACATGTCATGATTTTATGCAAAGATCTGACCCACATGCAGAAAACCAAACAGATAGACCAGGGGAAGATTTAATAGGTTTATTGAGAACTGGTAGAGATGGATCCAGTGCTGCTCGTTGGAGGGCGGACAGGGTTTACCCAGTTTGAGGTGTTTCCTTGAGGAACGGAGGAACTGACTGCCACTTAGATTTCCTATGGTACTTGAACGGTTTCTCATGGAGATGAATCCCCTGCTCAGTGTAATGCTCAAGCAATCCTTTGGGGAAAAGTTGATTCAAACCTCCAGTTTGAATCCCCAGCTCAGTTTGAAGCTCAGAAGATCCTTCCAGGGGGAGAAGGTCCAAAACATCCAGTATGCAGCATGACTTCCCAAAACTGGCAAACACTCTGGCGTCGAGGTAGTGGCAGTCAGCAGCTTAAGAGTCCTCCGGTAATGAGGCAACCATCCTCAGGTGTGTAAGAAGGCCAACGAGAACCAGGCGCCACCTGGTGTTGGAGGGAAAACAAACAAAAACACAACCCACACAAACTGGATTCCTAACAAAACATAAGCCTGTCCTGCTTAACTTCAAACTGTAAAAATTTATACAATAACAATATATAAATGGTGCACATTTTTGGTGCAACAGCAAGCTTGTGCAAAATTGTAAACATATTTGTGCCTCAAATGCAATGACTGTACATAGGCTGCAGTTGTAAACAAAAAAAAAAATTCTGGAATCGTTACATATATGTCTACAGCTCATTGGTCACAACACAGGACAGGAACAAGTTTACCCCAAGTTTTGTATCTAACGTGCCATTGTTCATCATTTTCCATCAGCTTTTTACTGACAATTTTTTTACTCTCACAGTAATAAGGGACAAACTGCGTTCCTTTTCCACTAAATACAGGACAGGTACTTCTATTTCTACATAATGAACAATTACGCTTTTTAAGGGACAGTTGGCAACCCTAAGTGAGAGTTTGAGGGTCTTTGCTCAGGGAGCCAGAATGGCAGCGGGTTTCGAACTCCTAACCACCAGGCTGCCACTCCCAGTTTTGTGTTTAAAGTTTGGCTCACTCCTGTCAGCCATCATGCTTTCTAAATACTTTTGTAGAACTTACAGGTGGATTACTACCATGCAAAACTAAAGATATTTTATAAAATGATGAATTAGAATAAATTATTTCCAATTTCAGTATTTAGAATCAAATGAATTCAGACAGCTGTTAACATCTCCGCTTCATTTTATTTAACAGTCAAATAACAAGAAACTAAGACATAAAGTAAAAGTGACAAATGAGCCGTCTGAATCTAATACCACATGTACATCATTGTCAGTGAGTTGGGGTTTGTTTGCCAGATGCAGCCCTATTTTCATCCATCACAATTTTCCTCACCAAATAAAGGCTGTGCAAACAAACCCGACTACATTCTTCTGCAGTTATTCAGTCCTTTCCTCTATGGCCCACTGGCAAGCTGAGTCTCCGCTGTCACCTGTAAGCTTCCAGTGAAATCAATGGGATTGTCAGAGCGGTGATTTATTTCTTTCTGGGCGCTGTAGGAAATGTGGCGTGCTGCATTCAAAGGCTGAACCCACAGGCAGCGTCTCTGTATGCTTAAACGATGTTTGTGCTCGGCGTGCACCGCGGGGGGTCGTCTCGCTCCACTCAGCTCATTGCAAACTTCATGACAGGTTTACAGAGCTTCATGCTCACTTTTCTTTACCTTTAAAGCACCTTATTGCTGCACAGAAACATTCTGCAGAAGCATGTTGCATTTAGGGCACAGTCAGCTGCAGCATGTTTGCTGCTTTTCTCTAAAGATACATTTAAAGCTGCTTTTACAGTCAGAAACTTTATATTTTTACAGTTACTGGAGATGTAGAAACCAGGAGAACTTTAGCAGGAGAGGAGAGGGTTAGATACTTTTCTAGGAAACTTCTCTGAAGGCCAACATTGGAACCCAATACCTTAAGTGGGATTTTGTCATTTCAATATTTTGGGGGGAAATTAATCATTGGAATGTCCTAAAGTCCTATGTTTTTTTTTTTTCTTCCTAAAAGTAGTTTAGATTTAAAACAGATTTCTATCAAAAAGCAACAACTCTGGCTCCAGAAACGGAGGATAAATGAATCAAATATGAAGTCGCAGCCATAAATGAGACTCAGCTGTGAGGAACACGCTGTCAGCGCGATGACTTTCCCTTCAAATGACTGAAATGTAAAAATAACTGGAAACTTGATCGGCGCAGAAACCTTCTGCCATGAAATGCTTTTGGTTCCACATCATGATTGTTCAGCAGTGGTGTTTCTGTTTGGGTTCTTGTTGCTTTGGCACCGACCCTGCAGTGGTTGGTCCTCCATGAGGCCTGATCTGACAGCGTTACAGAATCAGGATGGTGGCTGCAGAAGAGTGAGGGGAAAGACGGAGCTGCAGGGTTAATTTACTCCTCTTCTTCAGGTTGTTTTCTGCCTGCTTTAACACCGACTCCCCAGAGAGGGCAGATCAATGTGCATGTGCCGTATCGCTGTTGACTTTAGTTATGGAGCACTCAACCGCAGCGTTGATTTACTTCAATTCACGTGAAGGAAACCCATTCAACCTGTAGAGTGAAGGTCTTCTCCTGACCTGCAGTGTTGGATTACATCGCCGTTGATTTATGAACATAAGAGCTGCCAGGTTCAAGCTGCAGTTATGTGGAAAAATGAATTAGGCTGCCTGCGTTTTGAAACAGGACCGAATAAATCACTCACAGCTCGCTTGGTCCCAAAATGAGCTGAATAATATTACCTCAGATAAACAGTATAGATTATTGATCTACCTCATTTTATAATCTAAAAACCAACAAGGTGAAAATGGAGACACTGATTTAGAAAAACCTCCTTTTGAGCTGTGCATTAGTTTCTTTAGAAACACTAAAGACTTTGTTTCCAGGTTTAAAGACGTTTCTCTTCCATCCAGGAAGCTTTTTCAATTCAAAATGTCAGAAATAGATTTGAGTTCCAGGTTTTATACCGTACCCCAACAAAGTCTTGTTTTAGTTTAGAAAACATGCAGAGTTGAACAAGCAAAGGGCTCCACCCATTTAGGATGGGGGTCATTCAGCTTCTTTTGTTAGCTTGCCTTCTATAAATTCAAAATAGGATTATACCAAAAACCAATCATATGTATAATAATTTATCTCACCAGTTTATTTAGATTAATGCTAACAACGGAAAAAAACATCTTAAAAATACTTTATAAACATAATTTTATGTACAGGTTTACTTTTTGTACATAAATCTTGTCCTTCTAAAGCTCTGTGAAGGTAAATCTGTGTTTTATATGGTCCAATATGGCGTCACAAACCTAAAATTATAATGCACCTAAAATTATAATGTATAATGAACTAGTTTGATAATGGAGAAGCTATTAGTCAGCTTTATATTTTCTTTTTTTTTTTTTTTTTACAGTGTCCTGTCTGGCAAGGTGGCAATAAGAATAATTGTCTTGATGCCAAAAAGAGCCCAACAGATTTTACTTGTTTCATGCATATAAATTGCTTTATTATAATCATGCAGGGAGTTTTACAGTTTATATGGACACTGCAATGTAAATAGAGCAGAAAAACAGAAGAAGAAAAGGAAAAAAGAAAAGTTTTGGTAACTCAGCTAGTTTAGATGACACAGTAATTCCCAAATATTTGATATTTCCTGATTGCAATTGTAGACCTGAGGGATTCTGTAGAGAGCAATTAATTGGTAGTATTATAGATTTAGACCAATTTATAGAGTATTCTGAGACTTTTGAGAAAGATTCTAGTAAACTAATCACTTGAGAGATGCAAGTGTTTGAATGCTGGAGATAAAGTAATACATCATCTGCGTAAAGACTAATTTTATGCTCTATTTTCATGCCTTTTATACCTTAATCATATTTGTTTGTGCGTGTGTTAGCAGCTGACTGCCTTCCTTTAATGAAACCAGTTTGATCTGGGTGGATTATGAGAGGAGTGATTTTATCTAATCGTTTTGCTAAAGCTTTACAGATTATTTTAATATCCACATTTATTAAGGATATGGGACGATAGCTGGTCGCAAACATAGGATCTTTGCCTGGTTTAAGCAGGAGACTGATGGTGGCAGAATTCATGTTAACTGGAAATTTGCCTAGAGCATTCTGTGGAACATATTTATATTTTCTAAATATATTAAAACTATTTATTTTCTGAGAATGTGTTTATTTAAGAGCAAGTATGCAAATTAATATACACCTAAAAAGTACGCTATTTTATATTATTTTCCATGTGAATCCCAGATTGTTCTTTTTTCTTTGCCTTTTCTAAAAAGTGCTTTAAATCAGTCCTAGCTGTCTTTATCCTGGGTTAGATTCTGAAGTTTGAAAAGGAACCAGGATTTAACCTTTTCCTCGGTTCGCTGCGTTAAATTTATTTCAGACTTGTCAAGTCCCAGCTCCTTTACATGGATTTTTTCCAGCATCGTCCTTCTAGCGAAAGGTTAGCTCGGTAAAGATGTGTGAAAGCTGCTCTTCAAGTTCAGCTGTCGTCGCCACCATAGTCTCTACCTCACTTCCAGACTGACTACTGGCTCCATCACCTATATCACTGTAGCAGGAACCAAAATTCCAGGAGCCCAAAGCCATTAAGTTTGGCGATGCTGATTAGCCAAATATTTAGTAATTATTATACGATTGGTTATTTCGCTACACTTCAGGTGCACTTTGAATGAGCGCCCAAAAGATAAATGATCCGTTCTGTCGGTGGAAATGTTCTATTGAATGAGAGTCAATTGGTAGAAGTGTTGTTTTAATAATTCATATTACATATAGCTATATACTATTAAGTGAAACTGACATTGATAATACTTTTAATAGGTATATATATTATGACATTTCCCCTCCATATCTATGGACCCCCTATGGGCCAGCTGCCACTGGTAAATGGGATGATTTGTCAGTGGAATTAATATTTTTACTCTTAGGATTAGATGCTTAGATAATATGCACTTGTAATAAAGCAATGCAGTTGTTTTTTCTTTTTTTTGAATGGAAATTGTCGGGAAAGAGTCTCACTTAACTCCTCAATTCAAGACAAAATTCACTTATTTTAAGAAAAAAATACTTATTTAGATTAAAATTTTTTGCAGTGTGAGAATCTGAGATGTTGACTTTTCTTTCCCTCCTCTGAGCTTCAAGCTCTGACATTTTGGCTTAATCTGCTGCAACATCAACTCCTCAAAGGGTTTCCCTCTAATCTTTCTCTTTAAGAATGATGGACTTCAGATTGATTGGAAATGGTCTTAAAACCTTCCTAGATTGATGAGCAGCAACAGCTGCTTCTCAGAGTTCATTGCTGATGTCTCTGACATGCTGTTCACTCACATGCTTGCTGCTGAGATGCAGTTAGACAAACCTGCCTTTTTTCATTAAATCACTGTTTATTACTGAAGTCCTTGCAGGAATAAATTTAGGCAAAATGTTTTGAAAATGTAACATCAAACCAACTTTTTTGCTGGTGGAGATCATTAGATTACATCTTTGGTAAACGACACTGGGGCTTCAAAAAAGTAAGTTTGTTTCCAAGTTTTGAAGACATTTCTCTTCCCATCCAGGAAGCTTTTGTTAGGTTTATTCAATGATGATTATAAAATGAATGTGTGCTTAATTTGTGCAAGGGGATGCTCCACTCCTGTCTCTTGATTCAGTAAGGAGACCATCCTGCCTTGGCATTCTGATGGAGCATCTTGTCTTTATGAACTGATCAATTGTTCTGTCAGAAAAAATACTGTTTTGTAACCATGTGTTATGTTCTGTTAATGGGATTCGGGGAAGGAAAGCTTGAAGTTGGGTTGGGCTTTTCCTTCTGCTCCTGCAGAAGCTGCTTGAATCTCTTTCCTGTGTAGACTCAATTTCTATTTATTTGCAAACCTACATTTTCTGAATCCAACACTTTTTCAATTCAAGATGTCAGAAATAGCGTTGAGTTTGAGGTTTTATACAGCAGCCCAACAAAGCCTTGTTTTTGTTTAGAAAACATGCAAATAGAAGCGGACAAACGGGTCCCCCCCTTTGGAATGGGGGTCGTTTGGCTTCATTGTGAGCCTGCAATGCCCCATACCTGTCTATGTCTCTGAAAGGGGGGTCGTTAAAGGGAATTGTTGGCCTGGCTGAAAAGGCGAGGTCTTCTGTTCCTCTGTAAAAGGGTTGGGACTGTGATCTACTGCACATTAGATTCCTATAAAAGCTGAGCCCATTCCCTCAGTGCTTATCAGCATCACCACTGGAGGTGTCTATTAATGAAGATGATCATCCTGACACAGACTAACCCATTGACACCTTTGGCTTTAAAAGCTGCTTGAAGTGCTTTAAATAGCACGGTTAGATTGATTTGTCTAAAACCTTAATTGATTTTGACTCTTTTCCAGATCTACGGAACGGCTCGGCGCTCTATTGGGAGGGTGGAGTCAGTGGAGGCTATCAGGTCCTGCTTTTAGACGAGGATCGAGGCTGGCTGCTGGTCGGAGGGAAAGACCACATTTACCTGCTGAGTCCCGACAACCTGCAACGCCCCTTTCAGAAGGTGAGGCGGTGAAACCGTCTATCTGATGCCTTCTGAGGGTTTGAGGTCTTAAAATCTTCTTGATGCAGAAAGAAAAAAAACTATGGAAAATTCTGAGGGAGAATTATTCTAATACTGAGCCATTCTGATCTCTGAGTCAACATTTACATTTTATTGTTTCCTTTGACACATTGGAAGCAGCATTAATGCTTTATCTATTTATTCTAAGTCTATTTATCAGTTTAAAAAAAAACACTGGAATCGATTTTTATCCCATATTTCCCCTTAATCTGCTTCCCCAGTTCCTAAATATTAATGTTAATGAGCGTTGATGTTATAATGAGTCTTTGGTTGCAGCTACAAAGTTATGATCTGATATGATATATTGACACAGAAAGTGACTAAATATGATAAAAGTCCATACTAATGAGAAATATATCTATAAGCTATATTTCAGCCTGTAATCAGAGGCTTATCATAAATCTGCATTAGAAATTATTATTGCAGCTCTGAGGTCCTGATTTTGTTTCACAAAGATTGTAAAAATATAAACTTTATTTAATGCATTTTCTTTATTTAATGCATTTTCTGGTATCGGAAAGTCATCACAAGTTTGGGATCAGAAGTTAATTATCGTTTAATCAATATTTATATGTCTTTCTCTATATTTAGGTAACATCTGTTATTTTTCAGTTTCCATTAGCAGATATTGCAGTTAACATTTGATTGTTTATAATCTATGTTGTTGATTGGATGTTCTCCATGTTCTCCATCAGATCCACTGGCCCGCTGCGCAAGAACATGTGGAGCACTGCAGGCTGGCAGGAAAAAGTCTGGAGGTAAAATTTATTTCAAAAAGAAACAAACTAAAGATAATTTTAAAGGTTTAGGAGCCTAAAACCTGCTTTACATCTTTCTTTTCTTTTTGAAATGTTTTTTTTTCCTGTGTTTTTTTTCTCTTAAACACGAGGAAAAGTCACAGATCTATTTTTTGGCTCGATTTTCAGAGGGATTGTGCCAACTTTGTTCGCGCGCTGCAGCCGTTCAATAAGACTCACGTTTACGCGTGTGGAACCGGTGCCTTCCATCCACAGTGTACGTACCTGCAGCTCAGCCACAACTCTGAGGTGAGAAACATGATCAGTGGGCAGTTTATCTCTTTTACACGTCGTACTGCAACAATTCAGTTCTGCTACGTGGAGAAACTTCAGCTTTCCTGATTGTTTGATTGACTTGGATCATAACTGGTCACATTTACTCAGTCACATTCACTTGATTAACATTTTGGAAACAAATCAGTTAACAAACTCAGAATCAAACACTCAACTCTGAATTGATCTAGCTTAAGGTTGGTGTTAGATTCACAATTGTGAGTTCATATAGTACAAAAAATGAATCATACACAGAAAGGGATTTTCAAACAAAGCTCCCTGCAGGATGAGAAAAGGCTGCCTCACATCCCAGCACCTTTCTGCCCCCCAACAGAACAGCAGTCTTTTATTAACATTAGGCAACAAGAAGTGCCTATTTCTCCCCACTGGAACTAGAGATTTTAATTCAATTCAATTCAGTTTATTTATATAGCGCCAAATTCACAACACATGTCATCTCAAGGCACTTTACAGTTCAACCAGATCATACAGTCAAATTGATACAAAGTTTTCTATCTAAGGAAAACCAGTTGATTGCATTGACTCATTGACTCAAATACAATCCCCCACACTAAGCATGCTTGTAGCGACAGTGGAGAGGAAAAACTCCCTTTTAACAGGAAGAAACCTCCAGCAGAACCAGGCTCAGTGTGAGCGGCCATCTGCCGAGGCCGACTGGGGTTCAAGGAGACAGAAGCAGAGATACAAAAAGCAGCTGTAAAAGGCGGCCCCGTCCAGGAAACACACAGCCAGGCAGACGAGCTCCAAGGCAGCTCCCATGCCAGAGGACGAAGAGAGCACATCCACTCAGTCACGGTCAGAGAAACAGGACCACACTGGAAAACAGGCCGATCTCCAACATCTATAAACAAGGGTGTTGATAGAAGCAGCACAGCTGATGTTTCTTTCCAGGATGGAGTCACAGCCAAACAGGAACAGACGAGGCAAAGCTACTCTGAGGAAAAGCAGAGAGAGCAGAAGGTTAGAGATTGAACTAACAGATTCTGTAGAATAGGAGAACAGAGAGAGAATGAAGCAGAATGATGAAATGGGGGTCCCTATGTCCTCCAAAAGTCTAAGCCTATAGCAGCATAACTATAGAGATAGCTCAGGATAACCTGAGCCACCCTAACTATAAGCTTTATCAAAAAGGAAAGTTTTAAGCCTAGCCTTAAAAGTAGACAGGGTGTCTGCCTCACGGACTAAAACAGGTAGTTGGTTCCACAGGAGAGGAGCCTGAGAACTAAAAGATCTGCCTCCCATTCTACTTTTAGAAATTCTAGGAACCACTAGTAAACTTGCAGATTGAGAGCGAAGTGCTCTGTTAGGAACATAAGGAACAATCAGATCTCTGATATAAGATGGAGCTTGGCCATTTAAGGCTTTATATGTGAGAAGGAGGATTTTAAATTCTATTCTTGATTTAACAGGAAGCCAATGAAGAGAAGCCAGGATAGGCGAGATATGATCTCTCTTTAATTTTCATTAGAACTCTGGCTGCAGCATTTTGGATCAGCTGAAGGCTTTTAACTACAGTTTGTGGACTTCCTGATAGTAAAGAATTACAATAGTCCAGCCTTGAAGTAACAAATGCATGGACTAGTTTCTCAGCATCACCCCTGGACAGGATATTTCTAATTTTTGCAATGTTCCTCAGATGAAAGAAGGAAATTCTAGAAACCTCTTTGATATGGGATTTAAATGACAGGTCCTGATCAAAAATAACACCAAGATTTTTTACTTTATTATCTGAAATCAGTTTAATCCCATCCAAATGAAGTGACTGGCTAATCAGTTTCTTTTTCAGAGACTCTGGTCCAAAGACTATAACTTCTGTTTTGTCTGCATTCAGAAGCAGAAAGTTAAGAGTCATCCAGGTTTTTATGTCTTCAAGACATGCCTGTAATCTATGTAATGGGTTAGCTTCATCTGGATTTGTAGACAGATATAGCTGGGTATCATCAGCATAACAGTGGAAATTAATCCCATGCTGTCTAATAATTCTACCAATTGGGAGCATGTATAAAGTAAAGAGAATTGGTCCTAGCACTGATCCCTGTGGTACTCCACAGGTAACCTTTGAGCGTGTTGAAGATCTATCATTAACATGAACAAACTGAATTCGATCAGATAGATAAGATTTAAACCAGTCTAGTGCTGTTCCTTTAATTCCAACAAAATATTCAAGTCTTTCTAAAAGAATATTATGGTCAACTGTATCAAATGCAGCACTAAGATCCAACAGGACGAGCACAGATACAAGTCCATTATCTGAGGCCAAATGCAGAATAATGCAGAATAGAAAATAAAACATCAGATAATATGTTTAAAAGAGAGAGCACCTGCATTACAGCTGCATGGGAAAAGATTTCTGCTCGAGTTAATGCAGTTTATATGCAGTGTGGTATGGCAGGCCGTTTTTGACATTTATTAAAAGCACTCTCTTCTCAGTTTTTTTTTTCAAATGTAGATCCCTTAAATAAGATTCTTCCTGATCAGAATCACATTCCCAGTCAAAACTATAATAGATTTTATGAATTACATGTATGCAGCAAAAACAGAATTTTAAAAAGTAAAAAAAAACAAGGTTGTACAAGTAAGAAGTTTTATATACACTCACCGGCCACTTTATTAGGTACCCCATGCTAGTAACGGGTTGGACCCCCTTTTGCCTTCAGAACTGCCTCAATTCTTCGTGGCATAGATTCAGCAAGGTGCTGGAAGCATTCCTCAGGGAGTTTGGTCCATATTGACATGATGGCATCACACAGTTGCCGCAGATTTGTCAGCTGCACATCCATGATGCGAATCTCCCGTTCCACCACATCCCAAAGATGCTCTATTGGATTGAGATCTGGTGACTGTGGAGGCCATTTGAGTACAGTGAACTCATTGTCATGTTCAAGAAACCAGTCTGAGATGATTCCAGCTTTATGACATGGCGCATTATCCTGCTGAAAGTAGCCATCAGAAGTTGGGTAAATTGTGTTCATAAAGGGATGGACATGGTCAGCAACAATACTCAGGTAGGCTGTGGCGTTGCAACGATGCTCAATTGGTACCAAGGGGCCCAAAGAGTGCCAAGAAAATATTCCCCACACCATGACACCACCACCACCAGCCTGAACCGTTGATACAAGGCAGGATGGATCCATGCTTTCATGTTGTAGACGCCAAATTCTGACCCTACCATCCGAATGTCGCAGCAGAAATCGAGACTCATCAGACCAGGCAACGTTTTTCCAATCTTCTATTGTCCAATTTCGATGAGCTTGTGCAAATTGTAGCCTCAGTTTCCTGTTCTTAGCTGAAAGGAGTGGCACCCGGTGTGGTCTTCTGCTGCTGTAGCCCATCTGCCTCAAAGTTCCACGTACTGTGCGTTCAGAGATGCTCTTCTGCCCACCTTGGTTGTAACGGGTGGTTATTTGAGTCACTGTTGCCCTTCTATCAGCTCGAACCAGTCTGGCCATTCTCCTCTGACCTCTGGCATCAACAAGGCATTTCCGCCCACAGAACTGCCGCTCACTGGATGTTTTTTCTTTTTCGGACCATTCTCTGTAAACCCTAGAGATGGTTGTGCGTGAAAATCCCAGCAGATCAGCAGTTTCTGAAATACTCAGTCCAGCCCTTCTGGCACCAACAATCATGCCACGTTCAAAGTCACTCAAATCACCTTTCTTCCCCATACTGATGCTCGGTTTGAACTGCAGGAGATTGTCTTGACCATGTCTACATGCCTAAATGCACTGAGTTGCCGCCATGTGATTGGCTGCTTAGAAATTAAGTGTTAACGAGCAGTTGGACAGGTGTACCTAATAAAGTGGCCGGTGAATGTATATCTATGTTTTCCTCATTTTAGGTGGCTGTTTTGACTTTTATTATTATATTTATAGGAAATACATTTCTTCTGATCAAAATATTACCCAGAAAGTCTATTTTAGATCTAAAGAATTTCATTTTGTTTGCATGTCTGCTTCTGTCTCCTTGAACCCCAGTGGGCCTCAGCAGATGGCCGCTCACACTGAGCCTGGTTCTGCTGGAGGTTTCTTCCTGTTAAAGGGGAGTTTTTCCTCTCCACTGTTACTACAAGCATGCTTAGTGTGAGGGAATGCATTCAAGTCGATGAGTCTGGTTTTCCTTAGATAGAAAACTTTGAATCAATCTGACTGGATGATCTGGTGAACTGGAAAGTGCCTTGAGATGACATAATGTGAATTGGCGCTATAGAAATAAACTGAATTGAAATGAATTTTGTTTGAAATGTTTATTTTGACAAGAAAAAAATATGTATTTCAGATATCAGAAATACATATTCAGACAAACTAATAAGTATTAAAAACAAGCTGCCATAGCCTCTTCTAATCTGATGACATTATGGGGGGAAAGCTGGCAGCAGATGAAGTATAAAAACATTGTTCTAACAGGTAGGACCTGTTCATCATCACACTGGGTTATTCCTCATTTTATTTCTTTCGTCCATCACACAGTAAATACTAAGTGGCTATTTGACTGTTCAGTTGTTTTCTATGATACTGTTATATTACATTCTTATAAATACCTGTTAAAGACGTCCGTGTAGCAGAGATGGGGACTCGAGTTTGTGACTCGTACTCGAATCGCACTTAAGTCGCATATTTAATGACTTCAGACTCGACTTAGACTTGCATTTAAAGGACTTCAGACTCGACTGAGACTCGTGATTTCCGACTTGTGAACAATATTTTATTCCAGTGTAAAAACACTTATTCAAGTGTTTTTTGTTTTACTAACTTGACTGATTGCCGCTCGCCTTACCCGCACACAGAAGAAAACTCAAAGACCCAAACTGTGAAGCACTCAAGTTCAAGTGTTTTATTTATACAAAAAGCCACAGCAAAAGTGGCATAATAAAACAGTCCTTTTCTTCTCCTGATAAAACCTAAAATTCAAGAGTTTTCCTTAAAAATCAGAGGCTGGAAGTTGGGCTCCGCTTGTTATGCTGCTTCAGGTGTGAGTGATCAGCCTGCAGCACCCACTGGCTGATCCACAGACTCTGCGGCGCTCCAGCACTGTTCCACTCCCTGGCGTGCCACACCCCTTTCCAGACCGATCTAGCTAAAAAGAGAAGCAAGGAGAACGCCAGCATCCACGCGCCAAAACCCCGTCGGAAGATATATTCCTGTTTATGCTTTAAGCGAGGGGGAGCGCTACTTACAGCCGAGGTTCCTCCTCTGCCCTAATACTTCTTACTGGGCCATCTGTGCGCATGGATCCCGCCTGCATCTCCCCCAGCAGCGCGTCCGTCTCTGTCACCTGCAGATTCCGTTCTCCTTCTCCTTTCCTTCAGACTCCTTTTATGTCGGCTTTAATCAGCCCTTGCTCACACCTGAGCGTAGCATTACGCAGTGCAATTAATGCACTCCGCCTCCTCAGACAACTACTTCAGTCCAATGCGCATGGATTGTCACAAGGGAAAAACAAACCAAAACAAGCAACCCAACATGCAGGAAAACTTAAAAAGTCTAAAATAAAGGAAAACAATCATATAAAAAAGAAACATCAAAACATGCAAAGCTTAAGAAGAAAATACAAAGAAAAACAAATCATATCTTCCTCTCCAAACATGCAAAGCATAAAACTAACATTAAAATGAAAGAAAACCATAAATCATATTTTTCCCTGTGCAACACACTGACGTCACTGACGCAACATTACGTGGAAGGCAGGATTGTGATTGTTTTTTTTTTTTTCCACAGTCCTCATTTTCAATAAAAGAGCAGACATTTACTGCTAAAACTAGAAAAAGTTGTAACCACAAATGTCAGGAAATACTGTAAGAAAATGCTAAATTTATCTGGAAAAAAATTTTGCGTGTGCTTTTTTTAATTGTATTTTTCATTTAGCAGTTCAAGATAATGATAATTCCATAGATATAATAGCGACCTTTAAGCTATACCGTCTCAGTGACGGAGATAAAAACACAAGGAGAAACAAGCAAGCATGAAAATTATTGCACTTTTTTAAATTAATCAAGTGATTAGAATTTTTTGTGCGATTAATTGATTATTGCGACAGGCCTTCTCAAGACTTGAGACTTGACTTGGACTTGCAAAAAATGACTTGTGAACATGTCTGCCGTGTAGTGCAGCAAATGCGAGGAAGGTGTGAATGTCGGTGACTTGTCTTGGTGTTAAAATGCAGGTGCTTCCATCTTACAATTTCTCCAGGCTGAACAGAGCAGTCAGCAGTGCACCTCAGTGCAAAGTAAACCTGGTAGTCATCTGCAAAAAGTGTTTTTTTGGAAGTTAAAGGAAAATAACCCAGTATGGAGCCTTGTTTTACTGCTGAGGAGGTCACATCAGAGGTGGAAATACAGTAATTGATGTTCAACTGAAAGCATGAAAATTAAACATTTTAGATTTCTGAGTTCTATAGCCTAGAGATGTGGATCAGGTTATTCTAGATAAGTCCTTTGGAACCAGAGTCTGTTAATAAATAACAAGGGATCAAAAATGTGAAATAATTTGCTGAATGTTGATGATTTGTTGGTGTTAAGTATTCTGAGTGCAGTGATGAGGCTGCAGGTCACTTTATCACTCACTCTTTCTGTGTTTGTGTGTGGCCCATGTCCCCCTCCCCTCCCTTTTTCCGTCCTGCAGAGGTCCACGTTCAAGTTGTCCCACACAGTTGAGTCAGGACGAGGAAAATGTCCCTTCAGTCCCAGAGAGCCCTTCACTGTCAGACTGACCGGTAGGTGACACCCAGGCTCATTTAACACCCTGCCACACACAGCCGGAGAACGTTAAGCAGCCGTAGGTCATCGGCTTCATGTTCTGGTGACACTAATGTTCTGCAGCCAACAGTCCCTGCACTGTCCGCCGTCCGGCTGCAGATCGTGAGCTGAGCAGAGACTTGTGTGGTCTGACTGAGTTATTTCACATCATGACGTCAGCCGCTGTGGACATAAAACACTGCAACTCCATTTATGTCTTCCTCACAAAGACAGACGTCCCAAGAGGATCAGATTATAACTCTGAGCTTCATGTCTTCTGATGGATGTTCCACAGCTGGACAGTCTGAATAAAAAACATTAAATCCAAGCTGAATGTCATGAAGCAAACTTTTTCTTTCCTTAGACAATTAATTCTGAGTAAAACAACAAATGACACTAAAACTAACTAAGATATTTTAACAGCTACCTAATCCTAAGTCAAGTGTTTCTCAGCCTGTGGGTCGGGGCCTTTCAATGCATGTTGCCTCGTAGGTAAAAGGTCTGCTGTTCCTTTTGTCTTGTGATTATTTTAGTTTAATTTGTTTTTTCCAGCTTGTCCAGCTTTAACAAATTTAACCCCTTGAACCCTACGGACCCACCGGCGGGTCCAGCTGCTACGTGACCTCGTAGTTTTACCAAACCCCCAGTATTGATGTAAAAAACATATTTGGCACAGTTTGGTGACATTTATGGATAAATCTGCCAAACTGGCCCCTCCGCCTAAGAAATTTCTCACTAATACCCTTCTAAAATAAATATGATTCATCTGATTGAGTCCAAATTTGGTATATTTTTACACAACATTTAGATTTGAAAGTCTGTACTACTTTTTTGTGCTATAAATTATATTTTGGTAGTGTTTTGCAATGTTTATTTCAAAGAAAATTTTGGCGAGGTTCAAAAAATGCAAAATATGTTGTATTTTGTCCCTAATAGTTCAGGCAGGGTCAAAGCTACAATGGTGCTGACACCAGAAAACCATTCTATGACATCTTACCTTTACAGACGTACCAAAAGTTTCTTCTTAAATCTAATAGCTTTGAGGCTATAAGTTATTTACTTTTGTGTGTTTTTGACAGGCAGAAATTTATTTATACCCCCTTAGGGTGTAAGAGGTTAAAAATAAATACAGAAATAAATAAATGCTCAATAAATAAATAAGCATACAATTAATTGCCCCCAAAATATAATAAATGAATAAATGTAGGTAGAATTTAAATTATACAGTGAGACAAATGTATATATCGCTTTTAATTAGCTTCTTTATTTATTCACCTTTGTAATAATTACCTTATTTATTTATTATCTGTTATAAACTTTATGTATTAATTACTTTTTTTTTTTATATATATATATATATATGTGCATGTTATAATATTTTTGTCTGTTTTAATCTTCCTTTGTATTTTATTTCCCTGTTTATTTCTTCAATGCTATTTATTCCTGACTGTCATTTTTACATTTCTGGATAAATTTCTGCCTCATTATGCAAATGAGTCTTAGAGGGGCAGCTTCTGCCCATTGGTTGGTTAGCAGTAAGGTAATTATTACAAAGGTGAATAAATAAAGAAGCTAATTAAAAGAGATATATATACATTTATGTCTCAGAGTATAATTAAATTTCAACCTACATTTATTTGTTTATTGTATTTATTTTTAAATATGGTCGAGCTGGTCCTCCATATTCTTCTACCTTCAGTAACTAGTTAATTGGAAACTATTAACTTGGTTGTCAGTAAATACATTTCTAATCGACCCACTGACATCATGTTCACTTTGCTTTTCAGGAAGACCTAAATAAACCTACAGAAATGAGTCCAAATTATGGTGCAGTAATAGTATACAGGTTAATCATCTCTTTATCTCAAGACAACAATTAATTGTTTACCCGCGATAACGAGATAGTTATGTCATTATCTTGAGAAGACGAAGAAAAAAAAGAAGACAAGTACGACCGCTCTCGGCTTCCGTAAATTTCTGTACTTTCTGTGTTTTTTTTTTCCCTAAAAGCTTAATTTTCCTTCTCAAAGTATCCAGCTGAGTATCCAGGGCCATGTTCTTAGACCATTGTCAGGAAATTTCATTTTTCCCTCATGGATGATATTCCTAAAACTTCTCTTTCCTCTTTCAGGTCCCGTTCACACTTGAAAAAAATCAAAATCTAGATGAATAATTTTTTCTTAAAATAAGTGCATTTGTTCTTGAATTGAGGAGGCAAAAGCGACATTTTGCCAATGGAACAAGACTATTTAGATTTTAAAATAAGAAGAAACAATTACATTGTCTTATTTCAAGTGTATGTTATCTAATTATCTTATTTTAAGAGTAAAACTACTCATTCCATTGGCAAACTATCTCATTTACCTGCTCAGATTAAGGGTAAATACATTCAATTTAAAGAATTTTTACTTATTTCTAGATGGTTTTTCCAAAGCATAAATGCGCTCAGTGGAACATTTAGTGGTTTAGGTGCTATTAGCCACCTGGACGGGCTTCTTGTGTGACTTTTGGTGATGAGGCGGCTCTTTAAAAGCCGCTGGTTTAGATTAAAGAACTTGATATCCATTTGCACTGAAAAGGGACTGGACTGTTTACTGAATACTGATGAATTTCATCTGGTTTCCACCTTTCTTAGAGCTTCATGTTTTTGTTTTGAAAACTACAGCTTTATTCATCTGTTCCTGATTTCATGTTAATTTCTTCTCCAAACTCAGATTTACTGAACAAAACATAAAACTCTTAAATGTTGGGGTCGGAAATGTTTGATTTCTCTTGTCTCATATATTTAGTTATGCAATTTATTCAATAAAAAAATGTTTTTCCTCAGTTTGTTTTACCTGCAAGGATGAGAAAATGTCTCAGTGAGGGGTGATTTCAGATAAAACAGACTTATTCCCACGACAAGCCAAATTGTTTCCCCAAGGCTTTTTTTTTTAAGTTGGTGTAACTTGTTTTGACTCTGACACAACCTTCACAGCTTTGTCCTCAAGTAAGGGAGACAAACTCTGTCAAGTCAGAACAGGGCTGATTACAGAGCAGTAACGGCCGTATTATGAACTGTTCTCTCTTTGTAAAGATAAGAAAATAAAATGCTGAGTGAAATCCATCGATCTCCGTTTATTTAACTAGGCTGAATAGTTTAATACTTTTTTCCCACTACACTGTTCATTATTTGTAAAGACATAATGAATCTCTGCTCTCACTCCAAACATAATTTGCTTTTTCTGAGTTTTCTGAGTAGACATGGAGCTTTAATTGTTTCTCCTAAAGAACTCCATAGTGGGGCTGTTGACTGATGTTATACTGCAGTGCTCTTTGGATTTCAACCAGACGCGATCTCTCCTTCCTTCTACTCAGATGGCGAACTTTATGCCGGCACTTCCGTTGACTTTATGGGAGCCAACGCAGCGATTTTCCGCACATCCGTTCAGGGCAGCAGTCAGCATTACCTCCGCACTGAGGCCTACGAACAGAACTGGCTCAACGGTGAGCAGCTGGACGTTCTCTACATGATGCACTTCTTTGAAGACCCTCTCCTAGTCACCTGATCCATTCAGGATTAAAAGCTAAACTGAAATCCATTTTCATTGCACCTCAGCATGAATGATTGTCGGTGATCCCTCCGTTGGCTTTGATCTCAAAAACAGGCTTTCTGTGTCTTCCCCAGAACCGGACTTTGTGGGCTCCTTCTCCATCCCCGATACTCACAGTCCGGATGATGATAAGGTTTACTTCTTCTTCAAGGAGAAGGCAGTGGAGGCCGGCCAGTGGGACAGGAGGGTCTACAGCCGAGTGGCCCGAGTCTGCAAGGTAAGATAAGATAAGATAGACTTTACTGATAGTTTATCCCTTTTGACTATTTATCAATAATCTAAGGAAGGCACCAAAAGGAGGAAAAGGTGCATATAGTAAATACAAACTACAAAAAATTAAAATCTAAAAAAGTAATTTTTTTCTTAAAATAAGTGCATTTTTTTTATTGAGGAGGAAATAATCTTATTTTAAGGGTAAAAATACTCATTCTTTTCGTACTATCTCATTTACCAACTCAGATTAAGGGTAAATACACTTAATTTGAGAATTTTCACTCATTTCTAGATCGTTTTTCCAGTGCAGTTTCTCCACACATATACAGTTGATCGATGAAGGTGACTTTAAGGTTACTTATACACATATGGATTTGGCGTTTTACAATAAAGTGGAACTAGGTAAAGAATACAATTGAGGTAGTTAGATAACTACAACAGCTGAAGTCTAAACAACCTTGATTCACCAATCGGCAGGATTAGAAACTCTGAGCATGTCTTCATGCTGCGTATCTGAAACTGATCATATTAGATTGATACAAATTTGATTAATATGCATGAATATCTTTGAGCTTGAAATTCCTGATGCGGCTTTATTTTCTTATTCTCCTTTTTTATGTGAATGTGGATCAATGGTTCCCTGGAGTTTGGCTGCTCTTTCATTTGTTGTCAGTCCAGTTCCTGAAGACATCAGAGGAGGGATCCACTTAGTTTGATCAAGCCGGACCCATTTACCTCCTTCCAGACATGCCGATGCCCAGCATGCTGTGATGGACGGGTTCTTAGACTTGAACTTTTTTAAAATGTCATTTTGCATACAGAGTGTATACAAATCAAAATTTTGTTTAGTACAGCTTTACAGACAGTAAATAAAGATTTCCATTCCAGAAAGTGCAGCAGTGATCAAATGTAAACAGTGTGGGAGAAAAAACATGGTGCAAAAAACACATTGATAAGGAAGTGCGTTTTGGACTGAAGCTGAATGAAAAGGCCTCCAGATCAGTTTAATAAAAAAAACCTCATGTCCCATATCTGTCTCTGTCCTGTTTCTCTGCTCCCTGACTTCCTAAAGAACGACGTTGGCGGGAAGAGGAGTCTGATCAACCGCTGGACCACCTTCCTCAAAGCCAGATTGGTCTGTTCTGTTCCCGGCCCGTCTGGAGTCGATACGCACTTTGATGAACTGGGTAACACTGACCCTTTCCCTCCTCTTCCTCCTCCTTCCTCTCAAACTTCTTATTTTCTTACCCAATTATTTTGGAATACGTCAAGAATCTCTTTAATCGGACTTTAACTGTTTACGGATAAAAGGAAAAAAAAAGTCCAGATCTTGATTTTTGTTTTGTTCTCAGAGGACGTCTTTGTTCTGGAAACCAAGGATCCTCAGAACCCGACCATCTACGGCGTCTTCAAGACCTCCAGGTGAGAAGCTGGTTATTCATTTCACAGGTTTTTAAAAACATTTTCTTGAATATGCAGCAGGTTGATCAAGCTGAAACAGCAGTGAAGTAAACATCTAAACACAAAGCAGGAGTGGAGAAAACTCCAGCAGACAAAGTCATCAGTTTCCGAAAATGATAAGCATGTTTAGACCAAATGAGGTCAGGCTCAAGTTTAGTTGCAGGGCCCAGAACTCAGAGAGAGCCAAAGTATACAGGAGGAGAACTAAAAAAACTCCATTCAAAAAAAAACAAAACAACTCAGAGAGGGATTTGAACCCAGGACCTGCTTGCTGCAAGGCATCAGGTTAAAGTCGTAAGGAATTCATTTTTAAATGTCAAATCATTCTGGTTAAAACATGTACCGGTATATAAATGTACTCTTTATCAGATGATATTGTCCCAAAATTTAGAACATTTCAATAAAAAAGAAATCCTGTCTTAAAATCTGTGGGTTTTTTCCGTTATCTTATGCAGGCCAGTTAGTTCTACGTCAGCCTGAACACCTAAAATCAGCCAATCATATATCAACGGTCATCTGTCAATCAATTTTTTTCGGTCATAGCATCTTGATTCATATGTCCCAGCTAATATACGCAACGGTTGAAATCAGAATCCTTTCCTTTCCCATTGAGTTGCGTCCCAGTGTTCACGGGGATGGACGTCTGTGTCTTCAGCAGGCGTAGAGCTAACAGAACTGGCAGCGTTGTGAGGCAAGGGCTCAATCATGTACGGCTGGAAGCCTTCTACACCAAACCAAGCTTCTGCCGCCCTGGCGTCCTCTTCCACAACATCTTCGTCCCCGCTTTCCTCCTCTAAATAAAAAATGGATGACGGAGGAGACTCATCCACGACCTCCGACACTAAACTCTCCTCCTCTTGCATGTTTCCTCTGTCCATAGCGTTCCTTGACAGCGTCGTTTCTAAGTCACCAATTTAGTGCTACTTGGTCCCAATGGAATTTCCCATTGGGAACCTACTAGCACTAAGTTGCTAACTGGTTAGCAACATGCTTCCGACAAACCGGCCACAACCAAACTTGCTTGTCCCGCCCCCTTGATAATCGACCAATCACATTCACTTTATTCACTCGTGTAAAGTTGGGCACCACTCGGGAGAATTTGGAAATACAACGGTTGGAACAGTGGCTTCTATAGGACTTTAACAAACTGCTTCACTGTACAGGAAATGTATGTATAGTATTTCCATTTCTTCTCATCATAGAGAGAAAGAAGCATTATTATATTAGAATCTTTGTATTATAATCCCTCAGTGTCTGTTTGGACAGTTCTATGTGTCAGTATCTAGTTATATAATCCGCTCTATAATCGCCACCACCTGAATCCACCTATAAACTTTAAATGCTGAAGAAAACGTCAGCTGGGGTTCTGGAAGGATACGACCTTCCTCTGAATCTGGCACGTGCTTATCCATCCGTGCTGGGGTCAGAGGTCAGGCATGGGTGGGTGCCTGGGGCAAAGGTGAAGGGGCCTGACTAGTTGTGTTTTTCTAACCATGATGTATAAAAGCAGACCTGCTTTTTTTCCCTTTGCCTCCTACCTTTATTCTATCCTCCTCCTTCTGCCGTTCAGGCTCCATCTTGCTTTTCTTCATCCTGAGGAACAGAGGAAGCTCTAGTCTTCCTCTGCTAGTTCTTTCTAAATTAAAACTTTTTTGTTTTCACTTTTTCGGCTCTGATTTTGTCTCTTCTTAACTTATTCTCAAACCCAGGAAATCAACCAACTGGTCTGCTTCTTTCGTAGCTCCATATTCCGAGGCTCAGCTGTGTGCGTCTACTCCATGGCATCAATCCGTGCCGCCTTCAACGGACCCTTTGCCCACAAAGAAGGTCCTGACTACCGCTGGGTTGAGTACAAAGGCCGCATCCCCTACCCCAGACCTGGAACTGTGAGTTGAAGACACACAATAAGCTTTAAGATAACTGGGTTTTTACAGTCCCTACCAGGCAGGAGTCTGGTTTATTGAGGTTGTGGCTGCAGGGCGGGTGAATATCACTGGGAAACACGCAGGAACAGGCCTAATAGGAAAATGCAGCATATATAGATGCCCGTCTGGGTTATTCCCACTGCAGGGTCCCTTCAGGAAGGTAATTATCCTAAATTAGTCCTGCAGCCACAGTCGTGCAGAGCTGTGATCAGTCACAACAAAACAGAAACCCTGCAGCAGATGGTCCAGCTCCTCTGGAGACCTCATTCCAGCATCATGGAGACAGTTTAGGGTTACATGAAGCTGCATTAGTCCAGACAAACCACAACAGGCAGTTTAGGCTTTAACTGAACATTCAGCCCATCAACATTTTCCCTCTGGTTGTTTTAAAAATTGTCTCTCTCCATAAAAATAAGGACCTCCAGAGCAGCGCTGAACAATTTTAACAAAAATCTTAATTTGCGATTATTTTTAATGAAATATGCGATTCCATTTTCCTTTGAACTAACCCCAAATTTGAAGATGTTTCACCCAAGGCTTTCGGTTTTTGAAAGCTGGTTTGCCCAGAGTCCATTGTTACAGGAATTCACTTTAACCATTGCGTGAAAAGTGTTTACGTCTACTTGCAATCATTGATCTGCTACACGCTGCAAACCTCTCTACCTTTCTGTGTGACGACTGTCAGGATTTGTTTTAGGCACTGCATGAAAAGTGGGATTTTCGTCAATATACGGCACGGTAGATTGTCGTGGAACTTCAGGTTAGCGGCAGTTTACGGCAATTTGCACGCTTCGCCGAAAACTCCCGTAAATTGTCAGAAATTGACGTGGAATTTCTTAGGCAGTGTTCCCCCCATGCCTCCCCCCCATGGAATTCTAGGGGAGGCTTAATGTAAATGAACATGCTGTGAGCTATACAAATGCAAACCAGGGTTGCAGGGGGGGTTTTACCCCCCCTGCAACCCTGGGTAAGAAAATCTCTGATATAAAGAGATCAGGTATAGCCTCTTACATTTTAGCTTGAATTGATTTATTTAATTAAAGTATAGAGACCAAAACAGATCTTTAGCTGACAGAGCAATACATTTAGAGCTGTAATTATTTTTTTTTAAATTTGCATTTAAGATAAAAAATAAAATGTTGTCTGTCAATATGCTCAATTCACAATTACTTAAGTGGAAAAGTTTCAAGAAATGATTCTGAGATGATTCACTTTATAACATGGCGCATTATCCTGTTGGAAGTAGCCATCAGAAGATTGGTACACTGTGGTCATAAGGTCATAGGTCAGCCTGCTAAATTGGTTTTAAGTGGCCCAAAGTGTGGCAATAAATATCCCCCAAATAGATGGTAGAAATAGATCAGGCTCAGTATAGCCTAATTATAGACTCTTACATTTTAGCTTGAATTGATTTATTTAATTAAAGTACGCTAGATTACTGTGTATGCAAATGTTATGTAAAAAAAAATACACAAAATAATTTACTTCAAAAATTAGTTTTAATCAGAATCAGTTGGCTGTTATGGTTAATTTTTTTTTTTAGATTTCCACTTTTTTTTTTTTGTTATTGAATATATAAGAAAACAATAACAATCTCAAACAACAAGTCAATAACAAATATTTCAATACAAGAAGAAATATCACAACTCCTGCTTTTGAAAAATAAAATTAAATGCACAGGCTGGAAAAAAGTATAAAATAAAATAAAATAAATAAAAATAAATAAAATAATAATAGTAGTTAAAGTAAATTAATCAGTGGGGACTACCAACTGAAATTCTTCAATTAACTCAAACAATTTAATTGCATTTAAATTCTGCATCTTTCTCAGACATCTTTTGAAAAGGGAAAGTTCATTTTTGAGAGCAGAGATTGAGAGGGAGCATTTTGCATAGCGACATTTATGGATATAATACTTTGTTACAATTATTAGAATATTGATTAAAAATTCCAAATTTTTTTTCTTTAATGGATAAACCGAATTGAATGTTTTGCCAGGAAATAAAATCTAAATTTATTGTTTTAGAAGACAGAAAGGTTCGAAGTTGATCCCATAAGTTTAATACTTCTTTACATTCATAAAAAAGATGTTTAGTTGTTTCCAATTGAGTTGTACAAAAGCCACAATTCTCAACATTAAACTTAAATCTCTCTCTTAAAAACTCATTTGAAGGATATATGTTATTTATTATTTTAAATTGTAATTCTTTATATTTAGGAGGAATTGGGAATTTCAAATAATTTGTCCTAATTGTGACTATCATAGATTTCTTAAAATTTTGTAAGAGAGCTGTGCTTTTTGTTCTTCCTGGGTACATATTATTTATAGAATATTGATTCAAAAACTTGTTGTTGCATTTATTATCTCTAATGTCCACCTGCTCAAATTCAATCTTATGGAGACAAACAATTGCAATTGCAAACAATTTATAGGTGCATTACCGCCACCTTCCAGAATGGAGCGACGCGAGCTCTTCTCGCGAGTCCTTCCGTATAACAATGACGTTGTATGTGATTGGAGGAGCCTGATGAGCCTTCGGCCCCATCGTCCAATCACGTGTGAGCTTTTGTGCACTACGACTTCTCGCGAGACCAGCATATTAGCAGACATGTTTGTGTTACTATAGAACTTCATCTCCAGTTACCGTGTTTGTATTTTGTTGTTACGTGAACAATGGCTGCACGACGTCTCGCGTTCAACTCGCCTCCAACTGCTCTTAGTCCACAACTTTTGGCCAGCCCGCAGACTGACGAGAAGAAACTGCTGATTGCTATCAGCGGACTGTCTCGTCAGCTTGCCCAACATACTGCCGACATGAATGGGCGCCTCACTCTGCTGGAGAATTCGATGCACTCCAGGTTGTAGTCCATAGACGACAAGATGGCGGCTCTGCAGTCGAGCAACTTTCCGGGATATACGAACTCGAGGAAGAGAAGACGGGTGCACAACGCCACGCTAGCGGTAAATATATGTTCGATTACTGGTAGCTATGCTAAAAGCAGCCTAGCTTAGCTAGGCAAGCTAAAGACAACCTAGCCTAGCTAGGTAAGCTAAAAGCAGCCTAGCCTAAAGCTTTATTAAAGTGTATTTTTTGTGATTCACAGGATGCAGTATGCCGTCTTAACAACTCGGAGACTAATTGCAGGCGCTATGAACCGGAGCAGGGGTAAGGTTTAAAGAATATGCTTTCATTCTGCGGTAAAAGGACATGGATACGGATGGATACCGACCATAGCTGTACTTTTTTTTTTTTTCACAGACTACAGTCGCCTCACAATGAGGCGGTGACCTCCTATTTGCTCGGATTTGCACGATGTTGATAAAGACGACATTGTGTGTAAGTGACTCGTTTTAATGTTTTCTCCTTCCTTGTTACTGTGACTTGCGTTTGATTTTTTTTTTTTTTATTCATACCACTCTCATTTAATTGTTTTCCAGCTGCCTGTAAGACGTATTATGAGACGGTATGCAGGAGCTTCAGATACACGCTGCTAGCCAGCACGCTGCGTGCGGAGGCGGCCAGGCTATCTGCTCGGAGTCGGGCCAGAAGAAAGAGGGTAAGACTTTATTTGGTGACTATTTTTCAGGTGCATTGATAGATGTGTTGTGTCCATATGCAGTGCGCTGATTCATTGTTTTTTTTTTCAGCTGCTGAAGGCGAGGCAGAGTGTGCTAGCAGATGAGGAAATGGAACTCTGGAAGTCCGCCACCGTCGACCTCATGTCCGACGAAGAAGATGGCGTCGTCGGCGGTGTCTCTGGATGGATTGTACGGTCGCCGCCATTTCGTAGGCCGGATCTCACTGAACTCTGTGTTAAGCTGCAGTCCCGGTTAGAAGCGATGCCGAAGTACAGGGCCACGCACAGTAGGCGTCTGCACATCGGACCTGCCTCGGAGGGAATGCTGCCTGTTACCTCCAACCCCGAGGAAGCAAACGGAATGTTCACGGAGTTGTAATTTTTAGATACGCATGTGTTTGGATATGCGTTGTATATAGTTGTGTGTGTTTCAATAAAGCTCTTTCTTTGCATAAACAGCTTCCTGGCAAATCTTCATTTCCTGTATAAATTCATTCATGTCCTTGATGGTAGCATAATAATTGTGTAGTAGTGTAGGATAACATAAATACACAGCATATGAATGAATAAATATATGAATGAATAAATATACGAATGAATAAATATATAAATGAATGAATAAATATATATATATATATATATATATATGAATAAATATATATATGTAAATATATATATATGCCAACCAATCACGAGCGACTTTACTTGTTTAAAAAGAAGTGGTTCCGTCCAATACTCAGTAAGAAAATTAAAGCCTGGCGTGGCCACGTGTGGTTTTGCTGCCAATCACGAGCGATTTCATTTGTTTGAGAATAGTGGTTTCAGCCAATACTGAGTAGGTTATTCAAGCCAGACCTGGCCAGCCGCGCGGGTTTGCTGTATTCATGTGCTAATTAGGGCCATTAGTACAGCTTATCGCTCTCCACATACGTCACGGTACGTTTCCGACAATTTGTGGCACGACAAACGCGGACAAGCACGGGTTGCAAATTGTCGGAAACTGACGAAAATCAGGCAGATCTGCGGGAGTTTACGGGGGTTTACGGGGACGAAAATCTCACTTTTCATGCAGTGAGGGTTGTGGACCCAAAGGCAGAGGCAGGAAGGCAGAGGTGAATTTTTTTGAGTGATTTAATGATGAATAATAAAAAAAAAACTGAAAACAGAGGCAGGTTATCCAAAAGATCAAAAAGAAAACAAAGTCCAAACAAAAATGAAACCTGGAGTCCAAAGATCAAAACTAAGAATAAAACACAAGTCTAGACGTACCAAAAAACCAAGGAGACATCAGGGGAATCAAAATCACAAGGAGGGCTCAGAGAGACGAAGTGGAGGAAGACTGATGAGATTTGACGATGTTTGACCCAGCAAAGAGGAACTGAAGAGAGAGGGCTTTTAAAGGAGACTGAGACAAAGAGAGGGCTAATGAGGAAACTGGGAGCAGGTGTGCACAGAACAAGAGAGGGAAAGAGCTAGGGAAAAAGGAGAACACAAGAGGGCAGCAGAGAGCAACAAAAAGAAACCCGGAAGACTGGAAATAACAACAAAATAATAATAAAACTACTAGGACTATAAAACAAAGAAAACTAAAGACTCAAAAGAAAACATAACAGAACCCAGACTAGGACAGTAACTGGGAATAAAACCAAAGAACACAGTAAAATAAAAATAAAACCACTAACACTAGAAAACAAGGAGTAAAGCAAGACTGAACAGTAAAAAGAAAATATAACAGAACCAAGACTAAGACAGCAACTGAGAAAAAAACAAAGAACTCAATAAACTAAGAATTAACCCACTAAAACTTGAAAACAAGGAGCAAAGCGAAACTGGATACTCAAAAGAAAAACATAACAGAAATCTGACAACGACGAACCCACTTTAAGCGTTTAATCCCCACCTGAAGGGCTGGAGGGAGAAATTTAGTGTCTTACTCTTGTTGATCACAGTGTGGTTAAAAATCAGTGCCTCTGCGATTTGAAAATTCAGCTTTATTAAATTGTGATTATATTGCAAATGCAATTAATTGCCCAGCCATTCTTCAGAGGAGTCACAGAGCAGCAGCAGAAATGGGGGTGCTTAGAGCAGGACGTGACATCATAAATCTCTGTTTATTAAAGAAATACAGCATGACGTTTGACCTTCCGTCTTAGTATCATTTAAAGGTATTGTTAAGAATTTTTGCGAATTTTTGAAAATTCCCGCCCTCTCCACTTTAAAAAAAAATGCACATGCACAACCCTGTACCCGCTCCCGAAAGAGAATGCCTGTGAAACACCTGCGACAGCGTGCACAAGCCCATTGCTCCTCGTGCACGCTCTGTCTGAAAACGGATGTTTGCATCTCTCATACAAGCTTATGTTCCAAAAAAAAAGATTTGCAATTTTTCCACTACGTCAGGCTCACAAGTGAAAATGGTGACGAGCACGTAGGATGGCGTTACGTAAACATATCACCAGAATGATTGAGAATTAGTCCTGTTTGTCTCTGTGTTGCCCTGCAATGGACTGGCGACCTGTCCAGGGTGAACCCCGCCTCTCTCCCGTAAACAGCTGGCCATAGGCACCAGCACCCCTCACCACCCCACTCGGGATAAAGCGTGTCAGAAAATGGATGGATGATTGACAATTAGGAGAACCTCTTATTTTGATGATCCACCTGGAAAAAGAACATCCTCCACTTTAACATATATTAAATGATTTTGCAGCACTTGATGCATATTGATGCTTGTACCCTTCCCTTCACTAAATCTCGCCGATGTAACTTGAAATTGATTCCTCACTGAATGGTTCATGTGGTCCACTTTACAGCAGTCTGAGCTCCCATCACAGACCAGAGCTGACTATGCTGTAACAGCCGTTGTTATGCAACCAAACAAATGTGCCACCTGCCTGATCAGGCAGATTTTTAGTAATATTAAGTAGGATTTACTCGAGAGGGGTAAATGTGGCCTTTACTTTACCAGGAACTCCATGGCCGTGTCCGAACGTCGTCCCTAACACCTCTTTACCACCTCTGGGTAAAGAGGGAGGGGCGAGAACAACATCCAGGGACTTTGTCCGTTCTCGGTCTTGTGTTCTAGTGAATTGGAACTGTGCTAGGGCTGAGGCTGATGACTTTTCACAAGCACAAGGGTGCATAATGCACAAGTGCAGGATGCACAAGTATGCTGTTACGTTCAAAAATGTAGGTTCATAAAAGAGAAACTGAGTCCACACAGAAGAGGGATTTTTTTAACGGCTTCTGCAGAAGGAGAGAGCTACATTCAGCTACATCTGCTCTCTGGTGGGTTTCCTCAGCAGAAGCCTTTTTATTAGCAGATCATAACACATGGGGTGGGTTACAAAATAGAGTGTTCTTTTGACAAGGCAATTGATCAGGTCATAGGACAAAATGCTCCTTCTGATTGAATCGCAGAATAGAGTGGTCTCCTGATAACTGTGATTAGCCTTGCACAAACATCCACAATTTCTACCACCGTTGCATGACAGTTTGCAGTAAACAGAGTGAAGCATATAATTTCTCCAATGTTCCATATGCACACACATTAACTTTATAATCATCATTGAAGAAACTAACATATGTATATTGAGAAATCGCCCATGACTTATCACTCTGTTAGTCCAAAGTGTTCTACAATCAGAATGGCACTGCCCAATCATCAGCTTAATTGTGCATCAACCAGAAATACGTCCGGTCCGTCTTTGGTTTTACGTTATAAAAAAGAACAACATTTGTTTTTTTCTCCCTAAGTATAATAAGCGGACTACACTCTAACCTGTAAAAGGTTAAAAAAAACTATTTCAGAAAATAAATGCATTTAAATCCTTTCTGCTTTTAAATCTCTCATCTGTGCTTCAGGGCCTCTAGACTCTGTGTAGCACCCCCTACTGGCCAAAAGCTACAGGCTTTTTCCTATATGGCCACAAAGAGATGATGGGCATTAACATAACCAAAGAAATAGGATTTTTAGGGGTTTTTATTTACTCTTTGAAAATTTATAATTACAAACAATTTCTGGCATGGATTATATAATTATTCCTAAACTGAAAAATCCTGGTGTTAGACTTTATTCTGCTACTGCCACTACTGGCAGGAACACAAAGAGAGGAGGATCTGACTGGCCATTGGTATACTGCTGTTGAATGTCAACAATATTTACCTCACATATAAGAACAGTTTTTAAAGAACATTTGATAAATAGAAGTAAAGTTACCAATTGTCACTCTGCATAAAATAAAAAAGTACCACATTGAAATTTAACTTAACTGCTGCTAAATGTCAGCATTAGCATTAAATATTAGCATATCCTGCACGACTTCAAGAAAAGGAGCGGAATTTCTCACTAAACTCTAAAACCTTTTCTAAGTTTTTCTAAGGAAGTTCAACAAAGGTTGGCTAGGGCCCCTAGAGGACGTCTGATGCGTCTCCGTTCTTGGACCTGATAGCCAGTGCATATTACCACTACTTCTATTATTCTTATGCAAATATCATTAAATGTATCTTTAATGTCTAAACCTGCACCGCAGAGTGTGCATGCTTCATTGAGGCAGGGCTCTAAGGAGTAGAGTTTCACCTTTTATTTAGTTAAACCATCACTTCCAGCCTTGCAGTCCATCATTTGTCCCAAATATATTAGAACCTGTGTGGCATTTGTGTTTTTGTGAGAAATTAGGAATTTCCTGTGGGATCAGAGTCCAAACCCATAAAGACGGTTCAGCCCCTGCAGGTCCAACACCTCGGCTCCTCTGGGGTGTTTCAGCTTGTCATGAGGGCAGAGGTCGGTGTGCGCGTCAGGTATTATTTCAGCTCTCTGTGGCGTGCCGTTCAATCACGCGGTCGACTGCAGGAGAGGTGAGCCGTGGCAACGATGAGAGCCTTGAATCAGGCGGGATGATTATAAGCCAGATGAAGCTGTCACTGAGACTCTGTGGTGGTAACCTCCTGACCACCGGCTCACCGCAGAGACAATAATGGCTTCCACATTTCTCCCTGCAGCTCCTTTTACCTCACCTCACTTTTTATCTTGTTGCTACAAGTTGCTTTATCTGTTTAACAAATTAATCTTTCCTGCTCCCAGTTTTTCATCTATCCATCATTCTCACGTTTCCATTTTCCTCACTGAGGGATAATATGAGGCTCTGCATGAAACAGCCTGGGGTTTGACACAAGAAGAATGTACCTTATAGCTGTTAGTTATTTAAGAAAATTTTAAGAAAATTTGTATATGTATGATATTTATTCCCATTTCTTTTTGTTCTTCTTTATTTTTTATTTGTCCACAGTCTTGGTTCTGTTAAGTTTTCTTTTGTGTTTTCAGTTTCACTTTGATCCATGTTCAGAGATGGCAAAAGTACTCACTTTCCGTACTTGAGTAAAAGTACAGATACTTGTGTTAAAAAATACTCTGGTAAAAGTGGAAGTACTGATTAAACTTCTTCACTCAAGTAAAAGTAACAAAGTACAGGCTTGTAAATTTACTTAAAGTATAAAAGTAAAAGTAGAAACCACTTTTTTCATGCCGTTGCCTACATTTTAAATGGATGTCTGCCAATAGGACTAGATCTCCATTGTGTTCATTTTCAATCATCTCGTCGTCCATGCTACTATGCTAACGCCATCCCCACCAAGCTGCAATGATTTGCCGTGAATGAATACTGCCAAATCTGTGGATTCATCTTGTAGTTGTGCGTCAAATGCAACGTAGATTCCCATCCAATTAGACTGAATTTGGTATTGATGACGTGAAAAATAATAACGGTAACTCCACTGAAATTATTCAAAATAAAGTAATGAGCCAATTTTTTAAAATGTAAGGAGTAGAAAGTACAGATATTTGTGTAAAAATGTAAGGAGTAGAAGTAAAAAGTCACCATAAAAATAAGTAGTAAAGTAAAAATATGAAGTATTTGTACTTCGTTACTTCCCATCTCTGTCCATGTTTTTCTTTGTTTTCTACTTCTATTGGTTTTATTCCTATTTTGTGGTGTTTTATGGATATATTTGAGTTCTTAGGTGTTTATTGGTTGCCCTCTGTTGGTTGCCTTTTCTCTAGCTCCTTTTTAGAATCCTCTGTTCACACCTGCTCCTAATCAGCTCATTAGTCCTGTCTTTGTTCAGTCTCCCATATATACTCTCCATTCGCAATTCCTCAGTGCTGGTTTGAGTTTTGCTGAGTTTCCCCAATAAGTTCCAATCCAATCCAATCCACTTTATTTATATAGCACGATTTAAATAAACACAAGGTTCCCAAAGTGCTGCACAAAAAAGATAAAATAACTAAAATAAATAAAAGTAAATAAAATAAAATAAAATAAAAGCACTGCCAGCAAAAGGATAAAAATATGCATGTGTATACATAAAATCAACACTCTACATGGTGTCAAAAGCCAAAGAAAAGAGGTGGGTTTTAAGAAGAGTTTTAAAGTGAGACAGAGAGGTGGCCTGTCTAATGTGCAGCGGCAATCCATTCCAAAGTTTTGGAGCTGCAACAGAAAACGCTCGATCCCCTCTGAGCTTAAGCTTTACAGTTGAAGTTGTCTGGTTTTTGGTCCCATGTATTTTGTATTTTGGTTTTTGGCCTCAGTTATTCATTTAAAGCTCCTTATGTTCAACTTGCATTAGTTTAATCTATATTTTATATAACATTTTCTGATTTTACAAAAGTCATTTTTTACTAGCCTCGTGAGACCATCCTGATCTCTCTGTTTAAGGGTCTTGCTTGGTTTGAAATGTTCTGGGATTCTGTGTTTGGAGAAAATCCTCTTGAGTTTTCAGAGACTCCAGCAACATATTAGCCTCGTGAGACCATCCTGATCTCGCGAGCTTTCAAGGTTTCACTCGCAGATCAGTCTTGAGACTCTCCGTTAAAGAAAATTTGGAGCCGTTCACCAAACGAACGTCCAATCAGCGTTGGCTTTGAGGCGGGTTGAGGTGTGACGCAACGAGAAGCGCGACAGTTCAGTCTAAAGAACATGGCGGCTTCAGCCGATGAAACTAGCGTTAGCATGGCTATCGAGCAAGTTTTATTGGAATTACAGAGTATTTCTTCACTGAAAGAAGAGCAAAACACTGCTCTGGAGGCTTTTCTCAGAGGAAAAGATGTTTTTGCTCTTCTCCCGACTGGTTTCGGCAAGAGCAGCCTGGCTTGTGGTTGTGTTTTCGTCGTCGCTCTGTTAGTACGTCATATGCTTCGTTGATCTGATTGGTTTATTCGGCCCGTCTATCACCAATATAGGCCAATCAGCTAACCAGTATTTACGCCCCTTCCCAAAATTACTTCAACAGAAGGTTTCCAGATGGATATGCAGAGCAAATACATCTGGTGGAGTCAGGTTAATTTTTTACACCAACTTGGGTAAAATTTAGTTATCTAACTGTAGCATTATAAAGTGACCTCCTGTCATGTTTGTGGTAGTAAATGACCCATTTATAAAGAGTTGTTTATTCTAATAATGAAGCAACAGGTAAACCTGGAGGGGAATTACAGTAGTGAGAGTTGATGAAACACAGGTGGGAAATCAAACAGGGTAACAGAAGAATCCATCTGTGATGCATCAGCATGTTAATTAATACTGAAACGAGGTGAAAAACAATAAAGTGACTAAAGAGACTCATCAGAGGAAATGAGGAGCAGCTGTAGCAGAAAGAAAGCAGGGAAATCGAAGGTGGGAGATTAAACAAAACCAAAGGAGCTGAACTTGGACACAAAGAACAAAATGACAAATGGGGAAAAAGAGAAAATGAATAATTTTAACAGCAAAAAATAAATAAAAAATACAAGAATAAACTGAGAAACTAAATTAAAAAGTACAACCTTATGTGGCAAGGCTTTGAATGGTAAAGATTAACTTAAAGAATAATAAAACTCAAGACACCTGGATAGCAGTCGTTATTATGATGAGAAAAAGTTAACAATTGTATCAATTAATGTTTTGATTTTCCTCTGAATGCAAACAGGCTATGTGACTTTAAATACAAATTAAGTTACAGCCTGTAAGGTTTGAAGTAACTGACTCTAAGTTTTCAGATCTGTTTTAATCAGGCTGAGTTGGAGAGTTGGTGTAAGTAGGGACCAGTTAGAGATAAGCACATCTGGAACCACAGCTGCTCATTATTGGAGCAGTTTTTATCTATGAGGTCCCGCTGTTCATTTCACATCATTAAAACCTCAGATAAACCTAATTTATTCATAAATAAGTTAGTATTTGTTATTTTTACACACAGATTTAGTTGTTTTGACCTTAAAGTAGAAAAAGCAGTTTAATTATTTCAAAAGCAGGACAGTTAAATATTTTGGTTTATAGAAATTAAATCTATTGTAAGGATATTTTTTTTATTAAAGAAATAAAAAGAAAATAATAATGCAATTTTGTTTTCCAAGTTTAAAGATGTTTTGCATTCCCATCCAGGAAGCTTTCTCAATCCAAAATGTCAGAATTGGCTTTTGAGTTCCAGGCTTATAGAGTGGCACAAATAAAAGCCTTATTATTGCCTTTCTTTTTTATTCTTCTTTTTACCGCTGCATGTCCAACAGACAAATAACGGGGAGAATATTAAATGCAAAAACACAAAAAACATCACTATCTCATATGTTGCTGGAGTCTCTGAAAAACTCAAGAGGATTTTCTCCAAACACAGAATCCCAGAACATTTCAAACCAAGCAAGACCCTTAAACAGAGACTAGTGCATCCTAAAGACAAAACTCCCAGACCAAATCTGAGCAGAGTGTTGTCTGCATTTCAATGCAATGAGGAATCCTCTGATCTTTATATTGGAGAAACCAAATAACCTCTCCACAGACACATGAAGAGCGCCCTCCTCTGGACAAGACTCTCGAGGGACAAGGACAAGGGACACTCATTAGAGGACCAGAATGTTCACATTTTGGACAAAGAGGACAGGTGGTTTGAAAGGGGTGTGAAAGAAGCCATATATATTAAGAAAGAAACATCAACCTTAAACAGAGGGGGGGACTCAGATTCCAGCTTTCAAACACCTACAATGCAGCGATAGAGTTGATTCCTTCCTGCTATCATAATCCTCATCGCCATGCACCGGACCAAGACTACCTATCTTATTAGCCAACAATGACCCTAACGACTCCCTTTTGAGAAATATAGCCCAGTATCGGGTTTTGCAGGCCAACAAAGACCTCAACGATCCCCCCTATATTAAGGGGTGGATCTGTTCTTTGGTTCTATTTGCATGTTTTCTAAGCCACAACAAGGCTTTTGTTTGGGTCACTCTATAAGCCTGGAACACAATGCTAATCCAGAGAGAAATATTTCTGGATGGGAAGCGAAACATCTTCAGACTTGGAAAACAAGTCCAGCGGTTTGTTTTTTAACTGGATGACTGATAGTCTTCACACGTTATTTTTAATGTCTTTAGATATGTTAAAATAAAATGATTCAGAAGCTTAAAAACCTCTGATTTTAAGCTTTAATCATCTTTTTGTTTATATTATAGGAGATTTTTTTTAGGGTTTATATGTTTCACTCTGATAAGTTCATCTGATTTCTGGCTAAATATTCAGTTTTCAACTCGTTTTATTTGACTTAGCTAATTATTTTCCAATGTTCCAGATTTTATTTTAATCTTTAATTTTACCCATGTCCCTGACGTTAGGACCTTTCTGCCTCCTAACATCCTCCACTATGTTCTTTTTCCCTTGTTCTCCTCTCTTTTCCTCTAAGTGTCCAAGCGAGACGTACGACGCTCGGCACAAGTCCACCAAGGACTTCCCAGATGAGGTGGTGAGCTTCATACGGCAGCACCAGCTGATGTGGGAGCCCGTCCTGCCCCTGGGCGGCCGACCCGTCCTGACCCGGGTCAACTCCCCGTACCTGCTGAAGAAGGTTGTTGTGGACCGAGTGGAGGCTCAGGATGGACCGTATGATGTCTTACACCTGGGGACAGGTGAGGGGGAGGATGAGGAGGTGATGAAAGTCAGTGAGTTAGTGGAGGTGGTTTTCAGAAGATTTGCTGCTATAGGGAGCAATAATTAAAATGAATGGTTCATATTCAGTTTTTTATTGCTGGTAAGGTTCATTCTGCTTCAGTTTCCTATAAATTGTGTCTTTATGTGCCTTCAGCTGCAGTAGCTGCTGTCAGTTTGTAAAAAAAATGTCCTTTAAGATGATTATATTCTGTGTGTTTGGACCCTGACCGGGTTCCTGATGAATGAGGGGTCATATAAGGGCTGGTGACAGATCGGGGGGCCAGAGTTGCTCCAACTGCTCCATATATCTCCTGTAAGTGGTTTCCTCTCTCCGACCTCTCACCCCCACCCCAAGCAGCACATTTAGCAGCCTGGATAAAACCTTCTCTCTGCTTCAGGAGCTCAGTTTTCACACTGCAGAACAGGAAGAATTTTCTTCTATCTTCACTGACTCAAGTTTTTCCAGCCCAAAAAATGTTCATTAACCACCAGCTTTATATGATGAATCTCTTCCCACTGTGGTACGAGACTTTTAACTCATCTGAAACTAGAGATCTTCCTCTCTATGCTGTGGAAATCTAAACATCAAGTTCAGTAAATGTTCTTTGAAACACTCATAACTTGCTTGTTGTTAAACATTAAACCTGCAGCAACCAAAGTGTCACATATAAGACAAAGACTGTAAAAGTCGGGTCAAAAAGTTTGTTCTCATCACGTTGTCACGGCGGCTGCAGCTTCCTGACCCACAGAATCAGCTGCTGCTGTGCATCAATCAGGGGAAGGTTAGGAGGCCATTTCCTAACAGAACGCCATAATTCCACAGAGGGAGAGACATAACATTCCCAGGATGTTCTTCATCTTCTGAATACATCTTATTTTAATTTGAAAATAGGCGTCATTAACAATCAGTAACGTGTCAGGCTAGAAATGGTCCACACTAGTCTAGATGTAGTAACACAGATTTGAGCTTGTTTCACAGAAAGATCCAGAATCAGTCCAAATAGTCTATCAGCACACACATTTGATGCGTTTGGGTTTAGGTGTTTTTCTTATTTTTTTTGTCTTACATTCGATTTGTGCTTCATGTTGTCTTCATGTAAATCTTTTCACGTGCTGAGAGCTTTCTGAGTTTGTCTTTCCGTATGTGAGGTAGTTTTTACAGCTTTATCACCTCGTTCATCTTCATGTACATGCCTTCTGTATCTATGCTGCTTTTTGTATCTCTGCTTCTGTCTCCTTGAACCCCAGTCGGCCTCAGCAGATGGCCGATCACACTGAGCCTGGTTCTGCTGGAGGTTTCTTCCTGTTCAAAGGGAGTTTTTCCTCTCCACTGTCGCTACAAGCATGCTTAGTGTGAGGGATTGCTGAAGAGTCAATGAGTCGATGCAATCAGCTGGCAATCAGCTGGTTTTTCCTTTGATAGAAACCTTTAAATCAATCTGACTGGATGATCTGGTGAACTGGAAAGTGAACTCGGGGCATGATGCAGAAATAAATTGAATTAATTTCATATGTCACTGTTAGGTTTAAACACCAAACATTTTATGCAGTAACCTGTACAAAGGAAGACACAGAGAATTTTAGTATAATTTACTTGCAAGGAGAGTGATCAGAGACTGTTCAGTTACAATTCTTCCAAACCACTTTTAAAAAAGGGTCCCCGGGCCTCTACCAACCCTTTTTTTTAAGGAAACCCCCCTGGCTAAAATTTGGGGTTCCGAATTTGCTAAGGGGGGGGGGAAGGGTAAAACCATTCGGAACCGGGAAGGGGGGGGTTAAAACCCAGTCGGTACCAAAAAGCCCTGCATAACATCATACATTTACTTTGAGATAAGAGCTTTCACCCCTTTTTCCCCTTTTTAGTGGGGTGTTTATTTCCCCTTTTTTCCCCTTTGCTGCCCTTGACACCAAGCACCCCAATATGAAACCCCACTAATAACAAGCTTAGAAAGACAGAAAGGGGAAAACCCTTTCAACACTTTGTGTAATAAAATTTTAAAACAGGAATATGCAAATGTAAAAAAAAAAAAATGTATAAGAAATTTATGTTTTTAAAGTAAATAATTTGTACAATTAATCCAACATTTCCCCCCGTTTTCACTTTAAGCTTTAAATTTTTATCATTTATATTTTCCCTTCCTTTCAGATTTTTCAACTATGAAATCATTTTTTAGCTTAAAGGGACACCCCAGGGGTACTTTAAACTGGTGGGTTCCCTGTTAAGGGTCTTTGGGAAATTTTGGATAAAAGGGTCAGGAAAAGCAAAGAGATCTCTCTTCGCCCCTGTTTCATCATTAGGGGGTTTTTTTTCCCAGGGGGGCGGGGGCATACATTTCTGTTTTCCAGGGTTTTATTGCCGGGGGTAATCAGTCTATTTGGGCGGGCGCTTAAAAAAGGGAAAACCCAACAACAATCCCCAAAAGGCAAGTTTGGCGGAAATACACTTTTGAAAATTAAAAATTAGAAACCCCAAAAAGGTTTGTTTTTAAAAAAAATTTTGGTCCCCTAACCACCCCCATTTTTTTTGTGTCAACTCCAAAAAGGGTTTCTTTCTTTTTGCTTTTTAAAACCCAAGGCCTTCGGGGCCCTTTTGTGAGGTTTGCCATCGCGGGCGGTGTTGTTTGGGGAAAAATGCAACACTGATCCCAAAAAAAGGCAAAACCCCACCTTTTTCAGTAAAAAACATTAAACCCGAAATATTTTTTGGGGAAAAGGGCCATCAGAGGGGTAGTTAAAAATTGTTCATGGTACTGGGGGAAAGAAGCCTCTTTTTTTTTTTTCCCCCTTGGACGTTATAATGGTTGTTGATTCTTTTCAAAATTTTTTATTTAAAAGTACCCACCGCATAAAAAAAGAAAAAAAATTTCCTGCAAAAAATTTTTTTTGGGTAGTTTATACCCCATCGGGAAACACCTCGGGTACCCCAATGCTTTCAATATAATTGAGGTCTTTCTCCACCCATGCATTTTCAGATGCCCTCCTCCTTTATATGCCCTGGGGTGGGGGAAAATTTCTTTTTGGGCAGTTGTAAATTTAATTTCATCCGTTGTGAGTGAGGTAACAAAACGGGTAAAATAAAAGTGACGGCCCAGCACTTAACCCAAATGGTGGTACATGGAATTTTGGGTCAAACAATTTTTCATCTCCACACCACCCCCAAGTCGCTGGGGAAATTGAGGTTTAAAAAAGGGGGATACCGGGAAATATTCACATTGTTTTCCCATTTAGTTTTGTAGTTTCGGGCTCGCTCCGCCCTTTTTTCACAGTTGAAATTTGCCACACTATTTTTTTCAAAAAGATTGGTTTTTTCCCTTCTCCCCTGTGGTCGGGGGATAGTTTCTTATCCCAATGGGTTTGCAATCAGTTGGGGACCTTTTAAATTCATTAGGGTTTTAAAGACTTTTTGGGGAGTTTTTGGTAGCAGGAACCCACACATAAAGGGGGCAAAGCTCCCATACCACAAAAAATCATTAACACTGTTTTAGTGCTTGTTCTGCCATTAAAACCAGTTGTTTTTTTTGCCCAAGTTTCCATGATATTTTAAAAAATTTCATCGTTTTAAGAGACCATTAATATTTGAAAATTTTTTATTTTCACCCTTGGGCAAAAAGTAGAACCCCTTGTATCTCTTCTCTTTTTTGGTTAATTTTTTGGGGAAACCAAATACAAAGGCCAACATGGATCGGTTCCACTGGGGCCCGTGCACATAGAAATGGGGAAGAACCATTTCCCCTTTCCCCGGGGGGTTTTTCTGCTGGGGGTTTTATTGCCCGAGTAAAAACTTTGGGGGCAGGGTTTTAAACAGCAAAACCCTGATATTCTCTCATCCTTTTTCTTAGCTAAATGTCCATCCCTTAACCCCTTTTTTTCCATTTGTCCGGGGTTTAAAAAATTTCCCCCCCAACCATTATGGGGTTTTTGAACTCCGAGGAAATAGGAGAAAATCAAAACCCGTAAATTTTCCCCGGGTAAATTTTTAAATCTTGCGAGAATTTTGAAAAAAAAATAGTCACCAAATTTGATTACTCTTTAAATTATAGAGAGATAAAATCCCTTTTACAAATAGCGGGTTCATGGGGGGCAACAAAATCCTTGCCCGGGAGTGAGAGTTTAAAACCCCCAAAACAATTAAATAACCCAAAAGTTTTTTCGGGTTCAATTTTTAAAAAAGGTTTATGGGTAATCTTTTTAAACAAGGGGCCCTACTTCCTATGACCTCTGGGCAGGGGTTGTTGAATCCTTCCCCAGTTTGAAGGGTTTGATACAAAAAATACAACCCCCTTTTGAAACGATGGATTTCCCTTTGGGAATTCGGTAAAGGGGAACCCAAAATTGTGTTTCTATAACAGGTACCACATTAAATTAAATGAGTGCTAAGCTACGATAAGTTCCAAGAATAATTAAGAAAAGTGATTTTATTATTACTCACTGATCTAACATCCTTTCTTCCCAATCCATTTAGAAAAAAAAAATCTATTATAACCCAAACAAAATTTAAAAGGGAATAAATTTTGGGGGAAAGAAACCTTTTTATTTTAAAAATTTAGCACATATTAACATGCTTTACAAAAGATTTTTTGCATGGGAAATATAAATCCTTTGGCGGGTTTTAATTATGCACCCAATGTTTCCAAATCAATCCTACAACCCCCCGGTTGAGACATGAGAAAAATCAGACTCAATATAGCGCCCCCATTCAAAAAATTTTTTTAAAAATTTTGGAAAGGGTTTGGGTTTTTATTTTTTCTGGTAACAAAATAGGTCCCATCAGGGTTTTTTAAGATATTTTGGCTGTTTAAAACTTTTTTGGTTTCTTTGAATGTCATCCCCACTTTCACAGTTTTTAATAAAAAATTTATTTTTTAATTTGCAATGTTACGTTTAAAATTGGGACAGCAATTAACAATTATTTCGAAAAACAAACAGTCTATCGTTAATTTTTTTTCGTTTAAATTTTGGTTTTACCCAAAATTTTAAAAAGAAGTTTACAATTGGCATTAAACCAGGAAAAACCCAAAAACTTTTCCCCTCTGAAGAGCTCCGGAGGGAAAGTATTGACAGAAAAAAACTTTTAAATAATCGTTTTTTGCAAAATGTTTATAAATTTTATTTTACAGTTTTGGGATGATTACTAATCCAAGGGGTTTCTCTTCGGGGGGAAAGCCAGATTTTACATGCAATTTTTTTTTCAGGGGTTCTATACTCCCCTTTAATGATGAAACCCCTAAATTTTGTTTCGAAAATGCAAAAAAATCAATTTTAAAAATGATTCTTTTTTCCCGGGCCCCGATAAAATACATTAGTTGGGGAAAAACAGAGTAAATTTAAAACCCAGGATGTTCAACTTTTTTTAGTGAAGTTATTATTTTTAAAAAATGTATTTTTTTGTTGTTTCAGAGAGAAGGGTTTGTTGGGAAAAAAATTTAAGGGGTGGGGTTTAATTCTGCACGATTCTATATATTTGAAAAAAAGTACGTATTTACCCTCTGTCTTTAGTTTTTTCCAAAAAAAATTTTTTTTACAAAGTGGAAAACAGTCCTAATTCCAATTTTATCAGAGCCCGGGGAAACCCAACATTGATAAAAACAGCAATTTGTTATTTAGTGCTTAAAAATTTTTAATTTAAAGTAGCAAAATGCCCTTTTCTCTTTTTAAAAAATGAATTCCTTATTTAGTACTGATGCTCATTCAAGCATAAAAAAAAAAAAAACATGCATAAAAGCAAAAGTACCAAAAAAAAAACCAGACCAATAGGGTCCCCACCAGGGATGGGATGGGCCCCACCCTGTCTAACAAAGCATAGAGCATCCCTGCCCAAGGTTAACTGGGCATTCAGGTAAATCATACGACCCGCCGGGCCGGAGAGTCCTTCAGGGGCCTCAACCACACAACGGGTCTCCTGCCCCAAACCCTTTTAAAAGACCTTGAGCTAAACGGGCCCATGACAGTCTCCCGGGCTTGGCCCCACCTGGGAAATTTTTTGTTTAACAGTTGTTGGGATCACCAAATGTAAAAAACCAAGGGGGAAAATGTTTGGGGGGCTTTCACATGTATATTAAAAACAATCCCCTTTTTTGTTGGGATATTAATTATGTTTTTGATTTAAAAAACTTTGGGTAAAATTCCACAGAAAGGGTGATAAATAGAGAGGGAAAAAAGGGAAAAAGAACCAAGGGGGCAAAACCCAGAACAAATAATGAAAAAGTCTATTCTATTAACATTTTTCTATCTGGAGAATGGGGCTGTTTTTTTGGGTTTTTATGCCCTGTTAAAAAAAATAAAAAGGCAATTGTTGTTTAAAAACACAATTGTATTGTAAACCGACTCAGAATATAAATTTGACATTAAAAATAAATACCCCTTTTCCCAACCCAAAATTTCAAAAGTTGGTTTTTAACAAGGAGTTTTAAAATCCCTATACAAGATTTTTTTTAGTTCCCTCAACGTAAACTCAGGGGCTGCGCACTGCTTATGTTTATGGAAACGCCCCCTCATTTTCCTTTCGGGGGGTTTCCTTTCCCTTTTTTAAGGGGACAGCCTTTTTCCCTCCCCCGTTTGAAAATTGGGGGACATTGTGGGTTTTATGCATTTTGGGGAAAACCACGGGGGAACGGCCCCCGGGGCCTTACCGTTTTTGAATCTTTTTTTTTCCCGGTGGGAAATCCTGCAAAATACAAACCCTTAGCGGTTTGCCCCGTAGTTAGGGATTCCCTTGTTGTTTATTCCACCCCAGTTGAAGCATGATTTTACAAAGTTTTTCACTTCTGATGAAAAAGGAAAAAACCCCGCGCGTTTCGGGTTTATAATCGCGGGGGGTTTCGCGTTTCTGTTTTATGCCGCCGGGCGGTTTAGTGTTTTTCCAGAGAAAAGAGTGCCTGTTATTTTCATTGTACAAATGAAAAGAGACATTAAGTTGAGTGTAATAACTTATGAAATTTTAAATTGTTTTATGTAGTGCAGTGTTGTTGCACTCAGGCACAGAATATTACAAGACTACATTATTTTACTTTCTTAATCCGATGTGGGTATTTACTGTTTAGCTGTAAGTGGTTTTATAATTATTTACATGTGGATTTTTTGCTTTCATGATTTTATTTGCTTTACAAGAAAAACAGTGACATTAACATTTTATATGTTAACCCTGTAATGCAGCAGTTAATTCGTAATGAGTTAGAAAAGTTACATTACACACTGAAATTTATCATACTTGGAGAGATATAAACTGTACAGTTAAGAACAAGAAGTGAATGGATTTAACTAAGCCCTGTTGTGCTATGCAGGCTGGGTTTTTTGGATACCCTGGATTCTGGATTCTCTCCTTAAATGGAGATGGCGAGCCAACTGTGTGAACATCTGGATTTGGACTGAAGAGAAGGATTTGGACTAAAGAGGACTTTCTTTTCTTGCATTTATCGTCCTGTCGGAGTGGTAGGACTAAAAAGAAAAACTCAGAGATAAAAAGGGAAAACCTTTTTCTTTTTCCGTTGGGAAACAAGACATTTTATTTCATTTTATTTTTTTAAAGGGTGCACCCAATTTAAAGAGACTACAATTGAAAAAACAAACTGAAGGCCGTCCAAATTTGTAAAACTGTTATTTTTTCATATATGTTAATACACTTACTTCACAAAAAATTACCTGTGTGTTTTCTTCTTACTAAATCGGTGTCTTACTGTTTTTTCCCTCATCATCACTCCCTCTTACAAATCTAGAACATTCTGGTCCAGTGTCAGGTTACTTTGATCTGTGCAGTTAAGATTATGTTGTTGAACATGGTTTTATACTGTATCTATTGATACAACGTTTGACTTGAAGCAATAAAAATGTTGTATTAACATAATTTTTTGTGTGTTGAATGATTGGTAGTGAAGACGATTGGTAGGACTAAAAAAACTGAGTTGATAGAACTCAACTTGCAGATAACACTACAAAATCTGAGTTTGTAGAACTCAAAATCTATATGTCAAACTCATAAAACAAAGTTGATAGAACTCAGAACTTAAAGGTGAAACTCAAAAACCTAAGTTGGTAGAACTCAAAATTTCTATGTAACACTCCAAAAACCTAAGTTGGCAGAACTCAAAAATCTTTGTAAACTCAACCACAGTGAATTTAAGTAAGGAAAACTCAAAAAACCAAATGCATCACGTTGCCTAGAAAATTTAAGTTCTGTCAACCTCTATTTTTTTTTCAGTGTGTGAGGGGGGGGCCCCCCCCTGCCCATCCATGCCCAGGGCCCCAAATTTCCTGAATCCGCCCCTGCCTATAGACCATCATGACAGGAAAAAATGGATTTTCAGCTGGCCCCTGACCCGCCAAAGGATTTGGCAGCTCAATTAAAGGAAACACTCAATTTCAGGTTTGGGTTCAGGGGCTGGCAGTGGGGAGATTAAGCCTCCCCCCATATCTTTTGACCAAGCCCCCACAGGTCCCCCAGAACGGGTAACCCTTGTGGAGGTGCTGGGCATAGGAGAATAAGCCGGTAGATTCTCAACTTTAGGAGCTGGCAAGACTGGGGCTGAAGCAGAAGCAGCAGCAGCACCAAGTTCATTTGGGTCTTGCTGTAAAGCTGCTTGTGCTTGCTGTAATAATGCTGAATATGGACCTACAGGTAAATCATCTTTACGATGGGTATGTGCAAGGGTATGGGTTCTTTTATTGTGGTTCTGCAGGCTCCTGTATCACACAAAATTTAACAGGAGTGCCCTGGACCATCAGAACTTTTTCTGGTCTATAACATTTCTTAAAAAAATCTTCTAGGTTTAAGACATCCATATTTTCACCCTCTATCTCTCTAATAGAAAATGGTTGCTCATCTAGTCATGCTGAGCTTCCTGCTTTTGTGGTTTACTTTGACAGTGTCTAGCTATGTGGCCTTTTTTTCCACATGACCAACACGCTCTGGAATTATCAGTTGAGCGTGATCCAAAACCTCTTCCCCTTACACGGCCTCGGCCCCTACCTCTGGACTGCTGATAAAACACAGTGTCCTCTTCCTCCTGATAAAACACAGTGGATTCTTTATTTTTATTCTTTTTACTTTTTATGACTTTCTCTGCATGCAGGGCGTGATTTATATACTTTTGGAGTGTTGCACCACTCATCTCTATGTGGTGACGATTTACCCATTCTTGAATTACACATTCTTCCACATCCTTCTTTGGAGAGGGAATTCCTTCTACTGCTTTTCTAACATCTTCCTGTGTCCAGGTTCTGTATACCATTACTGTGGCTGGTTGTTGGGCATTCCCCTCAACCTGGCCTGCTAAGGGGTTTGGTAATTCTATTAAAGGAAGCGTGAGGACTGCTCCTTCACCTTCCAGGTTCACAGGCATCACTCGGGGTGTCCGTGGAGACAGAATGTCATTAAATGTTGTCGCTAAAGTTTTTGACCAATCCCCTACAGAACCTTTGGACCTAGTAATATATCCCTGGGAGGTATCAGCTTGTGGAGAAGCTACTTGAGGAGGGGCTATTTTCAATGGTGCTTCTACATGTTGTGGGGGAGTATATCGTGGAGGATCCCCCGTGGGTGAGAGAGCTGAGGGATCGGCTGCAGCGGCAGCACCTCCCATTGGTGGGAGATTATGTATTTGATGTATCAGGCTAGAATAGGGCCCTGCATACTCATCATCCTCCTTTCTATGAAACATAACTGATCTTTCCTTTTTCTTTTTTCTTTCTTCACTTTCCCTTTCTTCCTCTTCTTTCTCTTTTCTTTGTCTCTCCCCCTCTCTCTCTTAACTCTGCGCTCTCCCTCTTCTCTCTGACCTGCCAATTTCATCCAGACCATGGTTTGCATGTAACCTTCTTTTGCCATCAAAGTGTCTTTATTTTTGCTCTTTGTTTTTATTTTTTGTTGCAAATCTTTTATGTTTGTGGTGCTCAATTTGCCATTAAAACCGTAGTTTTTATTCAGTGACACAACGGCTCTAACGCTGATGGGTCATCATTTTCGACTGCTTTCCAATCTTTGCACTGGAGTTTCTCTAATAACTTCTGTTTTTCTTTACTTTGCCCTTTTCCCATTTTGAACTAAATTTGGGCCCAGTGGGTTTTCAACACCTGTCGTGTTCTAAACACTGGGGCTTCAGACAAGATGGTGATCAACTACTTTTTGTGGTAAAACTCACTTCAACCTTTACAGGTGGAGTTTTCTTGTCTACAAACATCCACAAAAGCTCACCATTTAACCCTTGTCTTTTTGGTATGAAATACAGATATCTAGTGATATCTATATTTCCTTTCACACACACACTCACACACACACTGCGCAGTTAACTTTTACTTTATTTTAAACACAGAGGACGCCGCCATCCTACGCAGAATTTAACTAGTTTACAACTCGGGGAACCTGCCCTTACAAACTAGGGCAGCCTGCCCTCCCGCGGACTTTAACTGTTTTAAAATTTCTGTTTTACCTGATACAGTCTAGAATTGTCAGGGTTTTAGTACAAAAGGGGGACCTCGTTACCCCATGCGGAATTTAACTATTTAAGATAGAGGACACCGCCGTCCTTCACGAGGTTTAAACTGTTTGCACAGGGGAATCTCGTGACCCCACGCTGAGAGGACTTCGCTGTCCTTCACTTCTATCTTTTTTTTTTATAATATATTTTTATAAATTTTTATATTTTTATATATTTTTCTTCCAATAATTCACTCACTCCTTATTAAAAGAAAAACTACTCACAATTCTCTGCGTCCTCGAAATGCTTCAACCGTCGGACCCCAGCTTGTAAGGGAGAGACCAGTCCCGTAAAGGGTCTCTTTGCTGCGGCCGCAGGCTTATCTGGGTCTCACTTACCTGCTGGGGGTCGTCGGGTATCTTGCAATCCGGCTCGAAGGACCAATTAATGTTAGGTTTAAACACCAAACATTTTATGCAGTAACCTGTACAAAGGAAGACACAGAGAATTTTAGTATAATTTACTTGCAAGGAGAGTGATCAGAGACTGTTCAGTTACAATTCTCCAAACCACTCTGAAAAAGTCTCCGCTCTACCAAGCTTTTTATTAAGGAAACGCCCTGGCTACAATGTGGTTCCGACTGCTAAGGGGAGGGGGAAGGGTGAAGCCAGTCGGAACCAGAAGGGAGGGGGTGAAACCCAGTCGGTACCAGAAGTCTGCATAACATCATACAGTATCATGAGATAAGAGCTTTCACTCCTTTCTCCGGTGTTAGTGAGTGCATTTCCCCGTGTTTTCTCCTTGCTGACCTTGAGCAGCCAGCACTCCATCTGCACACACTAATAACAAGCATTAGAAAGACAGCAAGTGAAACATTTCAACACTTTGTGTAATACAAGTATACAGGAATATGCAAATGTATAAATATGAATGTATAAGTATAATATGATTAAAGTAGAATAACTTGTACAATTAATCCAACAGTCACCCTGCCTGTGATCAGTGGCTTATGTTTTAAAAAACAAAAATAATCAGAGGGTTGCTCAGTATTCTGCCTTTAGGGGCTTAGTTAAGTGTCTTCAGGTGAGAGTAAAGAAAAAGCCTATATAAAGCCTTTTCCATCCTCTCCAGTCTATAAAAGGAACTGGGGTGGATGCCATGTGCATCTTCCTTTAAAGCTCCCAGAAGGTGAGCTGCTGTGTTCACCACAGCACAGAGCTCCTTCCAGTCGAGGCAGGGTGAGGGAAGAGGTCAACTGCTCCCCAGTGCAGGACAAACATAGCTAAGGCTCCAGTGTAGACTCACCAGTTCTCCCAGCATGCGTATATTTGGACTGTGGGAGGAACCAAAGAATCTGACAGGGGGAAAAGTATTTCCTAATGTCCTGCTGTGATATTGCTGAAACACGTAGAGAGTAAAACTCCTCTAATGAAGATCCACTCTGGGTAAAATGCGCTAAACTGTCCTCTAGTTTATCACGCAGGTGGTTATGCAGCAAATAGAAGATAGATTGATGATGGTGGCGTTCTTCATAGATGTTCCTGCTGCAAAATATTTCAGCCCTGATGCTCCCTTTAGGATTCAGAGTACTTAGCTAAAGTTACTGCTAATATCCATCATCCATCCATCCATCCCTCCATCCATCATCCATCCATCCATCCATCATCCATCCATTATCCATCCATCCATCCATCCATCCATCCCTCCATCCATCATCCATCCATCCATCCATCATCCATCCATTATCCATCCATCATCCATCCATCCATCCATCCATCCCTCCATCCATCCCTCCATCCATCCATCCATCCATCCATCATCCATCCATCCATCATCCATCCATCCATCCATCATCCATCCATTATCCATCCATCATCCATCCATCCCTCCATCCATCCATCCATCCCTCCATCCATCCATCCCTCCATCCATCCATCCATCCATCATCCATCCATCCATCCATCATCCATCCATCCATCCATCCATCCATCCATTATCCATCCATCATCCATCCATCCATCCCTCCATCCATCCATCCATACATCCATCCCTCCATCCCTCCATCCATCATCCATCCATCCCTCCATCCATCCATCCATTATCCATCCATCATCCATCCATCCATCCATCCATCCATTATCCATCCATCATCCATCCATCCATCCCTCCATCCATCCCTCCATCCATCCCTCCATCCATCCATCCATCCCTCCATCCATCCATCCATCCATCCCTCCATCCATCCATCCATCCCTCCATCCATCCATCCATCCATCATCCATCCATAATCCATCCCTCCATCCATCCATCCATCATCCATCCATCCATCATCCATCCATCCATCCATCCATCATCCATCCATCATCCATCCATCATCCATCCATCCATCCATCATCCATCCATCATCCATCCATCCATCCATCCATCATCCATCCCTCCATCCATCCATCCATCCATCATCCATCCATCCATCCATCATCCATCCATTATCCATCCATCCATCCATCCATCCATCCATCATCCATCCATCCATCATCCATCCATCCATCCATCCATCCCTCCATCCATCCATCCATCATCCATCCATCCATCCCTCCATCCATCCATCCATCCATCCATCCCTCCATCCATCCATCCCTCCATCCATCCATCCATCCCTCCATCCATCCATCCATCCATCCATTATCCATCCATCATCCATCCATCCCTCCATCCATCCATCCATCCATCCATCCATTATCCATCCATCCATCCATCCCTCCATCCATCCATCCATCCATCCATTATCCATCTATCATCCATCCATCCATCCATCCCTCCATCCATCCATCCATCCATCCATCCATTATCCATCCATCCATCCATCCATCCCTCCATCCATCCATCCATCCATTATCCATCCATCATCCATCCATCCATCCATCCATCCATCCATTATCCATCCATCATCCATCCATCCCTCCATCCATCCATCCATCCATCCATCCATCCATCCATTATCCATCCATCATCCATCCATCCATCCATCCCTCCATCCATCCATCCATCCATCCATCCCTCCATCCATCCATCCATCCTTCCATCCATCCATTCATCATGAACATAAAAGAAAGCTCAAATAAGATATTCGGGGCATGATACAGTAAACCAGTCAGCATCAGCACCAGTAAGATTTCTTAGTTGCACTGCATGAGAGTTGGAATCATTACACATGTCTGGAAGAGAATAAACAAAACAAAAGAACTTTCTTTCCAAAGTCGAAGCATTTCTGCAATATTTAATAGCAGCGACCTCCTTATGTAAACGTGCATTGAACCTTCCCTTTTCTTCTTGATGTGATATCTTCCAGATGATGGGAAGGTGGTGAAGGCTGTGTCTGTCATCAAAGACAACTGGGAAACAGAGGAGGTCATTCTGGAAGAGCTAACCGTGTTCCAGGTGAGATTATTCCGAACCGATCCGTCTATCAGCCAGTCAGAGCAGCAGCTGCAGGCCCAAACAGCCTCCTATCGGACAGATTTACTCCAAACTGATGTAATGGATCAGGACTTTTAAGGCTAAGAGCTTGTTTTAGTATCTCCTTGTGTTCCTCTGCCAATCCTGCAGAGTGTGTTTCCCCACAGGAGGCCTTCTTTAAGCTCCCTATGGGACATGTTTGTCCAGAAATCTGTTCTCATTATAAAACCAGATGGAAAGGCACATATTTTCCAAAATCGTCTGAGTGAAGAGACATCAGAGAGACGAAAAAATACAATTTTGAGGAGATGAACCTAACATGAGTGGAAGAAAGGTATTTTTTGATAAGATCAAGATACGATTTCATCCTTCAATTTTAGCGTGAACAGACATATTTCCAGGAAGCAGGAGCAGAAGGTCTGGTGGAGTCGTTTGAAAGCGCTGCTGGTTCCTCTGGTTTCTGCTGAGGGCCAATTTGCGGTCTGACTGGGTTCCCTGGTGCTGACAGAACGGAGGACGGCCAGATCCCCCCTTAAAATACTCCCAGCGACTCCCCCTCCCTCCTTCAGCTCGACCTCTCGCCTCAGAGCGGTCACAGGTCGCAGACTCCTTTTGTGAAACGCTGAAACAAGTCAGTGACCCAGAAAAGTGACGCTGTGGGGAATCTTTAGCCCTGTGAAGAAGAAGAAAGAGACTTATTTGATTTCTAATCTCAGTAGCTTCCCTGACCCCGCACTCAGTTGTAGTATTTCATGTTGCTGTGAGGCATTCCTCGCCCTCCGCCTGCCTGAATTATGGCCGCTGTTAAAGACAAACTAGGGTGGGATCCTGTCGGTCATACAAGTTCGCCTTCATTCCTGCATTCCTGCAGGTTTGACCCTCTGTCAGAGTTGTTTATGATGCAGCCTTTTAAGGATTAATTACATTACAGGTAAAAATAGTTAATACTCGCCTGATTGCTCCCTGGACGCCCCACAATGGCAGCCCACTGCTCCCCAAGGAGATGGGTTAAATGCAGAGGTACATTTCTCCGATGTGATCAATAAAATGAAATTATTAAAAAAATATTGTTATTATTTTAACATGTTAATTTGTATCATACACTACCGTTCAAAAGTTTGCGGGTCACATTGAAATGTCCTTATTTTTGAAGGAAAAGCACTGTACTTTTCAATGAAGATAACTTTAAACTAGTTTTAACTTTAAAGAAATACACTCTATACATACAATGTGGTAAATGACTATTCTAGCTGCAAATGTCTGGTTTTTGGTAATTGATGATTAGAAAACCCTTGTGCAATCACGTTCACTCATCTGAAAACAGTTTAACTCGTTACAGAAGCTACAAAACTGACCTTCCTTTGAGCAGATTGAGTTTCTGGAGCATCACATTTGTGGGGTCAATTAAACGCTCAAAATCTGAAACTGGACAGTCTATTCTTGTTCTTTGAAATGAAGGCTAGTCCATGCGTGAAATTGCTAAGAAATTGAAGATTTCCTAGAACGGTGTGTACTACTTTCTTCAGAGGACAGCACAAACAGGCTCTAACCAGAGTAGAAAAAGAAGTGGGAGGCCGCGTTGCACAACTGAGCAAGAATATAAGTACATTAGAGTCTCTAGTTTGAGAAACAGACGCCTCACAGGTCCCCAACTGGCATCTTCATTAAATAGTACCCGCAGTAGCCTGTTTGTGATGACTTCAATATTACGAGAATGAAGTCATCATTCAACAACCCGTTTAAGAAAGAAAACTTGGAGCTCCGCCCAGCAGATGACGGCCGACCAGCTCCACCAATCAGCAACCAGGGTCCACTTTGACATCCTGCCGATACATGTAAACAGAGTTTTATGGGGTCCCCAGGAAATCCTGATTTAGTGACAGTCTGACAAACAAACATTGGTTGGTTTTGAATCAGGTTGAAGGGAAAGTGATTTGATTCAAGCTTTTTAATCTTAAATGTCATCACCTGTTGTTCTTCAGAATCACTTTCTTACTTTTTAAATAAAAGTCGATTGTATTTTTAATCACTGCTTGATGTTTTATCCCACAGACTCCCACTCCCATCCTCAGCATGGAGCTGTCTACTAAAAGAGTAGGTTTTACTTTTCTGCTGTCTTTATGTCCAGCGCTGATATAAAACATTTTAATTATTTGATTCTATCCTTTTTTGATTAATCAGATATTTATTTAAAAAAAAACACATTTAGTGAAACCAATAACTTAAGTTTGAATCTTGCTAATAGACACTAGTTTAAGCATTTTTTTAAACCTCTATCTTTTATTCATGGAAGCTTGAGATTTGATCAAATCTGAAATAAAGAGTTTGGAGATATAGAAACGGAGCTGAGGGATAACAGCCACTGCTTGAGCAAATATGATGCCTCAGGAATATCATCAGTCTGAGCTCCTGTGTTTCCTGTCCTCAGGAGCAGCTGTACGTCTGCAGTGAGCTCGGCCTGGTCCAGTTGAGTCTGCAGAGGTGTGAGCTCTACGGGGCCGACTGCGCCGAGTGCTGCCTGTCCAGAGACCCCTACTGCTCCTGGGACGGACAGACCTGCTCCAGATACTTCCCCACCAGCAGGAGGTACAGGCAATAAGTCAGGAAGGACCGACGTCCTTATTATCTGCCTTAGGAGTCACTTTATAGACAGAACACTGAGCTAAAGTCTTCATCCATTCAGCCCTCAGTTCTTGTGATGTCACAAAGTTTGTTTCAAAGGAAAAGACAGCAAGGAATAATCAATGGATCATCATTTATGCATAAAACTAATATGTTTGCAGTGATTTAAGGAATTTAGCATTAATTAGTAAAAAAAATAAAAACAATAATTTTCGTTGCGATCACTGCGATCAACTTACAGCCAGTGCTAGAAACATTTCAGAGTTTTTAAAGTTACACAACATGCATAAAAACCAACAGTTAAACTCTTTAAAGATCCTGAAGCGGAAATACGTTAATAAGCTTAGATGTAGAGCATCTATGACATCAGTCTTCAGGTCAACAGATTCTCTACTAGGTCTAGGTCTGGACTTCCACTGCATACCTTTAAGACATGAGAACAGTTTAATGTAAACCCAGGCTGAACGTTCAGACTTTAACCCCAGATTTAACTCCAACAGCTTCCTGATCTGTGCTGTAGAAAAGCATGCCCACAGCATGATGCTGCCAACGCCATGGATCAGCAGAAAGTTAAAGGAAAAGTCCGGTCAGCAGGAATAATCAATGGATCATTATTTATACCTAAAACTAATATGTTTGCGGTGATTTACTGAATTTAGCGTTAATCAGTGAAAAAAAACAATGTTTTTCATCGCGATCACTGAGTCTGGGAGCGGCCATTTTTGACCAAATATAGTAACCCCTCCCTCCTGCCATCTTCCAGCAGTGACGTCACGGTGCGGTAAGCCTAGCGCCATTCTCCCCGCTTTCCAAGCTAAATCAATGGGAACTACTAGAAACATCTGCAATCAACAACAATTATTGAAGATTTCCAGAGGACTTCACCATTGAAATTCACCAGAGCTATAGTGAAACTGACAATGCCCACGTGCATGGCAGCTGGATGCTGGAATACATCGGGTAAAAGTGAAAAAAAAAAGAGTTATTCCACCTTTCTGATCCCTGATCCTCCACGGACGGGTTGGTCGTTGGATCGCCAACTTGAAGAGGGAGGATTTGCCATCGAACTTCTGGCCAGAGAAAAAACCCGTAATATGTAGCCAACATTTGGAAGAAGAATGTTTTCAAGATGACTTGGATAATAGCGCGTTGTGACAAACACCAGATACAGCACTGGGACTTGATCAACAGCCGATACCGCACCGTGACGTCACAAACCAGTAGGTGGCAGTAGTGTTCTTTGGCAAACATGGATGCCTCCAGTAAAGCACATTCACATGAAAATTACTCTGAATTAAAACAATTGTCATTTATTGAACAATATGTAATATTTTAATATTTAAAGTACTTTCAGAAGTTTGAATTCTGAAGACCGGACTTTTTCTTTAACATCACTCCACAGAATGAACATGAAATACTGAGAAAAAAGTCAAAATTCTTTTTTAAAAAGTAGGCATCATGCTAGCTATTATCTACTTACTCATTTACAGACATGGCTTTGCTAAAGCATCATTTCTACGTCAATGTTTACACACTTTATAATTTAATAAATAAATTTTTTTCTTGTTGTTTCCACTTTAACTATAAAAACTATCAAAATTCATATTGAGGGCCCCTAAAAGTTGTTCATCCTTATTCTTTTCAGAACAAACTAAAAAATAATTCTGAAAACTACATTTTATGTTCTTTTCTGTGAAGAACCTGAGTTTCTCCTTCAGACACTGCATATTGTGATCTTTGTTTGTGTGTCAGGCGAGCTCGCAGACAGGATGTGAAGTATGGAGACCCCTGGAGTCAGTGCCCAGTCACAGAGGAAGGTAAAGATCTCCAGTTAAACTCCACATCATCCACTTCATGTCTTAGTTTGCAGCATCTGGACAGAATATGAAGCAGATCTGAAAGGGAGCTGAAAACAACCAGATGATCAGATCAGATCATCTCCAGTTTCCTGTTTCAAACACTGAGTTTCAATCAGATCAATAAGATTTCATTTGGACTTTGTGTTCTTCATGCTGAGAACATCAGAGCTGCTGTTTGCTCACTGAGATCTTCATGGGTAAGATTTTGTCTTAGATTTTTCTTACACCAGAAAAACCATAAGAATTCACCCCAGGTCTCATTAAGTTCTTGTAGTTTCTCCACCAACTAGAAAAGTTGGCTGCTTACATTTAGTGTTTTTTGTCTTGTGCTTTTCTCTTGTCAGATTCAGACTCCGTGGAAGTGAAGGTGGTGTACGGCGTTGAGGGAAACTCCACCTTCTTGGAGTGCGTTCCTCGGTCATTGCAGACGGAACTCAACTGGACATTACAGCTGCCAGAGAACCAGCAGAAAACCGTCAGACAGGTGTTTGCTTCATACCAACACCTCAGATCGGACGCACCTTTACCTACTTCAATATTGACATTCAATGACATGAGATCTGGTTAAATTAGTCTCCATTCATGCAGATAATATCATAGAACATAAAATATCTAATATGTTTAATGCTGCTCTGTTCAGTGTTGGACTTAGAGGTTAGAGATTTAGTAGAGCTCTGGCATAGTGTTAACACTTCAGCACTCTGGGGCATGCTTCGGTGGTGCATGTACAGAGGCCTCAGTCCTCGACGCGGCAGACCCGGGTTCTAATCCGACCTGTGGTCCTTCGCTGCATGTCTCTCCCCCTCTTTCATATCCCCTTTGTTGTCAGCCTACTGTCCAAAAAAAACAGACGAGTCACTAGTGCCATAAAAACTAAAAGAAAACACTTCAATACTGAGACTGAGCCTACAGCCTTCAACAACAGGTATGCATGTTCATCTGGAGGAATCTATAAACTATAGTTATAAGGTAATAGGCAGGTTGTAACCACTAAGACACCTTTGAACAAGTCCTTGTTCCACATATCAAATTGGAGGTTATTTTGGACTATCCAATTCAATTCAGTTCAGTTTATTTCTATAGCTCCAATTCACACATGTCATCTCAAGGCACTTTCCAGTTCACCAGATCATCCAGTCAGATTGATTCAAAGTTTTCTATCTAAGAAAAACCAGCTGATTGCATCGACTCATTGACTTGAACGCAATCCCTCACACTAAGCATGCTTGTAGCGACAGTGGAGAGGAAAAACTCCCTTTTAACAGGAAGAAACCTCCAGCAGAACCAGGCTCAGTGTGAGCGGCCATCCAATCAGGCCCACTGGGGTTCAAGGAGACAGAAGCAGAGACACAAAAAGCAGCTGTAAAAGGCGGCCCCGTCCAGGAAACACACAGCCAGGCAGACGAGCTCCAAGCCAGCTCCCATGTCAGAGGATGAAGAGAGCACATCCAGTTAGTCACAGTCAGAGAAACAAGACTACACTGGAAAACAGGCCAAGCTCCAACATCTAGAAACAAAGGTTTATAATTGATGTCCAACTTGTAGAACAGAATTTGTGTACTTGTACTTGAAATTTGAACAGGTGTAAAAAAAGATTGTACAACTTCAAATTCACATTTACAATGCAGAAATAGTTTTGAGACAAAATAACCTTCATATGTATATATGGATGGATGCATGGATGGATGGATGGATGGATGGATGGATGGATGGATGGATGGATGGATGGATGGATGGATGGATGGATGGATGGATGGATGGATGGATGGATGGATGGATGGATGGATGGATGGAAAGTTTATCCTAAAACCCTGAACATGAAAGATGAGCTGAACTCCAACATCTTCTCTCTTCCTCTCAGCTTTCTCTGACTGATGAGGACCGCTTCCTCCACATGAAGCGAGGGTTGCTGGTTCAGCGCCTGGAGCTGACTGACGCAGGCCTCTACACCTGCACCGCTCAGGAGCGCTTCTACAGCCAGGTCCTTGGCCGGTACCGAGTTCACATCATCCCCAACAACAGCCTTCATCCAGCCCGCTACCAACAGAACCTTAACCACCCGGACCTCCTGAGCCTGCTGAGGACCGGCCCGGCTGTAGCAGGAGTCTCTGGGTTTCTGGGTCAGTCTGAGGCCGTTCCTTTGCCGCCACACAGGAACTCATGGCTGCCTCCTCTAAGGAGCTACAAAGACCTGCAGATGGTGGGAACCAACAGTCTGAGCGTGGACGAGTATTGTGAGCACCTGTGGTACCGAGAAAAACGCAGACAGCAGAAACTTCGCAGTCTGAAGCTGAAACAGGAAAGCCGGAAGGCCCGAGTTAGGAGGAACAACCCCCCTGAATTTCCCCTTTAGTGCCCCGGAGGACTGGTGGACTCTGTTAGGACAACAGGTCCTTAACAGCCAGGGTTTTGACGGACAGGTCTCACAGAGACAGAAAGTACTGTAACATCTTCTGTTACAAAGTATTATTCAGCCTTAAAATATTAAAAAGGGAAGTGATGCATCAGGTCATAGCTGTCTAGTAGTTTTCCTCCAAATGTTAATTTAACTCTTTCAAACTGACGTGGGCTCATTTATAGAACCAAATGTAGATTTATTTCCTGCTTCTGTTTCCCTAAAGGGTTGGAAATATCTCCTCACTAATTCCTCAGATATTGTTTCCATCACTGCTGCTGCTTACTGCTGACTTCTGGGGGGGGGGGGGGGGGGGGGGGGGGGGGAACTTTTGCTTCAACAGAGAAAGAACCCAATTTACATTTTGGATTGAGGAAAAAATTGTATTCTTTTTATTTTTCTAATTTCACAAACCATGCACTGTGAGCACTCAGTAAATCAGTGAGTGAACGAATTTTTCCCAAAGGTGACTGTTGGAAAAAAGAGAATCAAAAACCACAAGATGAGCCCAATCTTTTTTGTTTCCTTAAAGATCATTTTGTCCAGAATGGAAATATTAGATCTGCTCTAAAGGTTCTATATCTCAGCATCCATACTTATTCCTTAATGTTTAACATTTCTTAAAGGAAAAGTCCGCTCATATTCAGAATAAAAACTTCTGAAAGTTCTTTAAATATGTAATTATTACATCCTGTTCAATAAATGATCAGTGTTTATAATTCAGAGTAATTTTCATGTGAATGTGTTTTACTGGAGGCATCCATGTTTGTCAAAGAACACTACTGCCACCTACTGGTTTGTGACGTCACGGTGTGGTATCGGCTGCACTGCAAAGACGATCTAGAAAGAAGTGAGAAATTCTTCAAATAAGTGTATTAAGCCTTCATTTTAGTAGATTTTAGAAATTAGATATTATTCACTTGAAATAAGACAATGCAATTACTTTTTCTTATTTTAAATGTAAATTGTCTTGTTCCATTGGCAAAGTGTCCCACTTACCACCTCAATTCAAGAAAAATGCACTTATTTTAAGAAAAAAATAACTTATTGAGAGTTCTTTTTTTTTGCAGAGTGTTGATCAAGTCCCAGTGCTGTATCTGGTGTTTGTCACAACGCGCTATTATCTAAGTCATCTTGAAAACATTCTTCTTCCAAATATTGGCTACAAATTACGTTTTTTTTCTCTGGCCAGAAGTTCGATGGCAAATCCTCCCTCTTCAAGTTGGCGATCCAACGACCAACCCGTCCGTGGAGGATCAGGAATCAGAAAGGTGGAATAACTCTTTTTTTTTCCACTTTTACCCGATGTATTCCAGCATCCAGCTGCCATGCACGTGGGCATTGTCAGTTTCACTATAGCTCTGGTGAATTTCAATGGTGAAGTCCTCTGGAAATCTTCAATAATTGTTGTTGATTGCAGATGTGTCTAGTAGTTCCCATTGATTTAGCTTGTAAAGCGGGGAGAATGGCGCTAGGCTTACCGCACCGTGACGTCACTGCTGGAAGATGGCAGGAGCACTGCAAAAAAAGATATCTCAATATGTCCTTTTTTCTTAAAATAAGTAACTTTTTTCTTGAATTAAGGAGAAATGTGAAAGTCTTTGCCAATGGAACAAGACAATTTGGTTTTAAAATAAGACAAAACAACTGCATTGTCTTATTCCAAGTGCATATTATATAATTATCTAATTTAAAGAGTAAAAAATACTAATTCCATTGGCAAATCTTATTTACCTGCACAAATTGAGACTAAATGCTCTTAATTTAGGAAAATTTTTACTTATTTCTAGACCGTTTTTGCAGTGAGGGATGTGTTTCTATATTTGGGCAAAAAGGGCCACTCCCAGATTCAGTGATCGTGACGAAAATTTATATATCTACCTTTTTACTGATTATCGCTAAATTCATTAAATCACCGCAAATTTATTAGTAGTAATCCATTGATTATTCCTTGCTGAACAGACTTTTCCTTTAACTTGCCTAATGGCTAGAAGAAAGCAATGCGAGTTTGAATCCCTGAAAACAAGTTAATACATTTGGATTAGTAGTAGTGTTTTTTTTTCACAGATAAGTTTTAGTTTGCGATTTATGTTCTGTCATTTTAAAGCTCAAACGGCCAAAGTGATGTAAAACCTGATAAAGTCATCAGGAGAGATTTCTCCAGCTTTTTGTCTTGAAAGGAAAACTTTTTATCAGAGATCCAACTGAAACTGTTGTGTGTTGAAAGACAAACTTTTCTGAATCTTCCCGCTGGTAAAAACTGCAGATAAGAGTGAGACCCGGTCCAGATGCATGATCAGTATGTGGTAAATATTCAATCGGAAACATTTTCTCCTTCTTAAAAACCTTTTAGGAACTGGTTCTCTTCCTGATCTGCTGATAATAACAGGATTTTTTTTACATTCTCCTTATAATCATCACCAAACTGTGTTGAACTGATGATGAATCTGAACCTTTTCCTTATTAACAAACTTTGCTCAGTTTCACACAGAAATGTTTGATCTCCAGAACTTCAACTGCAGCAAAGCAGCTGCTATTAAAGCTAAAATCTGTTTTCTGCTTGAACTTGTTTTAGTTCTTTGCTCCTTGATGCATTAGAGGAAATAAAAGCCTCATTGAACAGGAACACATGTGATGGACCTGGTCTTTTCATTCAGAGCTCCTTCACACCCGGAAAAAAAAGACTGTTCTTCGTGGCTTTTTTCTTCTATAAGATGTTTTCAAATGTAAAACAGAATAATGACATTTTGTATGTGAATAAACCACAAATAATATCTGACATTTAAAGTCAAATAAACTCAAATATATGTAACCTGTATGTTTTTGTCTCTTTCATCTGAATGGTTTCAGTGAATCAGGATGAGCCTTATCAGCCATGTAGAGCCACACAGAGCCAATCATTTCTTGCTATTTATTATGAGGACCGTGTGTTGATTCCTATTGACTTCCATTGATTTTCAGTCCTTCTTAACCCTTTCTATGCTCTGTCCCTAACAATGACCGTAACCATTACCAGTGCATACCTAACCTTAACCTGAGTTTAACTCTTACCTTAAGGCCGCTGTTCTGTCAGATCAGCATACCTATAGTTAATATGCATGACGTCAGATTTGCATTTATCCCTTTAGTTTTGTACGGAAAATAGACTTTAAACTACCTCTACGGGTGTGTATCCCTTTAGTTGTCACGATTTGGCTATGGTTAGTTGACCCAAAAGCAGAGGCAGGGAGGCAGAGGTGAATCTCTTGTGGATTGAATAATGATTTAATAGAAAACAAAAACAGGTTATCCAAAAATCCAAAAGGAAAACAAAGTCCAAACAAACATGAAACAAGAAGTCCAAAAAAAAAAAAAAAAACATGAAAACTAGTCTAACGTACCAGAAACCATGGAGACATCAGGGGAATCACAATCATAAGGAAGAAGGCACAGAGAGAAGGAGTTGGAGCGTGTACACGGTGTTTGACGAGGACCCAGCAAAGGGGAACTGAAGAGAGAGGGCTTTTAAAGGAGACTGAGACAAAGAGGAGGCTAATGAGGAAACTGGGAGCAGGTGTGCACAGAACAAGAGAGGGGAAGAGCTAGGGAAGAAGGAGAACACAAGAGGGCAGCAGAGAGCAACAAATAGAAACCTGGAAGACTGGAAATAACAATTTAACTACTAGGACTATAAAACATGGAGAAAAGAAAACTAAACACTAGAAGACGAGGAGTAAAGTAAGACTGAATACTCAAAAGAAAAACATAACAGAAGCATAAACCTGACATTAGTCTTGTACAGAAAAAACAGTTTAAGGTCAGATCATCATGCGCTTCAAAAAAACTAATCGAAAAGTAAGTCATTATATCGTTTTTTTTGTACATGACTAAAAGGATAAACATTCGTTGAGATAATTTAAAGTTTATATTTTGTACAAAACGAAAGGGATAAACGGGTATTGACTATGGGTATGCTGGTCTGATCAAGTATGCTCATCTGACAGAACACCGGGTCACACAGGTTGCGCATGACTTTTTACCCTCTGGCTGCGTATAAAAAGGCTTCCACTAGGCAGGGTGAGCAAATCCATCCAGATTTTGTTTTGTCTTTTTGTCACACAAATTAAAACAATTTCCCATCTTTTACTTGGACAAAATATATTTTTAAAGCCCACTGGTGCAGTTATAAAGCACCAGTGGGCTTTATAACTGCAGTGGTGCAGTTTATGTTTCAATGATTGTTTTTGCAAAGTCTGTCCTGCTTGCTATATACATGCGATGTGCAACTCCACACCTGACTCTTTCTCCGTGCAATCAACAGATTTTATTTTTTGTTTTCCACCAAAGCGGGTGTATATTACTTTTTAACCGTGTCTCTCTTCCTGTCAGACTCATAGATTTGGTGCTTAATTGCTGTGTAGACCGACTAAAATAGACCTGGGCTCTATCTCAGTCGGAGCTATGCTTCCCTCTGCAGGAAATCATGTCAGGTGTGATCATCCCCATTCACTGTCAATGAGCGCTAAACGCCAGGACCTCATCTGAAATGATTTTTTGTTGGATCAGTCCAGGGCCGCTGGAAGTAATTTTGTGGGGGGGCTGGGATTTTTATTTTTTTTTTGTGGACAAAGCAGATAGGCCTATTTAAAATACAATGAAAATAAATAATAAAGATTCACTACTTTATTGTCATATACACTTCCATGCAACCAGGGTCTGTAACACACAGACATCATCAGTTCTCAGGTAAATATATGCGCTAATAATTCAACTTCACAATAACACTGTAACAACTGGGCTGCAACTAACGATTATTTTGCAAATCGATTAATCTGTCGATTTTTTTTTTTTTTTTTTTAGATTAATAATTGGATAGCAAAAGGTTCCACAAAGAAGACTTTTCACGAAATTAAACAAAGTGAAACTAAAACGATTCCACTTGAGTTCTGGATAGAGCATACTGACAGACGAAAAAGCTTTTTATATCTTGAATACAAAGTGTTTATATATTTATTTAAGAATTTTGGTATAATTGCTGTTCAAAGTTTGTTGACCTGTAACCTAAAGGCATATTTTGCATTCTCGAAGCGATTAATCGATTACTAAATTGGTTGACAATTATTACAATGATCAATTAATTAAAAAGCTTAAAAAAAGTGCAAGACCTCTTGCAGCTCAGGAAAATACACACATATATATATATTTTCAGACATTGAACAAGGAAGCAGATTAGCTGTCTAGGCTGAGAATAGAGGGCCCAGTATTCACAGACAGACATATGTTGCATAGCAACCATATTAAAACACTTACAATGGGGCGTGGCGATATGGCACAAAAACCTAGTCTAAGACTTTATCCTACCTAATCCGGTGAATCATTTTTTCCCCCTAGTTATATAGTAAAAAAAAGACAAAGAGCATTTTCATAAATTGGCTTTTATATCACTCATTCTTCTGGAGGTTTATTTTAATTTAAAAGTAAAGTTATGGACCCTTGTCTGTACTGCTCCTCCTTCTCCTATGAAAATGAGGAAGATGAGTAGGTACACTGGGTTTACACAGAAAGGTCCATAAGAGTGCAGAAAGTTGTGAAAATAAAAAACCTGTTAATCAGTAAATTTTATAGTAGCGTAAAGGTTTATTTCTGGACTTTGAGCCAAACTAAATAAGGAAGTAGTTTTTGATTGTTGTTCCCAACAGAGAGACTCCCACACAATCAGATTCACCTTCAGACCAAACTAGCAGCTTCCTCTGAGTGAGTCCAGCTGCAGGAGAGAAAAGTGGAAACCTCCAACACTGCTGCTTCAAGCTGCTCACACTCCACACACTGAAGGTGAGTTGGACCAAGAACACCACTCAGAGTCACTTTGAGGGAAGTTAGTAGAGGAGGGAGGGGAGCCATGACTGACTGGACCTTCTGTGTTTTCAGCTTCACTCAGAGACTAAATGGCTTCCAGGTTAGAGGAGGATCTCTGCTGTCCGGTCTGTCAGGACGTCTTTAAGGATCCAGTTCTTCTGTCATGTAGCCACAGCTTCTGTAAGGAGTGTCTGAAGAACTGCTGGAGAGAGAAACCAGTAAAAGAGTGTCCAGTTTGCAAGCGGAGATGTTCTAAGTTTGCACCACCAGATTTGGCTCTGAAGAGCCATTATGAGACCTTAGAGAATAAAGAGCAGAGAGCTTCAGAGGGTCTCTGCAGTCTGCACACCAAGAAACTCAAGCTCTTCTGTCTGGACCATCACCAGCCAGTATGTTTCATCTGCAGAGATTCAGAAAAACACACTGGACACAGCTTTTCTTCCATCGATGAAGCGGCACTGGATATAAGATTAACTCTTTGTGAATCTCTAGAACATTTAAATAAGGAGCTGAAGGTCAGGAAGAAAGTTCAGGAGGAGTTTGATCAGACAGCAGAACACATGAAGGTCCAGGCCCGACACACAGAGAGGCTGATTAAGGAGCAGTTTAAGAAGCTTCATCAGTTTCTAGCAGAGGAAGAGGAGGCCAGGCTGGCTGCACTGAGGGAGGAAGAGGAGCAGAAGAGAGGGATGATGAAGGAGAAGATGGAGGCTCTGAGCAGAGAGATAGCAGCTCTTTCAGACACAGTCAGAGCCACAGAGGAGGAGCTGAGAGCTGAAGACGTCTCATTCCTGCACAACTACAAGGCTGCAGTGGAAAGAGTCCAGCGCTGCCCCCTGCTGGAGGATCCACAGCTGCCCTCAGGAGCTCTGATAGACCAGGCCAAACATCTGGGCAACCTGGCCTTCAAGATCTGGAGCAACATGAAGAACATGGTGTCCTACACTCCTCTCATCCTGGATCCAAACACTGCTGGTCCAGAACTCATCCTGTCTGAAGATCTGACCAACGTGAGCTTAGGAGAGAATCCAAAGTTTCCAGATAATCCAGAAAGGTTTGATGTGTGTTGTTCTGTCCTGAGTTCTGAGAGCTTTAACTCAGGGAACCACAGCTGGGATGTTGATGTTGGAGACAGTGACTGCTGGAGACTTGGTGTGTTAGAAGAGTCTGTTCAGAGGAAGGGAAGGATCCAGCCTGGATTGCTCCTTATGTTCAATGGAGGGGAATACTCAGTGGAGTCTCCAGCTGCTCTCTCCACATTCCTCTCAGTCCAGAAGAAGCTCCAGAGGATCAGAGTGAATCTGGACTGGGACAGAGGAAAGCTGTCCTTCTCTGATCTGGACACTAACACACACATACACACCTTCACTCACACCTTCACTGACAAGATGTTTCCATTCTTCAACACTTTGGGTAAAATAAAAATCTTACCCATGAAGATCTCAGTGAGCAAACAGCAGCTCTGATGTTCTCAGCATGAAGAACACAAAGTCCAAATGAAACCTTATTGATCTGATTGAAACTCAGTGTTTGAAACAGGAAACTGGAGATGATCTGATCTGATCTGACTGATCATCTGGTTGTTTTCTAGCCTGATAAACCAGACTAAATGTGAGATTAAATGTGTAATTTAGTCTGACCCCCGATGAATGAGACATCAGAAGATTGTTGATGAGAGCAACCCGCTGTTTTTCAAACTATGTCTGTGCCTATTGGCCAACGCTCTGACCAATGAGTGCAACTGACTGTGATGTAGGAAGCGTGACAGTGTTGTGATTCTATGTTCAAATGTATTCCCAGCCAGCTGGGAATTTATATTTCTGATACTTTAAGATGTTGATTGCCCTCCCTGGTAGGGGGGGTGAAATATCTTATTTAATCAGATATTATTTCGGCTGTTATATAGTGTTTATGACACACAGCCCTGTGTGTTAGAACAATAGATGAAAGAGTGATTCGAGGACTAATCCTGGTCAAACTGTTAATTCTGGAATTAATTCACCACAACTTCTGTTCAAAATATAAGAGTTTATTAACAAAAATCATTCAGCTCCACGTCAAGCATATTCCAGTTTAAGACTCTCAACTAAGACTAGTGAAACTAAACTAAACTAAACTAACTACTATGAACAAAGAGGAAGGGGGAAACATGGTTGAAAACCATATTACGGTTTAAGATGGATCTTGTGTTTGAAACCAAAGTTTATCTGGAAGAATTTGGGATCAGATCAAATTAGCTTTTCACTAATTTAGAGAATGTCATGATGTTACAAAGTTCAGAGCCAAATGCAGAAAACCGAACAGAGAGACCAGGGAAAAGGTTTAATGGGTTTTATTGAAGTGGTTAAACAGAGGGAGAAGTGTTGCTCTGAACACTGCTCAACCGGAACTGTAAAGTGAGGGGAAGACACAGTGGTTAGTTCAGGCTCAGTGGGGAATTTGACTTGTGAACTTGGAGAAGAGGATTTGGTTGCCGACTCACGTTTCCAGAGAAGTTTGTTGAATCCTTGACTCCTGTCTTTGTGCCTTGTTTCCAGTGTTTATCTGATTCGGTGGAGGGCGGAACTGGGTTTAACCAGAATGCGGTTGATAGTTGGTGAACGGAGAAACTGACTGCCACTCAGATTTCCTGCGGTACTTGAACGGGTTGTAGTGGAGAATAATCCCTTTCTCAGTGAGAAGCTCAAACGATTTCTTGGGGAAAGTGGATCCAAACCTCCTGTTTGAACCCCAGCTCAGTTTGAAGCTCAGTTGATCCTTCCAGGGAGAGAAGGTCCGAAAAAATCCAGTTAGCAGGATGACTTCCTGCTGAGAGGCAAAGACAAAAACAAAGTTAAACTCAGGTAGACAAAAACTCAGCTTGGCTAGAGTATCCAAATCTGGCAAACACTCTGGCGTCGAGGTAGTGGCAGTCAGCAGCTTAAGAACACTCCGTCTAATGAGGAAACCATCAGCAGGTGTGTGAGGAGGCGGACCAGAACCAGGCGCCTCCTGGTGCAGCAAGGGAGACAAACACAGAAACACAAACACAAAGACAGGAGTCCTGACATAAAATACACTATAACATTGATTTAAGACTCATCCTATTGAACAACTTGGCCACATGGCAACAACTCATGCCTTAATAAAATTATAAAACTACAAATACCATCTCCCCTGAGTTTTTAACATTTGTGGAACGTCATACTATTTTTTCTAAAACAGTGGTGTCCTTCATATGCCTGCTAATAAGCTACCATTTGATCCAGGTGTGTTGAAAAATAACTAAAACATCCTGGATGTCAGGTTGCGTGAAGGTTTAAAGGGGACCCAAATGCAGAGACGGATGCGGAAGTGGCTTCTTGAAGATTTAATATAGTTGCAAAGGGCAACAGAAGCAAAAGTCAAACACAAAATACAGAAAAAACAAAAACCAGGATCTCATGCTGTTTTTAAGAGATCTGACCCACATGCAGGAAACCACTCAGAGAACCAGAGTAAAAGTTTAACAGGTTAATTGGAATAAACAATAAGGTTGATCCAGGGTAACTCAGAGAGCTGTTGAACCGGAACTGGAAGTAAGACGGGAAGTTCAGAGGTTAGTTCAGGGTCCGTGGGAACTTTGAACAACGTCTTGCAAAAATCAGAGAACGGGACTCACGTTGGCAGAAAAAGGTTCTCTTCCCAGCATCCAGTAGGTGTGGGTTTTATCCAGTAACTGGGGGGCTCGTTGGAGGGCAGACAGGTTTTTGGTTTGGTTGGTTCCTTGAGGAGCAATGGAGCAGACTACCACTTCCAGGAGAACTTGAACGGGTCGTGTGGAGATTAATCCCCTGCTCAGTGTGAAGCTCAAAACAATCCTTCCAGGGGGAGAAGGTCAAAAATCCAGTTTGCAGGATGACTTCCTGCCGAAAAGGCAAAGACAAAAACAAGGTTAGAACTCAGAGAGACAAAAACTCAGTTTGACTCAGCTAAACTCAGCTGGGCTAGAGAACCCAAAACTGGCAAACACTCCTGCGACGAGGTAGTGGCAGTCAGCAGCTTAAGAGTCCTCAGTAATGAGCACAACCAGCCGCAGGTGTGTGGGAGTACCAACGAGAACAGGGCGCCACCTGGTGGTGGAGGGAGAGAACACAAACAACAAACACAGCTCACACACACTGGATTCCTAACACAGGAGATGTCAGGGAAATACACACGAGAAGCTTAGAAACAACCAGCAAACAGTAACTGAAGAGGAGGAGTATGAATGGGAGACTGAACAAAGACCAGGTTGACCAGCAGATAAAGAACAGGTGTGGATGGAAACATCTAGAAGGGAGCTAGGGGACGGAGACTGACACAAAGGGTAACAAAAGGTAAATACGTGAGAACTCAAAAATAATAAAAAACAACTAGAATAACACAAAATGGAAATAAAACTAATTAAAACTCAAAGAAAAAACTGAAACAGAACAAAAAGCATGACACCTGGATAGCTGTTCTTAAGGATGAAGTTAGAACTTTGTTGGAGACATAGTGTGGCCAATTGCATTTCAAGAAAGACAAACAGCAAAGCGGATTGCAAAGCTAAGCCCAGCCAAATGGAATGAGTAACAACTAGTACTGCGTTACTGTCCACCACTGGTGGTAAGTGGCATGGCTTGCACGATTCCAGAAATATATAGCTAAAGCAGAAGGAATTTCAGCCAAACCAATCATTTTTTATAAAAAACCCAGAAAGAAAAATTCCAGAAACACGGATCTTGTCTTCTCTCTGGATGTTAAATCACTGAGCTGCTTCACTTTCAGAGAAGTATAAAGATAGGTACCCTCCAAAAGTTCAGAAATCCCACCATTCCAAATCAGTGTCTCTTCCCTCCCCCCAGAGGCGGAGCTAGATGGGGGGCCAGGGCTGGCCATGGCCACCCTTAGCCAATCACTGGCCACCCCTGTGGCCACACCCACCATTTTTTCCCCTCTAAAACAGACGGTGGCAGCCGTAATACTCTCAAGTGGAAATTTTCAAAACATTTAAATTTTTCATATATTACATACTATTTTTTTTTCATATATTCATAATTACTTGACAAGAAAAACCCTGAGGTTAATTATACACATTAATACACTTACGTTAAAGATGATAAATACGGAATTCATGCTCTTTTCAAAACTAGATATTGAGTTATATGGGGAAAAGAGAACTTGCAAGTCATCAAGAGTCTTCAGCAAAATCATAGATAAATAAATAGTTTCATTAAAACGTGTTAAATAATCAATTTATAAAGATATTAGTACTTGTAAATATAAATTTTATGCAGAATGATTATTGATAAAAGTAGGTAAGTAATAGCAATAGAAAAGATTTACGCCCCAGAACTCAAACCTGAAAGAATTTTATCCACTATACCTTTTATCTAGAGAGCACGAATGTTTAAATATATTCCGTCTATTTGTTAGCAAAGGCTGTAGGAAAGTATAGTTTGTCTTATCTTTGGCTTGACCGTGAGGTTCTGGCACCTATCCACTATCTGCTACCCCTCAGTGTATATTGGTTATTGCCTGGCCACCCTTATAAACATTTTCTAGCTACGCCTTTGCCTCCCCCCCCCACTACAGCAGCAGCTGTAGGCCAGATTCGTTAGCTGATTACATCATAGCGCAGCACCATGGCCTGGTAAGAGTATTTAAAATTTTATTTCTACTGGTAGATATGTAATTATTGATATCTATAATACAGTTATGACTAGGAGTATTGTAATTGTGACTAGGTAGAATACTTTGTGCTATCTATAATAGAAATGTGAATAGTCAGCCTGTTTATTTTATTTTAAAACAGAGCCCTATTTCTTTTTTGAATGTTAGTCAAATATGTTTTCAAATGTCTAAAACTGCATTTTGGATATGCATTATTAAAATGTAGATACCTGAAATTCCATTTAACTAGTCATATATCAATAGTAGATATCTGTAATTACATTTCTGCTTGTAGAAATATATTTTAGATGTCAAGAATTGGATTTCTGGATATCTATAAAGTTATATTAATTCCTGATATCACAAATAATTATTTTGACTAGCAGTTACTCTATTATGGAGATCTGAAATTAGAAATAATCCTCGTCAGAATGCATTTTAGATAGGAAGAATGTTTATTTTTGATATCTGGAAGTAAAAGCCCAATACACATAAATGGGAAATGTGACATAATTTGTACTAGTAAGAATTACCTTAGATGTCTGAAATTTTCATTTTGACTAGGAAAAAATGCATTTAAGATACCTGAAATATATATTCAGTCAAGCTAATAAATCTCAAAAGGGCCACTTAAAATTTGTAAAGATTTGTAGGTATTTCTAGGTATTTAAAAGTTTATTCAACAAATGGAACAATAGAGAGGACAGCGCTTTTAATAACTGTCAAAACGGCCTGGAATATCTGATCTGCATACTTGTAGCTTTTCCTGGTTACTTACTGATGATGTCAGATTAAGTCGGACAGTTCCCGTTTGAAGACTTTGAGCCACATCTTCTCCTGCTGAGGGATGGTGGAGATGGTCCTCCATGAGTGTCTCCAAGCACTTTATGGTGGGTCTATAAAGCAGTCTCTAACTCAGAAAAAAAGACCTTGATGGTTACTTTAAATGTGTCACCTGTCGGTCCTGGTAGCCTGGAAAATGGGCTGGTCCTTTCTGTGGTCCAGGAAAGAGTCGACCCATCTGAAGCTCAAACCATTGAATTATTCCATCATTTCAAGTTTTATTAAAGTGGGTGATAGAATAATTATTTAGGGTATCTGGTCCTTCAGGTCTCTAATAGGGTGTGTTACACTGGTTGGGCTGAAAATGGCATATTAGCTGTTCTATGAGCCCTAATGCAGCCTGGTTAAAAACCCTAGAATGAAACAACAGGTTTTCTTCCTTTCAGGGGCAGATTTACCATTAGGCAAAAGTAGGCAGTTGCCTATGGCCCCAAGTTCCTGGGGGCCCCATGAAACTCCTTTTCCATACAGCTATTACTTATTTGTGCACATTAATTATGTTTTTAATAAAAATCCCTTCATTAAAAATGCCATAAGAATGCTTATAATATTAAGTGTGTCTCAGGCACAGGTGTATTTTAGACCCCTCTATCGCTTTTATTTCAAAAAGGCACCTAGCTCTAAATGTAGTGCCTTTTTTCTACTACTGGAGATTTTGGCGACAGCATCTAAAAGCAGCGAACTCTGCTCTCCAGAGCGAGTAGATTGGTAACCCCGCCTCCCGCTCTCCTTTATCTTGTCTGCTGTCATGATTCATGCAGCTATTATTTCATCCAAATGAAAAATGGAGAACAGATAAGCAGATCATGGCTTGTCTACAGTGAAAAGAAGGACTGGGTTATTTACTTTGGCCTTTTTGGAAACACAGGAAGGAGCAATCAGCTAAGTGAGCTTAGTTTCATTCCTTTTGAAACGACATGAAAAGTCAGCTGAGTACAAAACAGAGGAAAACAAGAAAAGGGATAAAACGTAGAACAAATAATGTCTGTCTATTATATTAAAATTTCTGTATCTGTATAATGGATCTGTTTTATGTTTTGTCTTCTTAATTCAGAGGGCCCCCTTCCTGTCTTTACCTAGGGCCCCAAATTTCCTAAACCCGCCCCTGCTTCCTTTTATGGTATAATCATGAATATTTAGATGAGCTGTGCTCTGATTGGTTGGTTTACAACGAGCGAAGCTGCTGAGCAAAGACGCATCATAGCAACAAGCACTCACTCACTGAAACATCAAAGTGTTGATATGGTAGGGTGACCAGACGTCCTCTTTTTCACTGACATGTCCTACTTTTCATACCTAAAAAATGTCCGGGAGGAATTTCAAAATCGTGGATTTTTGTCGACTACAGTGAAGCAGGTAGTGGAAACACACCGGGTGCTCGAACCGAGCCGTCAGCTCCAGGGCCGGGAACACCGGCGGATTGGGGCAGGGAGCCAGCCCTTTTTTTATGAACAAATCTTTGGATTTTTACATTTCACATTTGTTTTAGTTGCACTTGCATTGCCCCACAAAATGATGCATTTCCCAAACAAAATTCCTCGCACTTCCTGCACAGCAAGTATGGTCTTTAGGAGATGGGCAGTGTGTTTCGATTTGCATGGAGAAAAAAAATATTTAAAGTAAAATATGGTCTGAAATGTTAATAAAATGTAGTAGTTTTTAATGCTTTGCTGTAGAAGTTGAGATCATTTCTAAAACTGTTCACTGAAATGTTGAGATTTTCTGAAAATCAGGAGATTAAATATTAACAACAACATAGATTCACATATGTTTTTTTTTTTTGTTTTTTTTACCACAATTCTAATACGTCACATCAATAAATCCTAAATGTTAATATAAATTCTGCTCTTGGTGAAAAAGGCTGAACAAGGTCCAGGGATTGTAAATCAGGTTGAAAAAGGAAGATTACTCAGCCTTGTTGTCGTCTTTGCCATTCCTCAGTGCTATTACAAGTCCTTCCTTTAAAATGTTTATATCTTACACTGGAAAAACTATCTAGGAATAAGTAAAAATGTCTTAAATTAAGCGTATTTACCCTTAATCTGAGTAGGTAAATGAGATAGTTTGCCAATGGGATGAGTATTTTTACTCTTAAAATAAGATATTTAGATAAAATGCACTTGAAATAAGACAAATATCATTGTGTTTTCTTATTTTAAATGTGAATTGTCTTGTTCCATTGGCAAAATGTCTCTTTTACCTCCTTAATCCAAGAACAAATGCACTTATTTTAAGAAAAAATTGCTTATCTGGATTTTGGGTTTTATGCAGTGTATTACTTTTACTTTTGTAGAAGTTTGATAGTTTACACTGGAAAAAATCGAAATCTAAATAAGTAATTTTTTCTTAAAATAAGCGCATCTGTTCTTGGACTGAGGAGGTAAAAAAGACATTTTGCCAATAGAACAAGACAATTTACACTTAAAATAAGAAAACACTATTGTATTGTCTTATTTCAAGAGCATTTTTTCTAATTTCCTTATTTTAAGAGTAAAAATACAAAATAAAATCTTATTTACATACCCAAATTAAGGGTAAATATACTTAATTTAGAATTTTTTTACTTATTTCTAGATCGTTTTTCCAGTGTAGTTTTACTCTTCTATTATACACCTCTGTCTATTTGAAGCTTTATAAAGGATCATGTTGCATTTTGCAAAAGCTTTTCCTCTGAGGTTTTTATCCACCCATGTTATAAATTGATATTTTAATAAAAAATATGAAAAATAGAACGTTTTTACATTTTAAAATGTAAAGTGTTTTTTTTTTAAGTAAAGAACAACAACCTCTCAGTTTGGTCTATAGACAGTTTCCTGATTCCCATATTTTATAAAACCCCTGAACTGATGGTTTGTTATTTTCTTTCTTTTCTCTGTCTTAATGTTGGCAGTGGGCTTTATGCTGCCCTGCAAGGCTTTAAACCTGGGTCTGAATGGAGACTAAGCCATTCTCAAGCACATATCAAGGAGCTCATTTTGAGCCTGGATCCAGATTTATTGTTGATTCTGTTCATGGTGGAGAATCCTGCTTCACAGCAGCAGGTTGAGCCAAACATCCTCTAAATGTGCAGGGTCATCTTTGAGCACCATTTCACTTTTCTTTCACCAGTTCACCACAGTTCTTCCAGCAGTCCACACTTTCTCTGCTCTCTTTTTCTCACCGTCTTCTCCTTCTTTCCCATCGCCCGGCTTGCCACAGGTTTGCCTGCTGTGTCTAAAAGCAGACATCCCAAGTTCCAAAAACTCATACAAATTTATAGAAAATAGTAGTTTTAACGTAAATTAAGTCAAAAATATGTAATATTTCTCAATTTTAAATGTATATTGACCTCATAATAAATAGAATTTCTATTGAACCCAACTGAAAGAAATTTCACTTCATGCAGCTATATTAATATATTTGAATCCCTTGCCCTGTTTTTTATTTCATGCTTTTCTGGGCCCCCATGAAAACATGCTCCCCCACTGCTGGCCCTCTGGCACATTTGGTCTAGATTCGTCACTGTTTCTCCCCTTCACTAGACATGGATATACTTTAGTATATTCTGCTGTAAAATCAGTCTGATATTTTTTGTTTTTTACTCGAGGATTGAACCTCTGCCGTTTCACAGGATGCACAGCTTTGAGTGGTAACTAGGTGACTGCCAGAGAGTAACCCAGAGAAACTTATCGGACTGATCCAACGAGTTGCCTGGAACGCTGGTTGATCAGAGCATCGCTTTGGACAGATACGCAGCACTGGATTCACCAGCAACCTCCTCCTCACACCCCGCTCTCTCTTGTTGTTCCTGCGCAATCACAGTAGTTCTAATCCGCACATGATGCACAAATTATTTTATTGCTGGTTCGCTTTCACTCCAATTAAAAAAACACCACCTCCCATAGTCTAAAATCCTGGATAATTTATCCGACTCGCGGGCATCCATGAACAACTATCTATATCAGGGAGACTCCCGGAGCTTCCAGGAGACTTGGGATGTCTGTAAAAGTAGCAGCAACAGCAACCCAGACTGACAGATCATTGGCTAATTTGGATTATGTGCAGCCTATAAACATTAACAATGTAAATGATACTTTTTAGTGCATCTTTATAGCAGTTTTAAAGCTTGCATAAATTTTATTTGGGGGCCAATGTCAATGTCTTTCATGGGGCCCCAAATTCCTGCTGGCGCCCCTGTACTGTATATTTGTAGTAAGTTGTTACCCTTTGAAACTATGTTGCGAACATATGCTATACCCTTCACATCCAGCTGGTGGAGGTAGTGAGCAACAACATGCGATCCGCTGCGGTGAAACCAACAGAGAAGCAGGCTACCCGCTCTCTGGAGCGCTGATGGAAACGCGGTTCGTGGATAAATCCTTCGAGCTCCAATTTTCCTGAGTGAACAGAGGTGAAGAATATGTCATTAACAGCTTTGAGTGTCCCGGTTGGTTTCTAGTGTTTAACGGTGAACTTTAAGCTGCTGCTTTCAGTTTAACCGGCTACAGCTTAGCTCCTCAGTTAGCATCGTTAGCTTTTCTATGGCTTCAATCTCTAAGCTAAACTGTTTATATTATTGTCCTCATTTGCGTGCTTGTTCTCCAGAACAGTTTCTTTGTTGTTGGATTCGTTTGTTTAAATGTTTATTGATTATTTAGCTTCATGGTTTAAAGTAAAAACCTTGTGTGTGTTTGTTGTGCAGCTGCAGGTCTCCTGAGGTGAACTGGACTTTAGAAAGATGAGTTCTCCAAGCCTACTGCAGCCCAGCTTCCTGCTGGTCAGTCCCTGCTAACACCACCTGTTCACCTACAGCTTACTTCACTTATACCACAACATCTGTTTAAGTTATTCAGTTGCTTTATTAGTCAAACATTAGGAAAACTCTTTAGTTAGTAAATGTTTTTAACAGTTTAACCAGAGATGATGTGTCCAGATATCAGTTATTAGAATTATTGGGTATCTGTGCTGTTTACTCTTGAAGTCTATGACCACCTCCATGATCACAATCTGCTTTTTAACTCTATACCAGGGGTCTTTTTTCCAGGCAAACTATGGTGAGATGGAGCAGGGACCCCATAATTATATATATTGTATGAAATAGTGTTCTATCAAACTGGTCCTATAGTCACTCTATTACAGATGGAGTAATGTAACTAAAGTAATTTCTCCCTGGGATTATTAAAGTATTTCTGCTTCCTGGTTGATGGGACAGGTGTTGTGAATGAAACGGTGCCCAGCTTGAAAGAGCTCCTGTGTGTCTCTGAATGTGTGCATTGATGACTGAAAGACATCTTCTGCCTCCATTTATCTGTTTACTACAGTCTGTTAATTCATGTTCGTGTGGATTTAAAGATATTTCAATTAGTGGGAAAAAAGTCCAATCAACCAAAACTTCCGCGACCTCCATGCATTACCTCTGTGGACCCCATAGGGGTCATGGACCCCCTGTTGAAGACCTCCGTTATAACCCAATCCATCAGCAGCTTAGCCTTCACTCCTGCACACAGGTTCTTAAGATTGTCTGCCACCTGTGCGGCTGTGATGGGGAGCAGATTCTGCAAAGCAGCGTACATATTTAATAGAATTAAAAAAGAAGAAGGTAGATCTAGGATAAGATTTGGACATACAAGATTAAAGGAATAGTACACCCAAAACATGATTAGCCTTCATTTTCTACTCACCCCCATGCTGAACAACACCCTGGAGTACTTTTTTGATATCTCAAATGCATCTGGAGATCTGGGAGGCTTCTTGCTGTCTGCTGACATTCAAATAATGGAGGTGCCCAGCGCCCGAGGCAGAAAGGTCCATAAAAGTCCACAAAAAACGTGTCAATATTCCTCCATACTGCTCGTCCAATGTATTCCAAGTGTCCTGAGTGGGTAGCGTCCAGAATTTACTCGAAACGAAGTCATTTAGAATGTTTTTAGAGCATAAACAGTAGTGTATAGGATTTCCTGAAAGCGCGTTCACGACGCTACGGAAACCGCGGCAGACCAAACCGGATGAAAGTGCGCATTCAGCTCGGCAAAGAACTCATGCTCTTCCTCAACACTGAAGTCCTCAGACATTTTTCTTTCGTTGTTTCTTTCTTTGCACAGGTAAACAGCACATTTCTTCTTCTACGCTTGCATTATTGGCAGAGCAGACGCTGAATGCGCACTTTCATCTGGCTTGGTCTGTCGCAGTTTCCGTAGGCTCGTGAACTCGCAGGTGCACGCTTTCAGGAAATCCTATACACTACTGTTTATGCTCTAAAAACATTCTAAATGACTTCGTTTCGAGTAAATTATGGACGCTACCCACTCAGGACACTTGGAATACATTGGACGAGCAGTATGGAGGAATATTGACACGTTTTTTGTGGACTTTTATGGACCTTTCTGTCTCGGGCGCCATAGACCTCCATTATTTGAATGTCAGCAGACAGCAAGAAGCCTCCCAGATCTCCAGATGCATTTGAGATATCAAAAAAGTACTCCAGAGTGTTGTTCAGCATGGGGGTGAGTAGAAAATGAAGGCTAATCATGTTTTGGGTGTACTATTCCTTTAAATAGTACTCTTAAAATAATGAATAAGCATAATACAGGGTGTTTTATTTGTGGGAAATTAGAAACTGTCCAACATATTTTTTTAGAATGTGATAAATATACTCAGGAAAGAGAGATGTTGCGTAGAGAGTTAGACAGGAATAAAAATAAACTAGATATAAGGGAATTGTTTCTACGGAAGAGGATTAGGGCCACTGAAAAAAAAAAAAAGTTAACTGATTTTTAAATTTTATTTCAGTTTAACGTGGGAAAAAAAGTCAGAATTCTGAGATTAAAGTCAGAATTCTGACTTTTTTCCCATACTATACTGAAATAAAATAAAAAAAAAATCAGTTAACATTTTTTTTCAGTGGCCCTAATCCTCTTCCGTAGTTTCAAAGGTCATCGGGGGATGTATTTTTTGGGAGTATTTTTAGTTTTCTAAGAAGAATGGGTATTTTAGGGAGATTATAATAGTTTGTCTGGTCCATACTCCATTCTGGAAGGTGGCGGTAATGCACCTATAAGTTGTTTGCCAACCGCCATTAAAAAATAGAAGAAGAAGAAGCAGCGTACATCGTAGTGACCTTAGGAAAGTTTTGTCCAGGGGTCGGCGACCCAAACTGCTCAAAGAGTTATATTGGACCAAAGTAAGAAAAAACTTGTATATGTCTCGTAGGGCAACACGGACTCTAAGCGTATTAGATCACAATAAAAAAGGACTACTTGGCTTAAATATATAATAATCATTCATGATTAAATGTTTATCCTGGAGCAAATGTCACGTCATGGGACTCTGCTGTGCGTTATTCGGTGCTTTAAGTTTAAATTCCATTACAATATTAATGTATTAGGTTTTATGTATAGATAAAATTATATAAAAAAAATAAAGAAATATGATTTTTTTTATTGTTGATTTTTATATTGAGGATTTGGGTTAAAAAAAATGGAAGAAAGTTCCCACCCTGCATCACAGTACTACCTGTTGTTTGGGTTGGTTTTTTGTTCCTATTGAAAAAGATTAACACCATGTTCTGTTAAAATGTTTCTTTTTTTAAGGCAAACCTTAAAGCTGACGCCACCAACAAACCTCTGATGCATCGAATCCAGGACCTGATGAAGATCATAGACGAGTATCCGGCCAAGGTACGTCAGTCTGACTGAGGCGGCAGAATCTGAACGAACCACAAGTTTAGTTTGCCTTTTAGCCCCACGGCTGCCTTTCTGTGTTTAAAAACAGGAAGAGATGAAGGTTCATCAAACTGTTTTCATTTACAACTGACACACAAAAGCTTTAGAAAATGATAAGAGATTTTTAATGCCGCAGCGTTCCTGCTGAAGAATTCTCTCCCTTCTTATTTTCTTTTCTCGGATCTAGACTTTTAATTATGTTTTTAAAGCGTTAAACTTAAAAAAAAAAGCATGGTTGGTTTATTGGAAGTAAAGGATTCCTGGTTTTCAATATAAAATTTTAGGAAACTAAAAGTGTTTCATTAAAATTAGGACTGGGCAATTATAATGGGCTTTATAATCGCAATTTACAAAATGCAAAGGTACTAATTTTTAATTCATTAAATGTTTAAAATTGGTTTGTCGCTACACAGAAAGGTAGAGAGATTTGTAGCTAGCAGCAGATCCATACATGCAAGTAGAATTAAAGACTTTTTAATACAGTTGTTACAGGATAATCCTTTACTAATGGACTCTGAGCAAACAAGCTTTCTAAAACTGAAAGCCTGGGGTTGCTTGCGTTACTACAAGGGAAAATTGTAATTAATCACAATGTAGATTTTTAGCTAAATCGTTCAGCCGTATTTAAAACATGGTTGGATGGTTTTAAAGAAAAGAATGTGTTTTTACCTTAGATGTAGTTCCAGAGTCATCAGCGAGTCTTTGGATGAACCAATCACTGATGTTCTTTATCCGGTTATTGATTCTGGTTCATAAACTGCCTCCTGCACTGTAGCTTTGTTATCATCAAGAGCAGAACCTGCTGCAATCTATATGGTTTATGTGGAGCTGCTCCACATGGTTCAGTTGTCTCATAAAATCCTCCAGCATCTGATCATTTTTCTTCATTTAACCCATAATGTCAAATGTATCGTATTTGATACATACGGTTTCTGAAATGTTTTGCGTCTGACACCTTTTGCATAATTTAATGGTAAAAACTTTGCTCAAAATCCTATTGTACACAATCAGATATACCTGATAACAGAGGACAGAAGACTATACAAAAATAATCTTGACTTATCGCAATTATTAAAATAAAAAATGTATTTCTGTTTTTTCTTTTTACATATTTTGTTAAAAGGCCAAATAAGGGATTCAAACCAAAAAAAAAGTAATTTTCTGTTTTCTTTTATTCTTGGATCAGGCTTTAAAGGGTTAAGTCACATCTCCATCAGTTTTTTTATTATTAAACTATAATAACTCTTTATTTATACAGGTAGCCTCATTAAGACAGAAGTTGTCATTTATAAGAGACATGAAGCATCTGCAGTTTTAAGAGTAGGTCAGAATGGGACTGTTAATAAAGTGAAGGTTTAGAAAGTTTGTTAGTCGGAGGCTACGTTCACTCTACAGCCTGAAGTGACCCAAATCTCTTTTTTTTTTTTTGCCCATATGCGACCTGGATCTGATCTTTTCATGACAGTCTGAACAACACAGATCCGATTTTTTTCCAGTGCGATCCAGGCCGCTTGGCTCTGTGATACCAATCCGATCTTTTCAAATGCGACCTGTGTTTGAACGGCCAGGTCGCATTCATCCGACATGAACGGCATTAATAGCTGACAAAGGTCACTATTCTGAGTCTTTCCATAAAAGTTAAAAAAATTTTATTGAGAAAGCTTCCTGGAAAGTGGCGAAACGTCTTCAAATCTTGAACTTTTACGTAATGACTACGACCTGAATGACTGATAATCTTCATCAGCATATTCGGGGTCTTGCTACGCAGAAGCGGGAAGAAAAGCAACAACCATGCCATCCATGTTCACTTCCGTAAGCTCAAAGCAAGCGGGCTTGTGATGTCATTACGTCCTCTACTGTACATGCTGAACACTTGCGTTGTATGACTGCAGTTCACGCAGAAGATCACATCAAAGTCGCATATATTTGGAAATATGAACGGCAATGCAAAAAAAAATAATTTGGAATTGTGCATTAAAGCTTGTAGTGTGAACGTAGCCTAAGGCTTCGTTTACACGCCTGAAGTGACTCAAATCTGATTTTTCTTTTTTCACATATTCAACCTGGATCTGATCTTTTCATGACAGTCTGAACAACACAGATCTGATTTCTTCCAATGCGACCCGGGCCACTTGGCTCTGTGGTCCTGAATCCGATACGAATCTGATCTTTTCAAATGCGACCTGTGTCTGAACGGCCAGGTGACCTCCACAAAGGTCACTATTCTGCGTCTTAATACGCCGAAGCGGGAAGAAAACAACAACCATGGTGGACGATGATGTAGAATACGGTCTTTATTTTCAACCCTCTTGAAAAGATTTTAGTGTTAAAGCACCGGCTGAGGTTGGAATAGAAATGAAGGACTGCTTGATGCATTCCAGCACTAATATAGATGTTTACTTCTGTAAACACAGAGTGTGACAGTGTTGTGACGTCATTGCGTTCTCCACTTCTGTGTGCAGTTCACACAGGAGATCACATACAAGTCACAAATATTTGATTATGTGAACAACCAAAAAAATTACAAAAAAGTCGGAATTGAGCATTAAGGCTCGCAGTGTGAACGTAGCCTAGGAAATATTACTGCTGTGGCGTTTCTTTAATGGGAGCCATAGCTGGTAATGATGAGTTTTCCCTGTGTGTATTAACTGGGTTCCTTCAGAGAAAACGTTTTAAACGCTGCGGCTGCAGATCAGAGCTGCGCTTTAACCCTGATGTCTCTGCAGGAGCTGCACCCCATCTTCCCCTGGCTGGTGGAGAGCATGTTTGGAAGTCTGGATGGGATCATCTCTGGCTGGAACCTGCGCCTCCTCCACTCCCGGAGCCACGAGTACGCCGTTGTTTTGGACTTTCTGAACCCCAGGTAGGACCCGTTCGTTCCTGCGTGACCAAAGCTTCATTCATCTGTATAATCAGAGTAATCCATCTATTTTTTATTTTTTGCTCTTCTGTCTTTTCAGCGGCCCGATGATGAAGCTGGTTTATAAACTCCAGGCTGAAGAATACAAATATGAACTTCCTGTCAACTATCTCCCGGTAGGACCTTCCAGGATGTTTCCGTGTTTTTCATCTAACTCCCCCTCCAGTTGTCCTGAACGCTCTCATCCTCTTTCCTGGCTGTTTACACTCCTGTATAAAAAATGACAAAATAAAACTAATAAAAAAAAATTTTTATATTCCATAATAAACCTCCAGTTGTATTCAAAGAAAGGTACATTTATCAATGTTTTAGCTCATATAAAGCAACTGCATATTTAATTTATTTTATGCATTAGCTAGTTAATTTGATTATGCTGTGACTGATGTATTGACTTTTTTGGAGAAGTTACTAGTAACTTTAGTTACCTGTTGTTAGAACCCGTCTAGGGGTGGCCAGATCATAACATGAAAGATCCTCTTCAGATCCCAAGCAGTAAACACACAAAGTTCAACATTATATGGTGTTATTTATATAAAAAAAAAATGTATTTTTGAAATGAATGTTAGAAAAATTGGAGAATATGAATTCAGAGAGAGATGAGGCCGAAAACGGCAAACAAAAGGAAACTATCTGAATGCTAACCAACTTACTTAATTTTTATTTATTTTTTTCACAACAAAAAGATAAAAATAGAATAATGTTTCAGTAAAAAAGAGAATGTGGTGGACATTCTCTTTTTTACTGAAACAGACAGTGGCTGTCTCCATAAAAACAAATATATTTACCATTTCAGACATCTATATCATATTGTGTAAAAAAAAACCCAGCATTTCTTTGTAAAAAAAAAAAACAAATGAAATAAACAAACAAATGAAAGTAAATTAACCAAATGACAAAAACTCACCTCCCTAACTAAAAAAACGGCAGCTCACTCCTACAGGCTGCAGAACTTTACAGGATGTTTAAACAGTTTAGTCGTTGAGATGAGCTGAGGATGAAACGCAGGAATCGGCGACGGCCACCTTCACACTCATATTTACATAAGTTGACAACGCCAATCGTAACACCTGTATGAAAACAAAGCCTGGATGCTACAGGATCAGCTGAAGGACTGAAACGTTCCTGCTGTGATTATTTCGTTTTTAAAAGCTCCTCTCGATCCTCTAATCGACGTGTTTGTTTCCAGGGTCCTGTGAAGGCCTGCATCCAGGAGGGCGTCCTCCCAGACTGCCCTCTGTTCCACAACAAGCTGCAGTTCCCGCCGCCGGGCGTCATGACTCCGAACATCGCTCTCGGTATCCTTCAAGAGTCAAAACGCCGCCAAACGGCTCACATCAGTTTATTTCTCCCCTTCTCTGCTTCTTTAAAAGGGTTTCATCCACAGAAGTTTATTAGAATCTAAAATGATTCCTCAACCATCTGCAGATCCTTTTGAGTTCTTCATGTTTCATTTGGCCTACTGCCTCGTCGCTCCCAGGGTGAGTTCTGCTGCTGCTTCACAGTTTCAGATGGTTTTCGTTTCTTCAAAGCTAATCAGCATCACTGTCCGTGTGTTCAGTGTATATAAAACTGAAATCTATTGGTGAATAATTTGGTCAGTGTTTCTTATACTTGTTGTTGCTTATTATTTCAGTAATATCACTTAATCAAGCTTTTTCTTACTAGAAGATTAGTAAAAGAGGTTTGCACACAGTCAGAGATGAGCATCTCTGTGCGTCAAGACTCAAAGCTCCGGTTTCGGTGTGGTAAAGTGGATGGGAAACCGCTGTATGGGGACATTCCTAACCTACATGAGGACAGTCTCTATCTGAAATAACCCACAACTGTTTCCACTGAGGAAGGAAAAGTGTAAACAGTCCAGAGAGGCTTCCTAGAGGCCTGCAGCAGCATCAGAGGTGTTCTATTAATCTTATATCTGGGGTCAGATGCAGGACAGGAAGCTTTTCTTATAAATAAAAAAAGAAAATCAAATCTCTGTTGAAATTTGCACAAAAATACTTGGAGTCTCCCTTAAGCAGCTGTTAGCATCAGTGAGACAACCAAGGTGGAACATTTAGGCCATGATCAGTTCACATCAGCTGTGCAGCATAGTGAGGGCGGCATCATGCTCTGGTATTTTAGAGCCTAGTTAATCCTAGGGAATTATGAGGGTTACCAAACAGCAGAAACTTTGGGTTTGTGGCTGAAGATAAAGAGGAACTTCACCCTCTGGCCACCAGGAGGAGTCCTAACGCCTAGATTTGGAGGGTTTATGTAAAGAAGATTAAATGAGCAGACATTGGCCGTTTCTCAATTCACAAAAACTGAGTACGGAGCCAAGTCTGTTCTGGAGAAGAACACAGGACAGTCTGGACTCGGGGAGTCTCTAGATAATAATAAATTCAAACTTTTTTCATTTAGTGGGGGAATAATAATGAACACAGTAAGATAAACACAAATCAAATTAACATTTTGCCAAATAAGACACAAAAATAAATCTCCATCAGAGCCAGCAGTCCTTCAAACACGGCTATGCAGGGAGAGGGCTGCTATAGACGGGCTGCTGTTAGCTTTGGAGCTTCACTGGTTGCCACAGTCCTCTTAACTTTGGGTTATTTTATTTTTTTTATTACGCATTAAATCAGTAAATTACGGAAGAGGATTAGGGCCATTAAAAAATAAAAAAGATAATTGATTTTTTAATTTTATTTCAATTTAATATCGGGAAAAAGTCAGAATTCTGACTTTTTTTCTCAGAATTCTGACAGCTAACAAACATGTTAGCATCAAGCCATAGCCATGTCTGTTTTAGAGACTAGCTCTCTTGTTTTAATGACCTTCTGCTCCTCCATTAATGAGGGGACCCCTCTGCCACGTAAAAAGTTGCCTAATTCCGTCATTTTCCACCAATGTGTCACTGGCCACCTCAAACAACTCACATCTTTGTCAGTAAAGCTGAGTGCTCCACATCTCTTCCTTCATGGTGCCCATCTACATTAAGATCCACAATTCTGAGAAAAAAGTCAGAATTCTGACTTTTTTCCCCATGTTAAACTGAAATAAAATTAAAAAATCAGTTAACTTTTTTTTTTCAGTGGCCCTAATCCTCTTCCGTAGTAAATGGGCCATATAATGACGGTTTAAAGTATATTCTCGCCTCAAATGATCTTAAAACGCACTTTTATTGAACAACAGCAACAGAAAAGAGAACTTTCAATGGAGCGCCTTATTGAAAGCTGCTGCTGCCGCAGTGATTGCCGGGACAGCTGTCAATCTCAGGAAAGGATGAGTCTGCTCTGATTAGTGCTGGGTAAAGAGGGCGGGGCGAGAACAACATCAAACTTCTCGACAATAAGAAAAGTTCTCGGGCTGAGGCTGATGGCGTGTCACGAGAACGCTCAAGAACGCATATTGAGAAACGGACTTTGTCCGTTCTCAGTCTGCTGTTCTTGTGAATTGGAACACTACTAGGGCTTATGCTGATGACGTTTCACAGGTACACGAGCACATGAGAATGCACACATTGAGAAATGTCCATCATCTCTGCCAAGGCAGGCATGTTTTCAGAAGCTTCTCTTTTCAGGATTATGAAGTCATGGACATATGGCTCCCACATTTTACACATTTTCTATTTTCCAGATAATGAACTGGATTTAGGACAGTTTCTAAAGAATTTCCTACAATTATGAGAAATATATTTGGAGTTCTGTGCTGTCAGAGAGCTTTCAAACTGACCCAGAGTCGTTACTAAAACCAGGCTCTGTCCTCTAAGTTTAACTTTGTGCTCCAATCTACCCTCAGAACTGCCTCCAGCCTCAGCTCAGCAGCTCCACAGACAGCGCCTACTTCGTGCTGGTGGACATGTACCTGAAGTACTTCCTCCCCGTCGAAGGAAGCGTCCCTCCGTCTCCGTTCTCGGACGCTAGAGGCTCCGTCACGGCTCCGTCACCACGGTAACGATTCATCAAACCAAGACATTTGAAAATTTTAACACTTCAGGTTATGTATGGAGGAACCGAAGAAACAAAAATATTAGAAAGCCGAACAACGCTGAAAACATGCTAATTATTTAACTGAAAATGTAAAAACTGTAAAGTGAAAATGAGAGTGTCAGTTTGCTATTGTCGTGCATCAGAAAACAAAAGTCAATAGATTTGTCTCTCGTCATATTTTGAGGGAAAATTTTGTTAAAATCTTAAGGATTTAAAATCCTTAAATATAGTTAGAAAACACTGGAATGTTTCCACGTTTGAAGATGTTTCTCTTCCCATCCAGGAAGCTTTTTCAATTCAAAATGTCAGAAATAGCCTGGAGTTCGATGCTTCATTTTTTTTAGAAAACATCCGAACTGAAACAGACGAACGGGTCCACCCCTTTGGAATGAGGGTCGTTTGGCTTCTTTGTTAGCCTGGGACACCCCATACCTGTCTATGTCTCTGAACGGGGGGTCGTTAAACGGGTATGGGGCATTGCAGGCTAACAAAGAAGCCAAACGCCTCCATTCCAAAGGGGTGGACCCGTTCGTCTGTTTCAGTTTGCATGTTTTCTAAACAAAAACAAGGCTTTGTTTTTGGTCCACTGTATAAAGGCTCGAACTCAACGCTATTTCTGACATTTAGAATTGGAAAAGCTTCCTGGATGGAAGAGAAACGTCTTCAGACTTGGAAACAAAGTCCAGTGGATTGTTTTTTTTAATATTTTGGAATAACCATGACCTGGATGACTGAGAATCTTCACCAGCATATCTTTAAATATAGCAACAAACACGCAGAGACAGCAACAACGCTTTTATAAAGGTATTCATTCTGAAACGTGCTGCGTTTTTTATTTTGCTGTGACGGTTCCCCACGAACATTTAGATGAAACAGAAACTCTGATTCATCTTCTAATATTAAAGGAAAAGCAGTTCTGAGCAGGAGACAGACTCCCGGTGCTTTTAGTTACAGTCAGGAAAAGATGATTGATTTATTAAAAGATGTCTTTTCTCCCACCCAGAGCCTCCAGCGTGTCGTTTGCTGGTTACGGCGTTCATAGCCCCAGCCTCCTGAAGCACCATATTTTCCACCAGTCGTCTGTGAACGCAGACCCTGCAGCCCAGGAGATCTGGAGGTCTGAGACGCTGCTGCAGGTGAGAGAAGCTCCACCCGGCTGGGATCCACAGCTTCAGACATCAAACAGCATCTCTTCAGACATTAAGAGGCTTTAATGTTTTACTCATATAAACACTGTTTAATTGGAGGGAAAATGTTTAGAAATTATTACTAAGAATTGGTATTTACTGGCATTAATTAAAGGGGGAAGATCTGCAGGAAAAGTCCCACAGTCAGATGGCTGCATTGATGAAGAGCAGCCTCCATAGATGGAGCACCTGCTCAGACTCCGAACAGAGAGACTTTAGAGGAATTATTTACTCAAACAGATCTAAATGCTGGGTGCTCTAAGGCTCTGTTTTTGTCCAAGAGCATCTATATAGATAGATATATATAGATATAGCCATGTCCCGAATTCCTCGTTTTATAGCCATTTTTGTTGAACTTTGCATATATGTATATGTATATTAGGGATGGAACGGTTTATGAAAACCCGCTGAACCGTTCGGTTCGACTGTCTCGGTTCGGTTCGCTTGTGTTGCGTTCGGCTGCTCCTTTTTCTCATAGGGGAAGCGTTTACACTCCAGAGCAGAAGGTGGCGGTACTGCGACCAAAGCCAACCACCAGTAGTAAACAAGAAGAAGAAGAAGCGAAGCCGCGTAGCCGGGTGTAGCAGAAAAAAAATCAGTTGTTGTGGAGAATTGTGTGGGTATGGCGAGTGGGAAAGAACAGGAGTTGGAAGACGCACCAGCAGCACTTTATAGGTCTGCTGTATGGGACCACTTTGCATTTAGAGTGACATACGATGACGCCGGAAAGAAAGTTGAGGATAAAAACAGTGTGCAAGCATTGTGCAACACGTTTTATTTATGCTAACAGCAACATGACCATAATAGATTTTCCTAACAATCAACACGCACTCTTCTGGACTGAGGTGTCTGATGTATTTCCAGTAATCTGCTGTAACCATTCCTCCAGTTTGGGGGTCACTGCCTCGAGTGCCCTTATATATGAAAGTCATGGGTATTTGTTGATGGCATAACATTTATTTCTAAGAGCATTAAAAAGCATTAAATTAGAGTTATTCATTCCTGTATAAACCCTGAGTTTTTTCACACACCTTCTGCTGAATGGGGGAGGAATCCCAGCAGTAAGTTTTTATAGACCGATAATATGGGAATCCTTCTCTGTCGTGAGTGTGTGAACAGAAGGAAATGATTCCTGAATGTTGATTCTCTTTGTGATGTGAGCAGTAATGGGTCAGGATCGGGCCTCCCAGGGTTAGAGGTGCTGAAACACTGATGATGAAGTAAAGCTGCGGTTTGTCTGCGTGTCTCTAGATGTTCGTAGAGATCTGGCTCCACCATTACTCCTTGGACATGTACCAGAAGCTGCAGTCTCCTCAGGTAAAGGTAAGACCTTTACTCCCCCCCACCACCTCCTCATCCCTTCCTTACCTGCGCTACATGGCTGTCGATTGGCTGATCCTCTCCCCATCAGACCAGCTGATGTTCCTGCATAGAACCTCATTCATCTGTAAATGGATTCCTTTGGTTTGAGCTCCTCGTGAACCTTGCTGCAGAGGAAACATCCCTCTCCTGTGTTCAGAGCATCATCAGTTTAACCAGTTCAGATCAGAGATTGATTTGATGTTGAAGAAGCTGTTTGCTGCATGAAAACAGCAGAAATCTCCGTTTCAAACCCAAAACAACCAGATGCTTTACTTCCTACTGTTTGGTTTAAAGCTGCTGCGGTCAGGAGTCGAGCATGTTCCTGTCGCTTTGCTCCTCCTCACATCCTCTGCATGCTGCATGTCACCAGTTTGATGTTGTGGGAGGAACGCGCTTATGAAGTCACCACAGAGTCAGAGAACATCGGTTCTCATCCAAGCAGATCTCTGGTCTTCCTACCTGCAAAACTGAAAAGAGCGACCTTCTGCAATAAAATAAAACCATGGAGACAGTGGAGAACAAAGTTTAATGTGTTGGAGATAAAGATATTTCTGCAAGGCAAATTTATTTGTATCGCACGATTCAGTACAAAGACAATGCAAAGTGCTTTACATGATTAAAATATAGGAAAATAAAACAGAATCAAAGCATGTAGGAAAAAAAATAAAATAAAAATGCAGAAACAAAAAAGAAGTTAGTTTTTGAGCATGCTCAAATTATAAGTTGACTCTCTAGGACACGCCCCCTCCTCATTTACATAGTGAGGCAGAAATGCAGAGAGAAATGTAAAAACAACAGGCAGAAATAAACAGCGGCGAAGAAATAACTAGCGTAAAAAAATACAAAGGAAGAATAAAACAGACAAAAATATTATAACATGCACATAAATAAATACTTGAAAATGTAAGTCATTAAAAAATAAAGTTGAACATTATAAAGGACAAAAAACAAATAAGGTAAATATTACAAAGGGAAATAAATAAAGAAGCTAATTAAAAGAGTTATATATGTTTATGTCTCACTGTATAATTTCATTTCTACTTACATTTATTTGCTGATTGTATTTTGGGGGCAATTAATTGTATGCTTATTTATTTATTGAGCATTTATTTATTTCTGTATTTATTTTGAAATAGGCAATGTTGGTCCTCCATTATGGAAGAGGATTAGGGCCAGTGGAGGAAATTTTATTTCAGTTTAGTATTGGAAAAATGTCAGAATTCTGACTTTTTTCCCATGTTAAACTGAAATAAAATAAAAAAATCAGTTAAGTTTTTATTTATTTTTTTTCAGTGGCCCTAATCCTCTTCCGTACTCCATAGTTGACCCGCAGACCTGATCAGAATAAATTAAGTTCTGTGCTGAGACTTAATGCTGGCGTTCCTCCCAACAACATGCATGGCAACACGGACCAGATTCATGCCGTGGTCCCACTGGACTGTTTCCTCTGGACTCCTGCTGCAGGAATGTTTGTTTAAAACCACAAACATCCAGAACTTTAAGGTTGAAGTCAGAGCTGTGGAGCTGCTGTTTGTCCTGCTCTGTGGAGCCTCAGAGGAAACATCTCATCGTCTCCTTTAAAATGCATCCAGACGTTCTGCAGACTTTAACCCCAACATGTTCCGTGTCCAGAACCAGGAGGACTCCTGCTGACAGATTTGGGGCATTTTGAGTTTTGTTTCAGCTGAAATCTTCTCCAATCTGATGGATTTAATCCCAAATCTTCCAGCCTGAGTTCCTTCTGTTAATCTGTTGGGATGGATTCTGATGTCAAAGCTGCTGGTTTTTATTCTGATGTAGCTCTGCTGTCCCTCCTGTTGAGGCCCAGAGCAGCTGATATCATGTCCATCCCTGCAGCATGTCTGCAGGTTGGTGTCCAGCCTCAGTCCTCAGGAAGACGTCCTGCATGTCACGAATGTTTCTTTGCTCCCCAGGAGATGATTTGACTGTTTTGTCCCGCCTGTAGGACTGGAGCTGGACTCCTCTGGCCACCAACAGATGAAACGTTTTGTTCCCACAGTCAATATTTTCTTCTTGTTTGTCTCCTCTCCTGTTTTTTTTTGTTTTTTTTTCTCCTAATCCTTTTCGGCCAATTGTTTCTTCCTGGTTGCTCTCCTTTTTGTTTCTCATCTGTTCCTCCCTTCCACCACTTCCCCCCCTCTTCCTCTGTGCTCCTCCCCTTGTGGTTGTCCTCCCCATCGTCGTCCCCCTCCCTGGTGGTTACGGGTGAACAGCTGGCCCTGCTGCAGTACCGCCTCAGTATGTCCAGCATGCCGTGCCAACCCCACGCCCCACCAGGCTCTGGGACCTTCCACACCTACCAAGTACTTTTACCTTTTCATTCACCCCCGCCCCTCTGGGGCCTCCTGGAGGTAAACCTGCAGCCAGCTGATTCAGTCGAGGATATTTCTCTGACAGTTTAAGTGAATAGAAATATGCAGATAAACACAAATGTGAAAAAAATGTAACAAAAAATAAGATTTTACTTAATAAATCCTTAATAAATTTTTATTTCTGCATAAAAACACTAACAGATTGTTTACAAGGAATAAAAAACTGCTTTAACAACAGAAAATATTTTAATACATCATTAGATACTTAAATAAATCATACAATTATTAGAAAAAAACAAACATTGGATAATTGATTATTTAGCTGCAGTTTTAAGGAGCTTAAACCCTTCAGACCTACAGAGAAGGATCCTCGACAGCAGGTGTGATCCTGCAGCAGAGCTTTGGAGATGCATCTGAGCTGTGGTTCTGTGTTAATGCATGCCGTTCTAACTGGTTCTGGGTGGTTTTCACGTTCTTGCTGCTGCTGCTGCTCCTCAGAGCATGTTTCAAATCAGGAGGAACAACCATCTTTGCATGAGTTTGATGATGACTGGCTGCAGAGGGATGGCTGGCGGCTGCAGAAGATCAGGCGAGCGGCAGGAAGTGAGGTCCCAGAACACGTCCAGTTGGACTTTTTTATTAGGACAGGAGCAGAGGATTAAAGGAATGATTTGGGAAAACATGTCAAATTTCAGCTAAACTCTGTTAGAAAACCCTCTGATCCAGAGTTGATCAGGACTGGTAGGGCGGGACCTCGCTTTCTGCTGTGATTGGCTGCTTCCTGGATCAGGTTGATTGGTGTGGAACGCTCTATGATTGGCTGTGTTTTCAGGAGCCCTTCAGTCCATCGGAGGAACACGTGTTGGTGGTGCGCCTCCTGGTGAAACATCTGCACGCCTTCTCCAACAGCCTGAAGCCCGAGCAGCCGTCCTCATCGCCATCAGCCCACTCCCACCCCAGCCCACTGGAGGAGTTTAAGAGGTCAGCATCCTCACTCGCTTTGCTGAAGGAGGTCAAACACTGATCAGATGAGGCAGAACTTTAACACCGGACTCATTTGGGTTTGGGTTCTCTAGTTGCAAACCAGCCGCTTCAGAACCAGAACTATTTGATTCTAATGTATCCTAATGTTTCCTGCAGAAAATAAAAGTTTTATGGATCCGGATGTGGATCCGGGTTTAGACAGATAATCTGTGACTTTATTTAAATTAAACAAGATCATTCTATACCGACAAGAAGGAACAATCGTTGTTGTTTTAATTTGCATGTTCCTGTTTGTTAGTAAACCTTAACGAGCGTGATGTCACCTTCTGCAGGGTGGTGGTGCAGCGTTTCGTGCAGCAGAAGCTCTACCTGTTCTTGCAGCATTGCTTCGGACACTGGCCTCTGGATGCCTCCTTCAGAGCGGTACGTTTACCTCCTTTACTTGCATTAATGCATTTTTGCATAATTTGGCCACTTTTGGTGTTGTGGCAGAATCCCATTTCCTCCCAGCACTCTGCCCACTAAAACCTTGGTGGAACAAACATGCTTTAATCTATTCAGTCCAAATTAGCTTGAGTTATAGTCAAGACATAGATCTATAAAGTCTGAGGTTTCATCCAGAGTTTCAAATAGGCTGTCATGGTGTTTTGTAACATTTATTTTGGAAAAAAATTTGGCGAGGCTAAATATTTTTCATTTTTTCTTTATTTAATCACCTGTAAATAAGAAACTGTGACATTTCAAATAGTGGTTCCGCCTGAAAAATATTCCTCCATGCCTTTCACTTATACAAATACAAACAATTGTATTTCCAATTTATTGTTTGGGAGCTGTACTTGCTTTATTCACATATGTAATTTCTTTCATAATTTTTCTCCCTTAAGACCCTCAGGGCTTAAGCGGTTACTGCTGGAGGGAAGGAGGAGTTGATTATGATGACATTAGAAGGAAATCCAAACTAAATGATCTACGTTTGTAGTGAAGATGATTAAAACTCATTCAGTCAGTTCTGCTCTTCCTCTGACTTCAGGTTCTGGAGACGTGGCTCAGCTACATTCAGCCTTGGAGATACACAGGAGAGAAGACCAACCCCCAACCGGACCAAAACAGAACCGTCCCAGACAAATGGTTGGTGGAATTGCTGTGAGTCTTTATGTCAGGACTGGTTCTGTCTGTGAAATCCTGACCCAAACTCTGCCGCAGGGAGACGTTTATCCACGAGAACCTGCTCCTCTACACCAAGCTCTTCCAGGGCTTCCTGAACCGAGCCGTGAGAACCGACTTGGTCAACGTCAAAAACGCCCTGATGGTGTTCAGGGTGGCCAAAGTGTTTGCTCAGCCCAACCTGGCAGAGATGATCCAGAAAGGTGAGCAGGCTACTGATCAGGAGAGTTAATGCAGCTTTTACCCCATTTACGCTACCCTTGAAAAACCGTGCCGAGACCGGTCCGAGCTCAGTGACTGAGATAACTTATGGTGTGTAAATGGAAAGCAAACTGAACTGAACCGAGCTAGACACAACCGGACCGAGCTAACTGCAGACCAGTTCCAGAGGTGGGCTCGGCTCGGTTTTTCCCTGGCTCGGTTCTCTGATAACAAGAGCGCATGAGCAGAACGCGTCATCTCCGTCTGGCTGCACATCCCGATTCACACTCCATTCCAGTAGTTGGCGGTAATGCCCCTCCGGAAGTTGCTTTCCAACCAACACAAACAGAAGAAGAACAACTATAAACAACAATCAAAATCTTCTCCACGCAACATTTTAAATAATGGCTTCAAAAGAGCGTGGCGCGACCTGGGATGATGATAATAATCAAGCATAACTTTCTGAATGTGACGGGCGCCGCCATTTTGATTTGCTTGATTCCCTAGGCGTTTCTCAATTCGCGAGTACGTACTCGCGTTCTCGTCAAGTCCGTTCTTGGTGAGAACGCAGGAAGATCGGACTTGACGAGAACGCAAGCACGTATGTGTATTGGAACAGAAGCGTACTCGTGACGTCATCACAGGCAACGTTGTTTAGCATTTCTTTAACAGTCAAAACTATTTATTCCCTACACAAAACATTTTGAAAACAATATTTTTAATTTCTAAAGCTTAAAAAACATTAAAAAAAATTACCGAACCGCAAAAAACCGCCATCAGAACAAGCGGTAGTTCACACATAACTAGACCGAGAGAAGTGCCCTACAGACGGGGTAAATTTAGCCCTGGCTGCGGTTACCCTCGGAGGTCTGCTGGTCACTCTGGTCCGCTCAACGTCGGACTTTTTTTTTTATTTCGCACTAACTCTGTAAACAGGCCACACAGGGAGGCTTAAATGTATAATGTTATCGCCTCAAACGATTTCAAAACGTACTTTTGAAGAACAACAGCAGCAGAAAAGGGAATGTTTAACTTACCACTGTGAGCGCTGTCTGGAATCAAGCTGCGGCCGCGGGGCATTCTGGGGAAGCGGTCAGTCTGAAGAACGCACAAGTCTGCTCTGATGCATGCTCGATCCGGGGATTTGGTGCATTCTCGATTTGGCGTTCTTGAGAATTGGAACGGCCTCGGGCTGAGGCTGATGACGTGTCACGAGTACACGAGCACACGAGAACGCTCAAGAACGCATATTGAGAAACGCCCCCTCCTTCTTGGTCTTCTTCTTCTTGTGTTTTATGGCGGTTGGCAAACAACTTTTGGTGCATTACCTCCACCAACTGCTTGATTTCCTCGTTCAATACTGGCAGTAATACCGCAGATCGTCACTAGGAGGCGAGGAGTCGAGGAACCGAGACAGCGTGATGTGTAAACGGTCGTCAGAACCGAGCTCGGCCTGGTTAACTGATCCGAGCTCGGACCGGTCTCAGCATGGATCGGTTTTTCAAGGGTAGTGTAAATGGGGCATTTGTCTCTGCATGTGGGATTAGGGATGGAAGTTACCAACCAGATCATGTGAGCGGAGCATGGAGCGAGCGGTGGAGCAGAGACGAAGAAATATGGTGGAGCTCGGAGCCGTTTTTAATTCAAAGGCTAAAGCGAGGATTTTGCTCCGACTTTATTTAAATTCATGTTTGACTTAAAACCTAGGCCAATGCCTGAGCTGCAGTCTATGCCTATAGTCTGTTATAGTCTATGTTTCAAGTTTACTACGGAAACGCAGAGACGAGGGTCGCACATTGTGTGATTAAAGTGGGATAAAATATAAAAACATACATTAGGGATGGAACGGTTTATGAAAACCATCCGAAACCGTTCGGTTCGACTGTCTCTGTTCGGTTCGCGTGTGTTGCGTTCGGTACATGCGCTGCTCCTTTTTCTCATAGGCGAAGCGCTTACACTGCAGAGCAGAAGGTGGCGGTACTGCGACCAAAGCCAACCACCAGTAGTAAACAAGAAGAAGAAGCGAAGCAGCGTAGCCGGGTGTAGCAGAAAAAAATCAGTTGTTGTGGAGAATTGTGTGGGTATGGCGAGTGGGAAAGAACAGGAGTTGGAAGACGCCAAAGGAGCACTTTATAGGTCTGCTGTATGGGACCACTTTGTATTTAGAGTGACCTACGATGACGGCGGGAAGAAAGTTGTGGATAAAAGTGCAACAGTGTGCAAGTGGAACCGAAAACCGTGACCACGAAACCGTGAACCGAACCGAACTGTGGATTTTGTGAACCGTTCCCGCCCTAACATACACTAACAATACAGAGTGGGTTTGCATAAAGTGATCGTTGTGGTAAGAGCCTGTTTTTGAAGGTGGATCGCATACATACAAGTTATCAGATCATCAGAGATGTTTCAAAATAGCAGATTATTTGTTTACATCCTTAGTCTGCATCTTTCTTCGCTCTCATCTGCTGAGATTTCTGAGAATCTCTCTGATCCTGGTCTCTGCCCAGGCGAGCAGCTGTTCCTGGAGCCGGACCACATCCTTCACCACCGCCAACCTCGTGGATACCTCACCCCGAGCCAGGGCGGGAGCTACCTCTCCACACGGCAACGGGTGGTGATGGATACGGTGTTCAAGGTGAAGAGCCATGTGTATTCCCTGGAAGGGCAGGACTGTCAGTACAAGCAGATGTTCGGCTCTGAGGTCAGAGGAGCGGTGAGTTTCAGTTTGGTTCTGTTCAAACATCCGTTCTCACTTCAAATGTTGGACCTGAAGTCCTTCAGCGTGGCTCAGAGTGTCGCTTCCCTCCCTTCAGGTCATGAAGTTCATCCAGATCATAGCCCAGGCCCGGCATACGGCGAAGAGGATATCGGATCACTCTAACGAGGCGGCGACCAGCAGCTCTTTCCTCTCCTGGTTCGGACTCGGCTCCTCCGACCTCAACAACACGTTTCCTGGTGCCGAGCCGGAGGACAGCGGGGAATGTCTGAAGAAGACCCACGAGTTCCTGGACAGAGCTCTGGAGAACCTGTGTGGGATCTTTAAGGTCAGGTCCGGTTTGGAACGTGTTGCAGGTCGGGGTTGGCGCAGCTCCTCATGTCTGCATGTTTCTGCGTTCCAGCTGAACCAGGGCCAGCTGGCTCAGCTCCTCTCCAACCTGAGCTCCTCCCAGGACGACGGCCACTCCAGGCAGCTGCCGGACTGCATCCAGGGGGAGAACGGGCTGGTTCTGACCGACCTGGGCAGGATGCAGGTAGGTGTCGGATCCAGCAGGAAGAGGACCGACGGCTGTGGCTTTCCTCTCACCCTCTGCGTGTTTCTGCAGATCATAAACGGGCTGCGCAGGTTTGAGGTCCAGTATCAGGGGGATCCGGAGCTGCAGCCCATCAGGAGCTACGAGAGCGCCCTGCTGGTCCGGTTCCTCTACAGGGTTTCCTCTCTGCTGAACGACAGGGTGAGCTGGAAACTGCCGAGGCTCTGAAATAAACAGTCAGGGTTCCTGCAGATCCTTAAAAAGTCTTAAAAGGCATTGAATTCTTCAATATAAAAATGTCTTAAATCAGTTTTTAATAGGTCTTAAAATTGTCACCAAGTCATAAAAGGATTTTATTTTTGTAATTCATATCAAAAATTAAAGTCATAGGGAAGCGGCTGCTTCTCTTTTCAGTTTTTTATTTCTTTAAGATAATTTAATAGATTAAATTTTCATTGAATCAGAAAATCCTTGTGTGGTCTCCTTTAATGTTACCCCACTAAACAAGCCTGGTGGACGTAACATTTTGGGGGCTTGTCCGGGCTTGTCAAAAAGAGAATACCTGAAATAACAAAACAAGAGAGATCAATGCAAATACCATAACTAACCAGAATTAAAGCAACAATTCAATTCAATTCAATTCAGTTTATTTATATAGCGCCAAATTCACAACACATGTCATCTCAAGGCACTTCACAGTTCAACCAGATCATAAAGTCAAATTGATACAAAGTTCTCCATCTAAGGAAAACCAGTTGATTGCATCGACTCATTGACTCAATACAATCCCTCACACTAAGCATGCTTGTAGCGACAGTGGAGAGGAAAAACTCCCTTTAAACAGGAAGAAACCTCCAGCAGAACCAGGCTCAGTGTGAGCGGCCATCTGCCGAGGCCGACTGGGTTCAAGAAGACGGAAGCAGACTTAACAAAACTCAACCAAACCAATACAAACCAAACAGGGCTCTGAGGAGGAAGACGGAAAAGCTTTCCCTTCTGCTGCATCCATAGCAGCTTTAACGCAACGGAGAACCAATCAGGGCAAAACATCACAGCTGCGATGGGGCTGCCTCCCAAACCCTAGAGGGAAAAATGGCAGGGACACGCTGCAGCCGAAACAACTGTGTTTTTAGCTTTCTTCTAGTAACGGTGAGATGAAGCCTCATGAGGCATTGAACCGAGGCTTCATGTGAACAACATGTCACCACCTACTGGTGTAAAGCAGTACTACAGTTTAAAATAAAATCTGTGATTCTTTTTTGCAACTGCTTTTCTGTTTTTCCCCTTTTAAGTTCCCTTGCAATTATTAATGGTTGGTGTGTATAATAAAAGTTTTTTTAAGTGTAAATTTTCTTAGAGCAATCATTTAAGGCGCACAGTTGTTCTGCCATTTTAGGGAAATAAACTCAAGCAGGCAGTGAAAGTGTTTGTGCAAATTGGGCAATGATGAGCAAAATGAAAGGTGTTAGTCATTTTTATTCAAACATGATAGTTTTTCCACGTTTCTTGGTTTTAATCAGGTTGGAAGTTGTGTTCAACCAATCTTTTGGCTAAACCGACCTAATTTACCCAATCTATATTTTCACTCGGGCAAAACAATGCAAATTTACGGAAGAGGATTAGGGCCACTGGAAAAAAAAAAAAGTTAAATGATTTTTAAATTTTATTTCAGTTTAGTATGGGGAAGAAATCAGAATTCTGATTTTTTTCTCAGAATTCTGTCTTTAATCTCCAAATTCTGACTTTAATTTAAGAATTCTGACTTTTTATTGTCAGAAATCAGTCAGAATTCTGAGATTAAAGTCAGAATTCTGACTTTTTTTATTGTCAGAAATCAGTCAGAATTCTGAGATTAAAGTCAGAATTCTGACTTTTTTTCCCATACTACACTGAAATAAAATTTAAAAATCAGTTAACTTTTTTTTCCAGTGGCCCTAATCCTCTTCCGTACAAATTAGTCTCATCAGCCAAAATAATTAAGTTTAATCACAACTTTTAAAAATCAAAGACGGGTCATGAACCATAAGCCTCTAGAGTTGCAGTCTGTCTCTTACAGATGACGCCACCTATGTAGATAGCAATGGATAGGAGAAAATACTTGTAAATACTGATGTGTTAACAGTGGCTTTGTCTGGTGGTTTGCTCAAATTTTGATCATTACATTGTTTATTCAAATCAAATTAGCTTTAAGCAACTAGATTGGTTGGAAAAACAACCAATCTATTCTTAGAATCTATCCAAACTCTATCCAGCTGAGAGCATCTCTCCTCCAAACTCCCACATCTTGACTGAACACTGAGGCTGTTTAGATGCCTCTCAAAATTCTTGCGCTTCCTGAAGCGGTCACATGGTTTCACGGTAGCGAGGCCTCGGACGTCATCAATGTTGGCCCTTCCTCTAAATGAATCACGCCTTGACACACACTTCGAAGCCTCAACTCATAACATCACTACTTTCTTCCTATATGGAAAGTTTTTCAAAATTGTAAACATTTCCACTTTATTGTGAACTTGGTCTTAAAGTTTTGTTTCATGGAACAAAAAAAGTCTTAAAAAGTCTTGAATTGAACTTGCCTTATGTTGTAGGAACCGTGGATGAAGACAGATTAAATAGATAATCCCGTTCTGCTCTCTGATTGCAGTTCCAAGCCCACATGAGCGCTCTCTGCTCGCGCTCAGACTTCCTGGGTCGCCTCGGCCGCCGCTTCCTGACGGAACCGGAGCCCTCGGTCCGGTTGAAGCGGAGCCCGATGTCCCGGCGGACTCTGGAGCGAAGCCTGCAGCCGCGGCTCAGCCTGCGCCCGCTGGCCAGCTACAGGACGCTGCTGCTGCTGCTGCTCTTCTACGCGCTGGGGGCCCTGCTGTCATTTGGGCCCCTCTCCAGCACGGCCCTGCTCCTGACGGGGGCGCTCCTGTACGGAGTGGCGATGACACTGTTTGTAGAAAAACTGAAAACTCAGTGAGACGAACCGCCACCCGGAACATCAAAAACACTTCATGGTTCCAGCGAACCTGCAGCTCATTCTGGGATATTTCTAATGTAAATATTTTTATTTTTTGAGAGCTTTTCGAAGAACCTGCAGGCCAAAAACTTTAAATAAAGTATTTTTTCTCAGTGGAAACAGAATTTGTGTGAAAAGAGCTATTTATTTAACAGCGTTCAAGGTGGACGCAGTTCAAACGGGTTGCATCAGAACTAGAAGTGTCCGGTTCTTGGGGAACGGTATCCTGCAACATTTAGATCCATCCTTGGTCCAACACACCTGATTCAAATAGCTGAGTTACCTCCTCAGTGTGCAGTCAGTTCCTCCTGAGTCCATCTAATTATTTGATTCAGGTGTGTTGAACCAAAGACGCATCTAAGGCTACGTTTCCAACCATAAAACACAACCTTTTCAATATGGTTAATCATAAATACTGCTCTCAGCATTATCATCTGCCATGGTTGTTGTTTTTCTTGCCCCTTCTTCATACCAAGACCCAGAATAGTGACCTTAGTTGGGTATTAATGGCGTTGAAGTCAGATAAATGCGATCTGTGTGTGAACGGCCAGATCGCATTTGAAAAGATCAGATTCGTATCGGACTCAGGACCAGAGAGCCAATTGGCCTGGGTCACATTTGAAGAAATCGGATCTGTGTTGTTCAGACCGCCATGAAAAGATCAGATCCAGGTCGCATATGGGTCAAAAAATCCTATTTGGGTCACTTCAGGCTGCAGTGTGAACGTAGCCTAAAGGTTGCAGGATATCAGCCCTAAGGAACTGGAATTAACCACCCCTGGTCTAGCTGCTGTCACACCGTGACAGTTTAGACCAGCATATGCCTGATTGTATGAAAAATCTGGCAAAAAACGCTGGAATACATTGGATAAAGTTATGAGCACGGAGAAACATGCTGGCACACGTTGAGAAATCATGAGCATGTTTCTCCGTGCTACCATGTTACCTGTAACGTACTAGCCATAAGTTACAGGTAAGTTATCTGATGGTTGACATACATTAAGTGTAAAGTACTCATCAGTTGTGGCAAAGCAAGGCAAATTTATTTGTATAGCACAATTCAGTACAAAGACAATGCAAAGTGCTTTACATGATTAAAATATAGGAAAATAAAACAGAATCAAAGCAAGTAGGAAAAATAAAATAAAAAATGCAGAAACAAAAAAGAATATTAAAAACAGACTAAGGAAAAAAAAGTTTAACTAATGATGTTTTAGTTGAACTGTTTAACTAGAACAGTGGAAGGCAATCCTAAACAAATGTGTTTTTAGTATTGATTTAAAGGAACTCAGGCTTTCTGCACTTTTACAGTTTTCTGGAAGTTTGTTCCAGATAAGTGGAGCATAGGAACTAAATGCTGCTTCTCCATGTTTAGTTCTGGTTCTAGGTATGCAGAGCAGGCTGGAGCCAGAAGACCTGAGTGGTCTGGAGGGTTGATACACTGATAGCAAGTCTGTGATGTATTTAGGTGCTAAGCCATTCAGAGATTTATAGACTAACAGAAGTATTTTAAAGTCTATTCTCTGAGATACAGGGAGCCAGTGTAAGGACTTTAGAACTGGGGTGATGTGCTCTAATTTCTTAGTCTTAGTGAGGACACGTGCAGCAGCGTTCTGGAGCAGCTGCAGCTGTCTGATCCACTTTTTAGGCAGACGGAGGCGGTTGATGCAAATACAAATTTATGGTTCTTTAAAATGGCAACACATTTCTTGCAGCACGTATGTAACATGTTTTATTTTATTAAAAGGTCATTTTTATGTCTTTGTATTTGCAGCTGAAATTGAACTTTTATTAATCTGGACTCGGGACAAAATGCCTCTCTGAGTTCTAAAGGTTTCAGACATTTAATATAGTAGATAAGCCAAGAACTAAGAAAAACATTCAAGTGAATAATTGAATCTCTGCAGGTTTACTTCAAACTGTTGGTTACTCCACAGGTTTTCTAGTTCCGATGTGTTTCTGTCTTTTCAATCTTATAATCTAGTTTATAATAAAAGCTGATCCTAGATAGTAATTTTGGTCACATTTTAAGGACCTTTTCTGTTCAGTTAGCAGCGATCTGACATTTTTTCATTGGGTCAAAATCAAGTAAACAAACAAAAAGCTATTTTTTCTTTTCTTTTTCTTTTTTTAGACAAATGAAGGGAATTTGATCTGAAAATCAGATATACAAGTCCACTCTATAGAGCAGGGGTAACCAATTAAAAATCAGCGGGGTCCGAATAAAGAACATCATCAACCAGAAAAGGTCTGGAGACATTTTTAATTATAATCTGTTACTTTATACAGAATTTAACCCTGAAATAAAAGGTATTTATGGATCCGTGTTATACATTGAATTTTTAGATAAAAAATATAGAAAAAGAAAATTTTTCCATCTTAGAATTTAAGGTGTTTTTTTGTAAGTAGAGAACAATTTTGTTTAGTATATAGACAATTTCATTATTCACATTTTTTATATATATATATATATATATATATATATATATATATATATATATATATATATATATATATATATATATATATATTATTTCAATAAAGCTTAGTTAAAAGAAAGGGTAAAAAAAAATAGAAATTGACGCGTCTGCTGCTGATTGGCTGAACCGCGCGTCACGTGCTGCGGAAGTGAAGGGACCGATGTGTTTCTGGAGAGCAGGGGCGCTCCGATAAGGTTCTGTGGCGTTCGGGAGGATTTCCTGCCGGAGAAAATGGACACATTAAATAAGCTGAAGCAGTTTGACGCTTTTCCCAAAACTCTGGAGGATTTCCGAGTGAAGACGTGGGGAGGAGCGGCCGGTAGGAGCCTTTAACCGATCAGACACTCCGGGAGCTAGCTGCCGCTGCTAACAGGGCTGCTGACAGCGGCGCTCATTCACAGACATCAAACGCTGCAGGATGCACTTTTAAATCACTTAAGAATATTTTTCATTCATTGATGACCAGAAAACAAACATTTATTTTCAATAATTTATTCTATAGAACTCTAATGTATTCTTCAGCTAGAGCACAGCCAGAACTCATTTTATATAAACATCAGGTTTTACATCATTAAACATCTTTAACCTTTTATTCACATCTGCAAGTTTTTCTTTTTTAAACTCGGCAGTTTTAAATATGCAGTTAATTGTAAGATTAAACCACAAACAAGACATTTTTTAAATCTATTTTCATTGTTTAAATAGAATAGAATCATTGGCGGTTGTATACAGGGGCCAACGGGGGCCAGTGCCCCTGTAGATCCTGTCCTGGCCCCTATTATGGCCCCTGTACTGAAGACATAATACTCAAAGGGAATGAAACAGACATAGTTTCTGATAGGTCCTTTGGATCTATTTCAGTTTTTCTTGAGTTCTAATTCAGATTTTATAGAAAAACTGTAATTTTACCTTAAATTATGACAAAAATATGTTAAGTTCCTAAATTATGAATGCATATTGACCTAATAAGGCATTTTAATTAAACCTATTTAATAAAAATCTCACTTCATGCAACTATCTTAATATATTTGAATGCCTGGACCTGTTTTTTATTTCATGCTTTTCTGTGCCCCCATGAAAACACGCTGGCCCCCTCCTGGCCCCCTAATTCATTTGGTCTAGAACCGCCACTGAATAGAATAGAAAATCCCTTTATTTTCCCACTATGGGGGAAATTGTGGTGTTTACAGCAAAAACAAAAATACAGAAAATGGTCACACAAATGTGGACCTTAGAAAAATGTATAAGAATAACTTAATAGTGAAGAGTTAAAATATAAACACTAAAATCCTGTACTGTAAAGTGTTTTAACAATATAAAACTGTGCACCTGGAGAATAAATAACCAATATGCAGCTATGGACATTTTTACAGTAATGGATATTTGAAAATAGCAGCAACATCAGAGATGAGCAAAATGACAGCAGCAGGTTATTTAACTGACTAAGGTAGAAACTGTGCAAAATCAGCATGAATGTAAAAACTTATTGAGGTTGTTGGGAACAGTGATGGTTAAATAAAACTTGTTTTTGCTTTAAAACTCTCCTTTAAAGGCTTAATCTATAAACTTATGCTGAGGGATAAGATGTTTATCAGAATAAACAAACTAATGTGATCTTTATAATCTACATGAACTAAAGATAAACTGATTTTAAAAATTAATTAGATCATTTTCTCCTGTTCATTGAGAAGTTTATAATTTAATCCTTTCTTCCAGGTATTTCTTAAAACAAATATTTATTCTACAATATTTAATAGAATTTGCCAAAAATGTCAAAGTTCTTAATATTGTTTTGTAATTTACATGTTGTGAAACTGTGTTTTTGTTACTTTTGCGTCCTGTATGAGGTTTTATATTTTTGTTTTTAAAAGAAAAAAAGGCTTAAAATGAAAGCACCATTTGTGTATCCGTGTGAAAGTGATGCAGCACAGGATCTGGAAACGCTCACTGGTCACTTTTTAACGTTAAAACCTTCATCTATCTATCATTAATCAGCCATTAAATCAATATATTACTATCAGATATCAGCCCAAATTTTCATTGCTTCATAGAAACCAAACATCAGAAAGATCAACAGCTTTTAAAGGAGGAAGTTATTAAAAATGATCAAACTTAGTGTGGGTCCTTGGCTGTCTGACACTGAGTACATATTTTAAAGGGTTTGACATCTAATGATTTAACTTTGCATTTATTAAACTATTGATGCACGTTTGGGGATTCCAGCCTTGGTTCAATCTCTAATATTCCTCTGAGGATCTCGCCGCCCACGCCGTCACTCAGGGTATGTGTTGGGCTACCGTATAAAAGCCTCAAACTCGGCCCTATTTCTGACATTTTGAACTGAAAGCTTCCTGGATGGGAAGCGAAACGTCTTCAAACTTGGAAACAAATCCAGTGGATTGATTTTAACTTTTTCTTTGGGAATTACAATGACCTGAATGACTTAGAATCTTCACCAGCAGATTCAGATAAAGTTTCTTCTCCCAACAATGAAAACCCATTAGTGTTTCCAGTCCAGGTAGAAGACTTTATACCGTGTTTCGACGGGTCATTAAATTAGTTTTTTTTATTTATTAAGGCCTTAAATAGCATTAAAATTAATTAAATATGATTATTGTGGCATTTAAAATGCTTTATTTAAAAATCTAAAAAGTTGATAAAAACTATTTCCTCAGATAAATTGCGATATATTTGCGTGGAACTGCTTACCGTCGATCGTAAAGCCGTTTGTTCCGAAAAAGAAGCCCGAGGCGGAGAAAAAGCTAGAGAATGAGAAAAATGTCTCAACGAGAAAATTTGAAAAAATTTCAACAAAAGTGGCTGGAAAATGAGGAATGTGTGACATGGCTGCAGCCTGTCGACAGGTACTTGTTGATGGCATTAAATGATTTTTAAGAGCATTAAAAAGCATTAAATTAGAGTTACTCATATAAACCCTGTTATAGCAGTGCAATAAACCGTGAACCTGTGATCATCCACTCACTGTTTGTTACCTATTTATGGTGACTTTGGTTATGAGTAGTCCTTAAACAACTTTTTCATTTATGATACTAATACAGGGTTTCCGTGGGTGATCAAAAATCATTAAAAGTCATTAAATTATTATTATTTTTAATTAAGGCCTTAATTGGCATTTAAATTAATTAAATGTGATTATTATAGCCTTTTAAATGCTTTATTTAAAAAAAAAAGATTATAAATACAATTTCATCAGATATATCGCGCTATTTTTGCGTGGAACTGCTTCCCGTCGATCGTAAAGTCGTATGTTCGGAAAAAGAAGCTCGAGGCGGAGAAAAAGCTAGAGAATAGGAAAATGCAAATTTCAACAAAAGTGGCTGAAAAACGAGGAATTCGAGACACGGCTGCAGCCTGTCGACTGTAAAGATGATGATTTCTTCATGTTACAATATATGAATGAGAGTCATGGGTACTTGTTGATGGCATTAAAAAAAATTATGAGTGCATTAAAAGAGCATTAAAAAGCATTAAATTGGGGTTACTCATTCCTGTACAAAACCTTTAATAATGCAGATTTAGATGTTGAGCGATACCGATTATGACCAGATACTGTATTAGCTTCACCCATCTATACTTTTATTGGTTATTTATCATTTGGAATGATGGAAAAGGTTTGATTAAGTGACATTTCTCAAACAGAACAACAGTTAACAACAATATGTGAACTACTGACCCGTTTCCCATTCAACAATGATCTGGTGAACTGTAAAGTGCCTTGAGATGACCTGTGTTGTGAATTGGCGCTATATAAATAAACTGAATTGAATTGAACAAAGACTTAAAAAAAAAAGCAGAGAGAAGCAAAGTGTTTCTATGAGCTTTATAATATTGGATATTTCAGAGGCAGGTGTATAAATGATCATAATGATCGATTCCCCGTATTAATATCAGTGGCAGCCCGAGCTTTAGTTTCTGGGTCCCTGAAATAGGAGAAAACACTGGAAAGTTTTTTTTTTTATTTTTTATAATTTGGTATTTTATGTTTGTTTTTTTTAAATGCAAATTTCACAACAATTATATTTTGTCATTTTAACTTATTTTAACTGTTCTCCTCTCCTTTTAAATATTTTAAACTGCAAATAATGTATTAATTACAAGTTAATTAAACTAGTAAAGATATCAAATTTCCCTGAGTTAACAGTGATTTGATTGATTCATCCCTGCTGCAAACAGACTCTACAACGCGACACTACAGCACTGATAACTTGTGCAACGTACAATGTGCAAGTTACTATTTAATACCCTGCGCAATAACCTGTTTCTCTATAGCTGACACCCAGTGCAATAACTATATATATAAATATCCATCTATATAAATAAGCATGTAAACAGCGTGTGCAATAACCCTTGTTTCATCCTACAATAGTTTTTTTAAACTTCCTTTAGCACATTCTTCTTCTTTGACTATTTGAGCTGATTTAACGAGTAAATTTCTCCAATTTGAGGTCAGTAAAGTCAAACCATCAATCAATTCTGTGGCTTTTGGCCCTTCAAGGTTTAAAGGGAAGTTTATTCCTATAAAAGCTTTCATGAACGCAGACGTTTTTTAAATAAAGAGGGATAGATGTTTAAAATGTTAAATTAGGAATTTAAAACGGATAAAAGTCAAAAATGATTCTTAATTCTTTGTGGGAAGGTCCGACTAAATGTCAGCGTTTCTGTCCTGATTCCAAGCAGTTTCTAGATCTCTGATTTTCAGGGAGTTTTTCTAAAAAAATTGGATGGATGGGTTTAATGGATTTTATTCTTGCTAATGAGGCGAGGGTTTCAAAATGGGAACAAATAGAAAATAATTTTTTTTTTTTTTTTTTCCTAGATCAAACTGAATTTAACAGAAACTTCTGTTCAGATTTTCCTTTAACGTCGGTTATGGCTCCATGTCTCTCCTCAGTGACCATCATCAGTGGCATCATCATGCTGATCCTGTTCGTCTCAGAGCTGCAGTACTACCTGACTAAAGAGGTGAGCTCCTCATCTGACCGTCGTTTGTGGGATTAAATCCTTCCACGCCTAAGCTGCAGCTTCCCCTTTCGGACGTCTGCTTCATTCCATTGTTCCACTGCCTCTCGTTGTGTTATAAAGATGTAAAACTGCAGAGATTTATCAGGAAATCTGTTAATCCTCGGTTGTGCAGAGATTTTCTTCAACAATCTGTTCACAGAGGGGGATTATCAGCTTTTTATTTCAAAACGATGAAACATTTCAGCTGTTTTCAGTCCGATTCTAAGCGGACCTCCTGCAAACCTCACAGCAAGCTGAACTTTAACTCTAAAACACCTGAAAGCACCAGGTGAGGGTTTCCCGTCAGACTGGTTTGGCGGCTGTTATCAGCGGGAAGCTGCATATTATCAGCCATTAGAAACCTTCTAGAAGGCAGAGGAGTCGCAGTCTGGAGCCATTCTATGTGACTAGTAGCCGCTAATAACGGCCATTTATTGGTTGATCACATCCGAAACGGAGACCTTTAACAACTGTGGCAGTTAACAACATTGCCTCACATCCAGTCTGCTGCGATCACAGATTAACAGCTGTAGATTGGCCTAAACTCGCAGATTAGCAGCTGTAGATTGGCCTTAACCCACAGATTAGCAGCTGTAGATTGGCCTTAACCCGCAGATTAGCAGCTGTAGATTGGCCTTAACCCGCAGATTAGCAGCTGTAGATTGGCCTAAACCCGCAGATTAGCAGCTGTAGATTGGCCTAAACCCGCAGATTAACAAGTGTAGATTGGCCTAAACCCGCAGATTAGCAGCTGTAGATTGGCCTTAACCCGCAGATTAGCAGCTGTAGATTGGCCTTAACCCGCAGATTAGCAGCTGTAGATTGGCCTTAACCCGCAGATTAGCAGCTGTAGATTGGCCTAAACCCGCAGATTAACAAGTGTAGATTGGCCTAAACCCGCAGATTAACAAGTGTAGATTGGCCTAAACCCGCAGATTAGCAGCTGTAGATTGGCCTTAACCCGCAGATTAACAGCTGTAGATTGGCCTAAACCCGCAGATTAACAAGTGTAGATTGGCCTAAACCCGCAGATTAGCAGCTGTAGATTGGCCTAAACCCGCAGATTAGCAGCTGTAGATTGGCCTAAACCCGCAGATTAGCAGCTGTAGATTGGCCTAAACCCGCAGATTAACAGCTGTAGATTGGCCTAAACCCGCAGATTAGCAGCTGTAGATTGGCCTTAACCCGCAGATTAGCAGCTGTAGATTGGCAGAAACTCGCAGATTAGCAGCTGTAGATTGGCCTTAACCCGCAGATTAGCAGCTGTAGATTGGCCTAAACCCGCAGATTAGCAGCTGTAGATTGGCCTAAACCCGCAGATTAACAAGTGTAGATTGGCCTAAACCCGCAGATTAGCAGCTGTAGATTGGCCTTAACCCGCAGATTAGCAGCTGTAGATTGGCCTTAACCCGCAGATTAGCAGCTGTAGATTGGCCTAAACCCGCAGATTAGCAGCTGTAGATTGGCCTAAACCCGCAGATTAACAGCTGTAGATTGGCCTAAACCTGCAGATTAGCAGCTGTAGATTGGCCTTAACCCGCAGATTAGCAGCTGTAGATTGGCAGAAACTCGCAGATTAGCAGCTGTAGATTGGCCTTAACCCGCAGATTAGCAGCTGTAGATTGGCCTTAACCCGCAGATTAGCAGCTGTAGATGGGCCTAAACCCGCAGATTAGCAGCTGTAGATTGGCCTAAACCCGCAGATTAGCAGCTGTAGATTGGCCTTAACCCGCAGATTAACAGCTGTAGATTGGCCTTAACCCGCAGATTAGCAGCTGTAGATTGGCCTTAACCCGCAGATTAGCAGCTGTAGATTGGCCTTAACCCGCAGATTAGCAGCTGTAGATTGGCCTTAACCCGCAGATTAGCAGCTGTAGATTGGCCTTAACCCGCAGATTAGCAGCTGTAGATTGGCAGAAACTCGCAGATTAGCAGCTGTAGATTGGCCTTAACCCGCAGATTAGCAGCTGTAGATGGGCCTAAACCCGCAGATTAGCAGCTGTAGATTGGCCTAAACCCGCAGATTAACAAGTGTAGATTGGCCTAAACCCGCAGATTAGCAGCTGTAGATTGGCCTTAACCCGCAGATTAGCAGCTGTAGATTGGCCTTAACCCGCAGATTAGCAGCTGTAGATTGGCCTAAACCCGCAGATTAGCAGCTGTAGATTGGCCTAAACCCGCAGATTAACAGCTGTAGATTGGCCTAAACCCACAGATCAGCAGCTGTAGATTGGCAGAAACTCGCAGATTAACAGCTGTAGATTGGCCTAAACCCGCAGATTAGCAGCTGTAGATTGGCCTAAACCCACAGATTAGCAGCTATAGATTGGCAGAAACTCGCAGATTAACAGCTGTAGATTGGCCTAAACCCGCAGATTAGCAGCTGTAGATTGGCCTAAACCCGCAGATTAGCAGCTGTAGATTGGCCTAAACCCGCAGATTAACAGCTGTAGATTGGCCTAAATCCGCAGATTAGCAGCTGTAGATTGGCAGAAACTCGCAGATCAACAGCTGTAGATTGGCCTAAACCCGCAGATTAGCAGCTGTAGATTGGCCTAAACCCGCAGATTAACAGCTGTAGATTGGCCTAAACCCACAGATCAGCAGCTGTAGATTGGCAGAAACTCGCAGATTAACAGCTGTAGATTGGCCTAAACCCGCAGATTAGCAGCTGTAGATTGGCCTAAACTCGCAGATTAACAGCTGTAGATTGGCCTAAACCCGCAGATTAGCAGCTGTAGATTGGCCTAAACTCGCAGTTTAACAGCTGTAGATTGGCCTAAACCCGCAGATTAGCAGCTGTAGATTGGCCTAAACCCGCAGATTAACAGCTGTAAATTGGCCTAAACCCGCAGATTAACAGCTGTAAATTGGCCTAAACCCGCAGATTAACAGCTGTAAATTGGCCAAAGCCTGCAGATGTTTTAAGATGTAGAGGTAATAGCTTATAAAAATATAAGTTTCATTCATACTGTAACTCTATGGTACCTGTATTTTATTCATAAATACACGTGCCCACACCCCTGAAATGATAAGTTTTATTTATTTTTTTCCACCCATAGATGTAGGTTTTATACGACCTGACCTGTTGCTGGTCTGTGGTCAGGTAGCATGGGGGTTTCTGCAGTACATAGGAGGGATAGAGTTTTAGGTCCAGACTGATGGCTGCAGATTCTCCTGCAGGATCTTCTGCTGAAACGCAGCATTTCCAGTTTCATCAGTTACTGCAGCTCCTCCAGGCCCTGAAGCAGCAAAGCAGCCGCTGTCTGTTTTGTAGCAGAGCTTTTACTTTGGTCCAAATAATGTCAACCTTTCAGTGTTTTCATGAAATGAAAGTTTGCTGTGGTCCCTCAGGTCCACCCTGAGCTCTACGTCGACACGTCCAGAGGAGACAAACTCAAAATTAACATCGACGTCATTTTCCCCCACATGCCCTGCGCCTGTAAGTTCTGCCTGTTTTAAAAAGTTCTGTTCAAACACCGACTGGACTTGGGTTCACGAAGCCGTCTCTCAGATCTCAGTATAGATGCGATGGACGTGGCTGGTGAGCAGCAGCTGGACGTGGAACACAACCTGTTCAAGCAGCGGCTGGATAAGGATCTCCAACCGGTCACCGACGAGGCAGAAAAACACGGTAACCTCTCTGCGCTTTGACCTTTCACCCTTTGGACTGTGATCAACCTGTTAGACAGAAAGCTTCAGATGCAGCTAGTTATAGTTTGTTTCAATTAAATATTCATGTTTAGGATGTTTGGCTGAACACAGAGCTGCCAAGTAACAAAGTACAAATACTTCCTTAAGTAGAAACGTTGGTTATAATTTAAAAGAGAAATTATTTTTTGGACAACTTTTTACTTATACTCCTTTTTTTTATTTTATGTATGTGTCTACGTGTGTGTGTGTGTGTGTGTGTGTGTGTGTGTGTATATATATATATATATATTCTAAAGTGAAAGCATTAAAATATATTTTTTTAATCAAGACAATTTCTCAGTGCTGCCCCAACTTGTTGTTCACCACATGCAAAAATAAAGATTCCCAAGATGATGCAAAGTAAAATTTGACACAGTTACCATTAGTTATAGAACTAAGAAAACAAAGTTTAAGAAAGTTATCTAGAATTGTAGTAAAATGTTCCTTTAATAGGGTAGCGCAGTAAAGCTTCTGTCCTTAACATTTTGTCCTGCATTACTTTTACTTTTATAGTTAAAGTAGATCAGTAAAATTGTCTCCTTCCCAGATCAGCTTCTCTGATTGGTAGATGCCAATTGTGACGCCTTGATGCACGTCAGCCATTGAATTTGCATGGAGACTAGCTGCTTCTGTAGCTAGCGGACTGAACGTAGCATAAGACAGCAGCTAAAAACAGAACGGTTGGCGTCTCTGTCCCGATTAGCTGCTTATCTTTCCACTTTGTCTCCACTTTGAACAGAAATGATGTCACTCTGCCTCACATTTCTACCTGCTGATCAGAGAAAATGGGCCTGTGGCTCTATGTTAGTATGTCTAGGCTGCCCTATTTTCCAGGAAAGAGAGGAGCTGCTGCTCAGAGAGCAGAATTCATAAGGGTTACTCAAATATGCATGAGTCAAGCAAAACTTACAATCATTACATTAATATTTTTTTTTTATATAGCCACTCATAAAAGTTTATTTTGCAGGAAATTTGCTATTTGAATTAATCGTTCTACTAAAGTTAAACTTCTGAATACAGGTCCTTCTCAAAATATTAGCATATTGTGATAAAGTTCATTATTTTCCATAATATAGTGAAAAAAATTGGACATTTATATATTTTAGGTTCATTGAACACTAACTGAAATATTTCAGGTCTTTTATTGTCTTAATACGGATGATTTTGACATACAGCTCATGAAAACTCAAAATTTCTATCTTACAAAGTTACAGTATTTCATCCGACCAATAAAAGAAAAGCCAACCTTACAAATAATTCTGCACGGTTATGCACAGCTTCATGTTGTTTTCTAAACCATCGACGGTTCTGTTGTCAGAGCTGGGTGGAGCTGATGACGGGGCAACGTTCGACCCGAGCACGCTGGACCCCAACAGATGTGAGAGCTGCTACGGCGCCGAGACCGAAGACCTGAAGTAAAACACCCGCCCACTCAGCCTCTGCTCGTCCGGAAGGCCTGGGATTTAACCGCTAACCGTCTGCGTGTGTGCGTGCAGGTGCTGTAACACCTGTGACGACGTCCGTGAAGCGTACCGGCGGCGCGGCTGGGCCTTTAAAAGTGCCGACACCATCGAACAGTGTAAGAGAGAAGGCTTCACGCAGAAGATGATGGAGCAGAAGAACGAGGGCTGTCAGGTTTACGGCTTCCTGGAGGTCAACAAGGTGATATCTCTTTATTTCCTCTGATTCCATGTATTCTTTATTCATAATCATTAGTTTTCTTGTTGCTTTAAAACGTTAAAATGTGCCCTGAGTCATTTCTTCTAATTTTTTTTTTTAGGTGGCAGGAAACTTCCACTTTGCTCCAGGAAAAAGTTTTCAACAGTCCCATGTCCACGGTAAGCAGCTGTCTTTCACTCCACTCCATCTGTCCCTCCATTAAAGGTTTAAACACCCTTTGTCAGGTTTTGGTAGCGCAAACCGGAGCCTTTTGAAAGCTCTGATTCAAAGGCATGTCTGAAAATCTGAGGCTGTTTAGTTTAACCAGCTCTAATCTGGTTCCCTTCACTTAAACTGAGCCTTAAGTTTTAAACCAAAGCAATAATGATCTGGATTTGAGCTGCAGTCTAAATATGTTTCTTTAAAACAAAATTAGGGAAAATTTTAATGTTTATTCTATATAGCATAGCAAGACAACCACAATAAAGGGTGTTTTTAAACTTGATTAATCCTCATGTTGATCATTAATCCATCTTCATTCATATGATGTAGATTTTAGGACACCCTCAGGTTCTAAACCTCAGATTCCTCCGTCTCCGTCAGCTTTAGATTTATTTAAAGCAGAGGTTTGAAAACTGCAGCGGTTTGATCATCCGTCACTGATTGAAGATGATGGAAACATTAAACCGTCGGTCAGACGGCGGCTGATGGATTATTTCTCAGTAGAATCAGCTCTAACAGGAAAACCTTAAACTGCATACAAACTTCTCTTTCTCCACGTTTTCCTCTCAAAGGGATGAGCTGAAGGTCGCTGCTAATGCTGGATGATTGCATGCTTCTCCCTTTGCTCTAAACTGAACCTTAGGTCATAAAATAAAGATTAGTGTCATAAAAATTGATAACAGAGCTGTTTCCTGCTGCTGCCACAGTCAACGATGGTTCTCAGGTCTTAGGAAGAATCTCATCAGGTCTTTGGTCTCATGAAACGGATGGAAATCTTTGAAATCTTGACCAACCAAGCACATAATAGACATAAAAAAAATATATATTTTGGGTTACACAAAGTGTATACTATATATATATATATATATATATATATATATATATATATATATATATATATATATATATATATATTAGGGGTGGAATGATTCACAAAATCCACGGTTCGGTTCGATTCGATACATGTTGATTGTTACACCGAAATTCCATAAAAAATTATGAAATTAATGAAAAAATCCCCCCAAAAATAATGGATTGTAATTATTTTAAATGATCCGCGGAAACCCTGGATCATTTCCGTATGTTTTGCTGCTTTGAATTTAATCATCTGGTGCATGCTCTCTAACCTGAGAGCTTCCAGGTTAGAGAGCATGCATCTGGCTGTTGTCAGGTTACATGCTCTCTACCATCTCCAAGGAACTCAGAGGGGAGCAGACGAAGCCACAGTGGGGGCTGTAGGCTTTGCTTTGAGCAGCCGGTCTGGAGCGCAGCGGGGGTTGCTGACGGAGTATGAGGGATTTCGGGGTTAGCATGACATGTTGCTGTTAGCATAAACAAAACGTGTTGCACAATGCTTGCACACTGTTGCACTTTTATCCACAACTTTCTTTCCGCTGTCATCGTAGGTCACTCTAAATGCAAAGCGCTCCCATACAGCAGACCTATAAAGTGCTGCTGGCGCGTCTTCCAACTGCTGTTCTTTCCCACTCGCCATACCCACACAATTCTCCACAACAACTGATTTTTTCCCCCTGCTACACACGCTAAGCTGCTTTGCTTCTTCTTCTTCTTGTTTACTACTGGCGGTTGGCTTTGGTCGCAGTACCGCCACCTTCTGCTCTGGAGTGTAAACGCTTCCTCTATGAGAAAAAGGAGCAGCGCGCGAACCGAACGAAACACACGCGAACCGAACCGAGACAGTCGAACCGAACGATTCTGACGGTTTTCATAAATCGTCCCATCCCTAATATATATATATATATATATATATAGTGTAATTGATGTCCGAGCGCTGCCGGTCTTGTTTAACTTGCAATGAATCATGGGAAATGCTGGGATATTCCACTTCCACGCTTCAAATCAAAAAAGAGGGAGACATTTATCGGATTTTAAGGAGTCTTGGGAGTCGGGGATGGGGGGTGGGGGGGTGGTACGGGGGTTGGGGGGGTCTTTGGGACAGACTTTGATGCGGAGCGGGAATAGAATTGTTCTCCACACTGGAAAAAAAATCTAAATCTAGATAAGTCATGTTTTCTTAAAATAAGTGCATTTGTTCTTGAATTGAGAAGGTTAAAGAGACATTTTGCCAATGGAACAAGACAATTTACACAATTGCATTGTCTTATTTCAAGTGCATTTTATCTAAATATCTTATTTTAAAAGCAAAAATACTCATTCCGTTTGCAAATCATCTAATTCACCCGCCGAAATTAAGGGTAAATACTAGGGGTGTAAATCACACCTATCATGGCGATTCCATTCAGTATCAATTTTCTGACCCAGCGATTCGATTATTTTCGATACTCAGGAATAAACCACGATACGATTCGATTAATTGTTTTTTTTCTTCACACCCTACAGACTAGACAATGTTTCAAATTTGAAATAAATCAATGAAAGCTGCAATAACGTTATGCTTTTTTTTTTTTTGAGAAACAACAGCAAATACAGAAGTAGAAAAGTTGCACTCCACCTATTCCTATTAAAACCTCATTCACTGAAAAATAACAGTCAATGAGTTGAAAAACGAATCGTGAAGTTTGACCCGCTAGAAGAGCGAGGTGCATGAGAATAAAAGCTCTCTCTTTTCACACCTCAGACATAAATTCCTAAGACAAGAGAACGAAAAGGTTGTTTTTTCTCCCTGAAACCTAATAACTCAAGGCCTGAGGATGTCCTAAAATGTTCACCATACATTCTTTCATCCATCGCCACCATCCTGCCCTGAACAGGCTAACAGTGATCATAGAGCAGCATAAAATCCCAGCAGGGTTTCACCCTCCGCTGTTAATGCTGCCTTTTTATCAGATGTTGACTTCAGAGCTGGCCTTCTTTATCAGTTGAGGGTTTTTTCTTTCAGGAATTTGCTCGATGCTGTTAATCCAGCAGTTAATGGCAGAGTAGATCAAACTGTCCACCACAGATTACAGAATGATTGATTGATGGAGGAGGGGGCTTGAATTTCCTTCTCTCTCCTTGCTTCTCATCTACCGTAATTTTCAAACTATAAGCCGCGACTTTTCCCCCATTTTTCGACCTTGCGGCTTATCTATGGACTTTTACACCTAACGGCCACTAGAGTAATACCTAAACCTACGGATTTTACCATCCGCCATGTTGACGTCACATTTACTTCAACACACAAGTACGGTAGCCGCGCGCGCGGGAATGCGGAGATCCTCCGGAAGCAGACTTCTACCGCGAGTGGTACGAGACAGAACGACAGCGAGAAAGACGGACATTAAGCATGGATTAGAGCTGCAACTAAGGATTATTTTCATAATCAATTAATCTGTTGGTTATTTTTTTTTTATTCACCTATTAATAATTGGATTGCCAAAGATTTTATACAAAATTAAACCAGGTGAAATAAAAAAATTTCAGTTGGTGGAGTTCTGGATTATAGAGCAGAATGATAATCTTAATCTTAAATGCTAAATATTTATAGATTTATTTTCACAATTTTGGTATAATTACTGCTCTAAGTGGGTCATTCTGTCAGCTAAAGGTATGTCTAGAATTTCTATTCTCCCGTTAACGATTATGGTAATCAATTATTGAATTAGTTGACGATTATTTCAATAATCAATTACAGGGTTTCCGCAGGTCATTAAAAATCATTAAATTATTATCTCTTATATTAAGGCCTTAATTGGCTTTAAATTCAGAAAATGTGATATAGTACTATTAAAAATGCCTTTTAAAATGCTTTATTTAAAAAAATAAAAGTAAAATTTCGTCAGATATATTATATTGCGATATATTTTAAAGCTAGATGAACGGGAAAAAGGAAAACAAGGAATTTGGGACATGGCTGCTGCTTGTCGAAGGTAAAGATGACGAAGGATTTTACCCTGTTATATATAAGTTGAGATATATATATATTAGAATTCAACTTTGTCATTGCACTTTCATCCATAGGCCATATGGCATCTATCCAGACGTGCTATGCAGGATATAAATATTATTACAGGTGTATGTTCAACTAAAAAGTAATAGTAAGGGACTATAAAAAGTTGTGTATAAATAAATATATATATATATATTTATATTTATTATGGGTACTTTATGATGGCATTAAAATTATTTCTAAGAGCATTAAATTTACTTTAGTTACTCATTCCTGTATAAACCCTGAATTAATCACGATTAATGTTGTTAAAACTCTGAATAGCTCCAACCTGTTGGACCCAGTTCTGCAGTGGCTCCATAGAGGCCATCTTTGCCTGTAAGGAGCTGCTTTAAAAATCTATCTGGAAACCTGATCAGACAGAAAAACAAACATTTTGTTTTAAAATGATCTAAAACCACTGGTAACCACTGTAATCCTGTCACTAGGAGAGCACTGAAGTCACAGCAGATTATTCCATCTTTCATCTCCAAAGCTGCTGCAGAAACGCACCAACAATCCTCCTGTAGCTTTAAATCAGAGCAGGAAATTAAAACTAGAACCCAAACAAATGTTGGTATCTGTTCAAAATCTCCCCTGTGATGGGATTTTAACCGGGATTGGCTGCAGGTCTTAGCTGGGATTAAATCTGGATCCCCTGCACTGGTTTTAGTTTCCTGTGCCAAAACATGCATGCATGCTGTGCTCTGAACATTTTTCCATTCGTTGCTCTCATTTATATTTTAAGTCTTTGCAGCAGAAATTAGATGAGAATCACATCAGGAGTTCCTTCCTAATAGAACCTCCTACTCATTCAGACCAAAACACCTCCTGTCCCAGAGCAATGTCTTCCATTTAAAATCTGTGGGTCGAGCTGCACAGTACTTGTAGTTAATCTCATAGATTATTTTTTCTTGATATGATGTAAAATCGTTTTTTTTTTCAATTTAACCAACTCTTGAGGTGATTGACTGATTTGATTCTCAGTGAATCTGTGTAGAAATGTCTGAAAACCTTTTTATCAGAGTTAAAGGGAAAAGCTGTGCAGCTCCACCTTCAGCCTCCTCTCTCTCTCTCTTTCGCACGTCGTGGTTTGTTGTCTGCTGCACTATTCTTGTGACTCTTTTCTCTTCTTTCTGCAGTTCACGCTGTGGAAAGTAAGTCCATCTTCCTTTGCAGATATGTGACTTTGAATGCATGTAGTATGTGTGAAAGTATTTGTGTGAATAAAGTGTCCTCGGTGTGACGGGAGGAGCTTTAAGGTGTTGAAGTTTCTAAGTTAATATCTCAGCTCAATAAATGTATTTATTGTATTTTTGGGGGCAATTAATTGTATGCTTATTCATTTATGGAGCATTTATTTTTTTATGTATTTATTTTTAAATATGGCAGAGCTGGTCCTCCATAGATAAAAGCTCCAGCATAAAAATTTAAACGTATCTGATTTGTTTAGATCTTTTGCCTCAGTTTCTGATAAGTTTTAGCCTGACGTAGTCCTACTCAATTCTTGTCAGAATATGAGTCTGATACTGCTCCATAGAGCTGTGATTATGGGGCGTGTTTTGAACGAACCAGGAAAAAAAATGCCTCTGCACTCAATTGGACAGACCTACAACCAATAAGAGCAACGGAGTGCGTGACGTATGTTAAGTGAGGCATAGTTGTTGTCAACAAAAATCAAAGTATGCAGTTGCACACCTATAATAAGAAGATGAGACTTGATCGCGTTTCTCTGTTCCTCTTTTAAAATTAATTTGCTGTCGATATCTTCTAGAACAGACCTAATAGCAGAATCTACTCACCCAAACTCTCCAGCGGCAGCCATTGTTGTTGTCACCCATGCGCGCTTTGGTCACGTGGTTGATTACGTTACTGTTGATCATCTGTCCATCATCGTATAAAGCCCGCCCTGACAATTTGATTGGATCGCCTGACAGTGGGCGATAATACTCGCGCTACTATGGAGCAGAGCCAGACCGAACTTCCCCGAACTCAAACCTTGTGGGCGGGACTAAGTTCGGACTGGCACCCAGGCTAGATAAGTTTACTGTTCTTTGATAAAAAAACACAAAGACTCTCTGATGTTTAATAGATGTTAAATTGTGTTTGGTTTTCATCCTAACAAATCTGAACTGGTTCCTTCATTCAGCGGCTTGTTGATTTAACTCTAATAGACGGACAGGATGTGATGTCATCTGCATTTTAATTTCATCAGATTCTCTTTTCTCACACAAACTTTTAACTTTAAGCAAATCTTCAGTTAAGCTTATCTTGATTTTCCTCCTTTGTTAGTTTGTTAAAATCGGCCTGAAGTTGTGAACTTAACGTTACTGAAAGATTTTAAATGTGCTGAAGGTAGAAGGTTGATGCTCCTTTGATAAAGTCCTGATGGTTTAAATGGTTCAGATGACAGAAGCTTCACTGGGCTCCTCTAAGGATGTGATTATTTTAGCCACATCGGCCTTTTTTCAGAAGTTGGGGAGCAGATTTACCCCAAAATCCCAGATCCTCCGTCTCTGCCCCGCTGCGCTTCAGCAGCGGGGCAGAATTCTCCGGTCTAACTTCCGTGGAGCTTGAGGAGATCCTGCGCTGATCTACTGAGAAATAATCCATCAGCCGCCGTCTGACCGCCTGTTTAATGTTTCCATCATCTTCAATCAGTGACGGATGATCAAACCGCTGCAGTTTTCAAACCTCTGCTTTAAATTAATTCTTCTAAAGCTTCATTTGGCTTAAATGTTACAAAAAAAAGCTGTAAAGCTGATTTTCTGTCAGTTTCTTCTGTTCTACAGATGGTCAGGCTTCCTTTGATCTATAATATATATATATATATATATATATATATATATATATATATATATATATACACACTCACCGGCCACTTTTTTAGGTACCCAATGCTAGTAACGGGTTGGACCCCCTTTTGCCTTCAGAACTGCCTCAGTTCTTCATGGCATAGATTCAACAAGGTGCTGGAAGCATTCCTCAGGGAGTTTGGTCCATATTGACATGATGGCATCACACAGTTGCCGCAGATTTGTCGGCTGCACATCCATGATGCGAATCTCCCGTTCCACCACATCCCAAAGATGCTCTATTGGATTGAGATCTGGTGACTGTGGAGGCCATTTGAGTACAGTGAACTCATTGTCATGTTCAAGAAACCAGTCTGAGATGATTCCAGCTTTATGACATGGCGCATTATCCTGCTGAAAGTAGCCATCAGAAGTTGGGTACATTGTGGTCATAAAGGGATGGACATGGTCAGCAACAATACTCAGGTAGGCTGTGGCGTTGCAACAATGCTCAATTGGTACCAAGGGGCCCAAAGAGTGCCAAGAAAATATTCCCCACACCATGACACCACCACCACCAGCCTGAATCGTTGATACAAGGCAGGATGGATCCATGCTTTCATGTTGTAGACGCCAAATACTGACCCTACCATCCGAATGTCGCAGCAGAAATCGAGACTCATCAGACCAGGCAACGTTTTTCCAATCTTCTATTGTCCAATTTCGATGAGCTTGTGCAAATTGTAGCCTCAGTTTCCTGTTCTTAGCTGAAAGGAGTGGCACCCGGTGTGGTCTTCTGCTGCTGTAGCTCATCTGCCTCAAAGTTCGACGTACTGTGCGTTCAGAGATGCTCTTCTGCCCACCTTGGTTGTAACGGGTGGTTATTTGAGTCACTGTTGCCCTTCTATCAGCTCGAACCAGTCAGGCCATTCTCCTCTGACCTCTGGCATCAACAAGGCATTTCCGCCCACAGAACTGCCGCTCACTGGATGTTTTTTCTTTCTCGGACCATTCTCTGTAAACCCTAGAGATGGTTGTGCGTGAAAATCCCAGTAGATCAGCAGTTTCTGAAATACTCAGACCAGCCCTTCTGGCACCAACAATCATGCCACGTTCAAAGTCACTCAAATCACCTTTCTTCCCCATACTGATGCTCGGTTTGGACTGCAGGAGATTGTCTTGACCATGTCTACATGCCTAAATGCACTGAGTTGCCGCCATGTGATTGGCTGCTTAGAAATTAAGTGTTAACGAGCAGTTGGACAGGTGTACCTAATAAAGTGGCCGGTGAGTGTATATAAAGATAATTCATGAAATAAAAACATGCTACAGATTCTAGCAGTGTTTTTGAATACGACAAAATAAGGTAAAATATTTAAATTTGCACTTATTTTATTGAATTATAAACATGTCAAACCTGATGCTATTGCAGAGCAAAGAAAGTGGAAAATTTCTGCTTCAATGTAAATATTAGGGGATAAAATTTACAGATTTCAGTTTCTGCAGATTAACTCTTAGTAAACTTTTTCTTCCATTTAAAACTGTTCTGTTGGTCAAACTACTTTGGCAGAAGGATTGAACGACATGATGCTGAAAGCCTCTCCAAGGGGAACGCGTTAAAGATCCATGTTTTCCCTTAGAATTCAGCTGCTCGTTAATATTCTACATGTTTCTTTATTTTGATTCTTTTTAGGCTTTTAATGAAGGTTTTGTATATTTTTGAATCATTTTTAATAATTGTTTCATTCTTTTTTTTTTTTCCAGTCCATGACCTGCAGAGCTTTGGACTAGATAATGTAAGTTTCCTATTTGTGTGATTCTGTAATAGTGAGATATTTTTTTCTTCAATCAGGAGGTTTTTATTGATAAAATTAAACTTCAGTTAATGTAGAAGGAAATGAGGAGCCTGAAGATGTTTGCCTCTGACTGAGCAGCTCAGTTTAAACCTGTTTTTTTCTGCTCACCTCCTGCTGTGCTGCAGATCAACATGACGCATCTGATTAAACACCTGTCGTTTGGTAAAGATTACCCCGGCATCGTTAACCCGCTGGATGGAACCGACGTCTCGGCGCCGCAAGGTAACAGCCTGGACTAGCTTTACTTTCAGACTTCTTTGTAGAAATGTTGCTCCTACCAAACTTTTGTTTCTAGCTTTGAAAATTTTTTTTTTTTTTTTTTATATATAGATTTGAAGCATAATCTTGTTTAATGAATCCAATTCATGCTCTAAATTCAACTGTAATGGACCAGAACTCTGTGATAAGTTCTGGTTCCTTCTTACGTTGGATGATCTGGTTCTGTGGCCTCGTCAGAAAACATGACACGTTCTCTCTGGAGGTGATTGGACAAACCTGAACTTTTATTGACAAAAACTAGAGTGTGGGTTGAGAAGGCGACAGATAGCCGGCAGAGAGCTGTGGTTTGATAAGTCCCATGGCTGTACAGTTGTTGGAGGAAAGGGGAGGAAGTCCTCAGCAGCGGATGCCCATTCCGATGGCCATGAAGGTGCCGAAAGTCCCTCCGCTCTGCATCATGGTCTTCCCCACGCCTCCCATCAGCTCCCTGCCTCGCATACCGATCCTGCAAACATACAAAGAGTTTAACTTAGTCCTGGTTTCACTTCCTAACCAAATGTCAGCATAATTAAAGGGGAGACTCCATTAATCAGAAAGCTTTGATTCAAAGCAGTTAATGTTCTTCCTTCAGCTACAGCAACGTTAAATAAATTATGTAAATAATGACATTAGATCAGTGCCGGTTTTCCAGTGGGGCTAAGAAATCATGCATGAGGAAAACCTATTATATTAGTAATTGACTAACTTAACTAATTACAGGCGTGTTAAACAATAAGTCTAGTTTAGATTTAAAGGGAAAATAAACGAAAACCATAATTAATCCTAAATAATAAACAGCAGAGAAAATTTTAACAGATTATGATGATCTGTGCCTTTTTCTAAATAAATGTCATCTTCTCTTGGGGTTCAGTTCTGGCCCAGACTTACCTGAGACAAGAGAAGGTACCAAACATGGCGCCTGCCGCCATTCCTACTGCAAACCCCATCATGAAGCCCATCTTGACCCGATCAAAGCAGCTCGGCTGGGTCTGGCCGTACGGACCTACAGCTACAGGCATCTAAAAACACAGCAGCACAATTCAAAGTCATTTTTCAAGAGTTATTGGTGTGCAGAAGCAGCACAGTTTAGCCACAGACAGAAAGGTCGGCTTGTTTAATTTTATAAAACCACTGAGATGAAAAACTGCTGAACAGTAACAGGCTCAGAGCAGCGATTTCTGGAGCTTTCTACACCCTTTTAATATTAATGATCATTTCAAGATAAAAGGAGACTTTTTCTTCCAATTAAAAGTTAATCCATTCAGTATTAATTTAAAACTTAAACATTGAGAAGCTCTAACGGACCTTACAATTAATCATATAAAGGAGGCCCCTCTTAAGGCCTGGTTATCCCCCTGCAGCAGTGTGTCGCAGTTAGCTTGTCGCAGACATTTTTGATTTATGCCCAATATTCGGGAAGAACTAAAACAAAAAAGAGCTAGGATTTCATCTGAGTAGCAAGAAATATGAAGTAAAAACCTTTACATTTAATGCTAAATGTTGAGATAATGAGTGTTAGCAGTAAGAACAGGATAAAGTAACATTTCTAAGGTCAGTGTGGGATTCCTCCCATTCTTTAGTTTCAAAGTCCAAAGCAAATAAAGATAAGTTTGTTTGACATGACTCATTAAACCCAAACTGCACCGCCTCACAGACTGAGAAATAAAATTCAGACAAAAAAAATATATAACGTATATATTTAATATGCCATAGATTAAACAATAGAATAAGAATAAAGGGATTTAAAAGACATGAAAGAACCTGCATCTGAGAGATTTTACTATAGAGAATTTAAATATTGAATAGAAGGTTTATAAAATAATTATTGGATCATCAAGTTAAGCCAAAATTCACCCATGATGCCTCCAGGAGAAATAAATAACCAACTGTTATTCCAATAACAGATGAAACCCTCTGGATGAATTTAAATATAGTTACAAGTCGTTTAAGTGAAGGCAGATTATTTAAACTCTGAGTGGTGGAAATAGAGCTTGGGATCCCGAGGTTCTGAGTTTGAGTCCCACTCCCACAGACTGCCACTCTGGGTCCCTGAGCAAGACCCTTAACCCCACACTGCTCCCCAAGGGGATGGGTTAAATGCAGAAATAAATTTCTCCAATGTGAGATCAATAAAGGTTATTTAATTAATCATTAAGTGTTTAAATTGTATTAATATTTAATGTTCATCTTCTTGTGACTGAGCTTTGATCATGTTTACAATGAACTATAGGAGCGACCTCAGCTTTTTAGATGCTGTAGCCGTTTCATTCTGGACCCCCAGAAAACTGCCCTTTATCACCACAGCCCCACTCCACGCGTGACCTCTGCGTTATGTCGTCATCCCCGATGGCTGCTTGTTCATCTCATTTGTATCAGATCTGCTTAGGACCAAGTTCCTTCCTGACTGATTCTACAGTCCTGTTAACCTCTGAACCTGATGGTCGCTCTGTGCTGCTGCAGCTCCGCATCACACCGCCTTTAGCTCATCCACTCCTCGATGCTAACTCATTAGCTCGTCTCTGCTCCTTCAACTGCTAACCGTCCGCGGTTTATAACTAAAACCAATGACGACCTGCCGCTTGTTTATTCGCCATAGTCCGCAGCTGGTTGTGCTAGCTTAGCATGCTAACGTCACCTGTGGCCTTGATCGATAAGGATTCACCTTCAAACCCGCTTTACCCTTAAAACATTGAGCAGTCTGCGTGAAAGCGGCCTTACCTTCACTTATTTTGGTCTGATTATCTCCTAATTTGTCCCTCCGGTTTAAATGTATCCTCTGCTGGAGCCCAGATGCGTTTTAAAAGCCTCACTAGCAGCAGACCTCCATAACCGGAAGCAGAAGGAGAACAGTGGAGAAACAGATACGAGCAAAGTAAACAGCGCCCCCTACGGCCTGGTTTATTATTGCTCCTTTAGCCGCAGAGTTCAACCGGATTATTGTTAGAATGATCTACTGTTTATAATTTTGGTTTGGACTTAAATATTCATAAAATCACTAAAACATAAATAATTTCAACCTTCTGTAGTTAGGAGGACATATGGACCCCTATGTCCTCCTAACTACCAAAACTTTCCTTTGGATTAATAAATGGAACAGATAACATTTACAGAAGGAGATTTTTTATCCTGCATCTTTTTGATGCGTCTTTTGGTTAACATCATTCATATGGGGCCAAAATGGTAGCTTTAATATTTGCAAATGTGTGTGGAGAGTTGTGTGTCTGTATCTCGATTTGTGTGTGTGCAGTGGGATTTGAAAATGTGTAAATAAATCTGTAAATGTGTGAGGAGATTTGTGTGTCTGTACAACAATCTGCAAATGTGTAAAACTACTTGTGCGTAATCCGTTTTGCAAATGTGTAAAAAATCCACAAATCTGTATTCAGATCTGTAAATGTGTACTGAGATTTGCAAATGTGTAAAAAATCCACAAATCTGTATTCAGATCTGCAAATGTGTACTGAGATTTGCAAATGTGTAAAAAATCCACAAATCTGGATTCAGATCTGTAAATGTGTACTGAGATTTGCAAATGTGTAAAAAATCCACAAATCTGTATTCAGATCTGTAAATGTGTACTGAGATTTGCAAATTTGTAAAAAATCCACAAATCTGTATTCAGATCTGCAAATGTGTACTGAGACTTGCAAATGTGTAGATCAATCTGTAAGCACACACAGAGACACTTGTGTCTGAAGTATTTTCGCTTCAAGACCCAGAAATACAGACAAATCATTGGTTACAAGTCAAGCGGTTTTTTCGGTTAGCTCTCTTTACACACGTGATTTTTGCTACTCTTCTGCCGCGTGAGATGCACAAATGCGTAGAAGGATTTGTATGTGTATTTTCGCGATTTGTAACCCCTTGCGCAGGCTCGCAGGCTCACATGCTGCCCTGACCGCAGGCTCACATGCTGCCCTGACCGCAGGCTCACAGGCTCACAGACAGCCTCTACCTTTTTTTATTTTCCTCCGCTGCGGGAGTTGACGTGACAAGGATGATATTGATACCATTCAGTAAGGAAAATTTTTTATCTATTATTAAACAAAAGGTTACGGAAAGATGGCAGAAGCTGTGGGAAGAGCATAGAACTGGAAGTTGGCTTTATAGTATTCAAAGGAAAATTGGTGAAATGAGGAGAACGGAAAGGAATAAAAAAGAGGTTATATCTAGATTAAGTTTCGGAAACACGGGGTTAAATGGAAACTTATTTAGAATGGGAACAGGAGGTTGTGGTTTTTGTTATCAAGGGGAGACGGTGGAGCATGTTTTGTTGTTTTGTTATAAATATTCTATGGAGAGAAGGGTTACAAGAAAATAAATTACAGTTAAATATACAAGATATTTTGGGGGGAAAAAATCTACTTATGATTATTTTTGTAATTTGATAAACAATCTTGAAAAAACGAAATTGATAGAAAGGATATAAGTTTATTTATGTAAATATTGTTAATATTTATTTTTATTTTTCAGTGGGAAAATACATAGCATCCCGATCCACACTCCACTGAAGTAGATGGTGGTAATGCACATCATAAAGTTGCTTGCCAGCCGCCATAAAACAGAAGCAGAAGAAGAAGAAACAGTTTTACTAATGCAAACTATAGAAAAAATTAAAGAAATATACTTACAGAAAGCTGACGGGATTCCATTGCTCTCAACTTAGCAGGTACAACCCCTAGGACCCCAGTAACGTCACGTACTGTACAATACCGCCAACTGGTGGTGTGTGGCTGTATGTGAAGCAAGTTGTGCTGAACTGTCGCAGCAGAGAGAGAGCTGTGAGCCTGTGAGCCTGCGGTCAGGGCAGCATGTGAGCCTGCGAGCCTGCGCAAGGGGTTACAAATCGCGAAAATACACATACAAATCCTTCTACGCATTTGTGCATCTCACGCGGCAGAAGAGTAGCAAAAATCACGTGTGTAAAGAGAGCCAACCGAAAAACCGCTTGACTTGTAACCAATGATTTGTCTGTATTTCTGGGTCTTGAAGCGAAAATACTTCAGACACAAGTGTCTCTGTGTGTGCTTACAGATTGATCTACACATTTGCAAATCCCAGTACACATTTGCAGATCTGAATACAGATTTGTGGATTTTTTACACATTTGCAAATCTCAGTACACATTTGCAGATCTGAATACAGATTTGTGGATTTTTTACACATTTGCAAAACGGATTACACACAAGTAGTTTTACACATTTGCAGATTGTTGTACAGACACACAAATCTCCTCACACATTTACAGATTTATTTACACATTTTCAAATCCCACTGCACACACACAAATCGAGATACAGACACACAACTCTCCACACACATTTGCAAATATTAAAGCTACCATTTTGGCCCCATACATTCGGTTAAAATTTCGGTTAAATCCAGTTTTAGTCCGTGAGGCAGACACACTGTCTACTTTTTTTTTTTTTTTTACATTTAATTTTTTATTGGTATTTTTCACTTTTTTACATATACAGTGTGCATGAACATTATACATTAAACTCGACGTAACATAGAGCTTTCACTTGGGAGCTATTCATCTATTTGGCCTTTGTCCCGTTCAGTTTATTTATTTTTTTATCTTTGTCGCTGTCTTTTGTCTTGAATCTTGTCCATTTCCTCCACTTTTCTACCATTTGAGTTTGGTGAAGTCTTAGACGATGTGTCAGCTTTTTTTATAATGTAGATTTCTTCTAGTATTCCAGTCCATTGTTCTTGACAAGGGGGGTCTGCTGACACACTGTCTACTTTTAAGGCTAGGCTTAAAACTTTCCTCTTTGATAAAGCTTATAGTTAGAGTGGCTCAGGTTATCCTGAGCTATCTCTATAGTTATGCTGCTATAGGCTTAGACTGCTGGAGGACATAGGGACCCCTATTTCATCATTCTGCTTCATTCTATCTCTATTCTCCCACTCTGCAGATTCTATTAGTTCAATCTCTAACGTTCTGCTCTCTCTGCTTTTTCTCATAGTAGCTTCATCTGGTCTGTTCCTGTTTGGCTGTGACTCCATCCTGGAGAGAAACATCAGCTGTGCTGCTGCCATCAACACCTTTGTTTATACATGTTGGAGATCGGCCTGTTTTCCAGTGTAGTCCTGTTTCTCTGACTGTGACTGAGTGGATGTGCTCTCTTCATCCTCTGACATGGGAGCTAGCTTGGAGCTCGTCTGCCTGGCTGTGTGTTTCCTGGACGGGGCCGCCTTTTACAGCTTCTTTTTCTATCTCTGCTTCTGTCTCCTTGAACCCCAGTCAGCCTCAGCAGATGGCCGTTCCAGGAGGTTCCTTCTCTGTTCAAAGGGAGTTTTTCCTCTCCACTGTCGCTACAAGCATGCTTAGTGTGAGGGATTGCTGAAGAGTCAATGAATCGATGCAATCAGCTGGTTTTCCTTAGATAGAAAACTTTGAATCAATCTGACTGGATGATCTGGTGAACTGGAAAGTGCCTTGAGATTACTTGACGTGAATTGGCTCTATAGATATAAACTGAATTGAATTGAAAAAGTTATGAAATCTGTAGAAATAATTCATGTAATTTAGACCTGTTGTTTTTATCTTCACAGCATCCATGATGTACCAGTATTTTGTGAAAATTGTCCCGACGATCTACGTAAAAACAGACGGAGAGGTGGGTTAAACTAACTTTATGCCCATTTGAAATTAATAGAAAATTAACTGTTTTTGTCATATTTTCTCACTGCTTTCATATTCTCCACATATTTTACCATTAAAAAAATCCAAGCTGCTCAGATTAATGTCTTTTTTTTTTTTTTTTGTAACCCCCAGGTGGTAAAAACCAACCAGTTTTCTGTCACCAGGCATGAGAAAGTCGCCAATGGTTTAATAGGCGATCAGGGTCTGCCAGGCGTCTTTGTTTTGTATGAGCTTTCACCCATGATGGTGAAGTTCACAGAAAAACACAGGTACGTTGGTGATACGGACTCTGCCTCATTTCTTTTTCTAGCTGTAGACCAGTTTATAAAATCTACAGCCGAAAAACAGAACCTTCTTTATGAAGCTTTTTCAAAATGATTCACTGTTGTTCACGTTGTTTGTTTGAACCACAGGTTACATGTGTTTTATTTGGATAATATGTAAAAATAGACACAAAGAAGTGCATTATGGTAAAGATGTCTGAGTTCAGCCTCTGGCTGCAGGTCTTACACTCAGCCATCTTTGATCTTTCTTCAGATCAAACGTAGTCAGATTGGAGAGCTGCTGTATCTAATACATAGAGTTTCATATCTTACAACAGTTTGAGGTTGGGTTTAGGCGTGGACTTTGACTAGGCCAGGGGTCTGCAACCTTTCATATCCAAAGAGCCACCCCCCCCCCCCCCCCCCCCCCCCCGAGTCCGACCAAATAAAAACTGTTTAGAGCTGCAAAGTATAAGATGATTTAAAAAAAAAAAAAAAACCTTATTATCTCGTATAGTAAATTAGTTTCCATCTTAAACAACCGACAATTTATGTATTTTTAACTGTTGAACTAATATTAAAACACATAAATTTCAAGCTAAATTGAAGAAAAATGGGTCTAAAAACCTATTTCTGGTTCTTTTAATGTCATTCTTTTCCGTCTTATAAAAACCACTAAAGCTTTTAAGACTGGTATTTATTATGGTACATTATTTAGCACTTTATGTACATTTTAGGCACAATTAAGATCCACTGTAGAGGGTCCAAAGAGCCACAGGTTGCAGACCCCTGGACTAGGCCATTCTAACCTGTGACTCTGCAGGGATCCTACTGCTGGATGAGCAGAAAAAGTCTCAGGTCTTCCAGAGCCTCTAACACAGTGGTGCTCAAGTCCAGTCCTGAAGAGCTACCATCCTCTAACTCTTACATGCATCTATTCTCTAACACACCCGAACCCTGGTAACAAGCCACTCATTTGATTCAGGATTGTTAAAATGGGGTACATCAAAAAGCTGCAGGATAGTAGTTATTAAGGACTGGACTTGAGCATTACTCCTCAAACAGGTTTCCTCCCAGGATTTAACCAGCTCCCCTGTCCCCCCAGCATGATGCTGCCACCCCTGTGTCCACTCTGCACTGTGTTCGGTGTTGCTTTTCCTTCACCCACATAGACTTTCATGTAGGCTGTGAAGTCTGGCTCCCTGTGGTTTTTGTCTCCCTCAGAGCAGCAAACTGAACAGGCCTTCTTATGGCTTTGTTTCAATGCCTGCTCCTCAGTCTAATACAGACTAAATGATTGAAATTAATACTAATAGCTGCCCCGTGGATAGGCGTCCACTAGTGATGGGTTAATGAGGCATCTGAAGCATTAAGACACATTGCAAAACTGTATTGATGCTGCGTTGATACTTTCTCACAGAATACTGACACCTGCTGGACATTTAAAGACACTACAGGCAGCTTATTTCACAGACTAAACCGTTGATTTTATGACCCTATGCAATGATATAATATAAATTATTGTAGGTTATATCTATGTTTAAATTTAAAATATCTTTGATATTTTTAGATGCAGCCAATAAATAATGTAAACATATATCATAATGTGATAGTTTAGGGGAAAATGTGAATAAGGATGCTTGTGGACTAGGATTTAAATCATAATTTTTTAAATAATTAGTACAGTAAAAACTGTAAATAAACTAAGAGTGAGTTTGAAGTTAACTTTAATTCTGATAACTGAGAGAGATGACACTACGAGAAAATTAAAAATAAAAATGGCTCAAACGTTCCTATTCCTTTTAGGCTCCAAAATTCTTGATGATTTTAATGATAGACTGCAAAAGATGAGACATTTTTTTAGCAGATGCATCATGTTGACAGAAACCTTTTTTAAACACAGTTTAGTGTCTCAGTCAGTTAGAAACAACTCCTGTATCGGTCACATGACTTTCTGGAAACAATACGCTCACCTATACAGTGTTTTGCTCTATGGGCTCCATGCATCGCTGTTGCTGGACCCATCACCAGCCTCCACCTTAGTGGTGGATCTCTGCAGCTCCTCCAGAGTTGCTGCTTCTTTAATGATGTTGGTCCATCCTTTCTTCACGTAGAAATGACGGATCCTAAAGCCTAAAACATCTGCAGGATTCCCTCTGTGACCTGCTGGGTTCCTTTTGCTCCGTGATGCTGGTTGATATTTAAATTCTCTGAGGGCATTGCAGTTGGTAGATGAAAATATTTTATTTCTTAGCTAGTGAAAAAAAATCGGGCTGGAATCTGATCTGCTTTGTTTAAACAAGCTTTCATCAACCAAAAAGTACGTTTTTCTTTGAGTTCACCTTCAGCTTTGACACAAACCAAGCAGAGGAACAGCCTGGATGTAGAGAACAGTCAGCTGTTTTTCACACTGAGCTCATCAAAGCACCTCAGCTGTCTTGATAAAAAAAAAAACAAAGTAAACCTGAAGTCAGTCTGACTATAATGTTTTTTTTCCCCCACTTCATCAAGTTTAAATCTGATTATAAGGGAGTTGCTCCAGTTTTATAAATAAAGGTTTATAACCTGATTTTATTTTGTATTTATTTTGATTCCTTATTAACTTCCTGTCAACATATTCAATTCTATTCAGTTTATTTCTATCGCTCCAATTCACATTCAAAGTTTTCTGTCTAAGGAAAACCAGCTGATTGCATCGACTCATTAACTCTCAGCAATCCCTCACACTAAGCATGCTTGTAGCGACAGTGGAGAGGAAAAACTCCCTTTGAACAGGAAGAAACCTCCAGCAGAACCAGGCTCAGTGTGAGCGGCCATCTGCTGAGGCCCACTGGGGTTCAAGGAGACAGAAGCAGAGACAGAAAAAGAAGCTGTAACATGCTAATGTTTTCTATTTAAGATGGAAAGGTTAAATGCAGAACTAAATGCTCAAAATAAAATGTTAATTAAAATAGTCTTTATTTCAGTTATTGTACGTTTCACTTTGGGACAATAATCCATACTTTTGACAGTAAGGGGAACTCATGGTGAGACAAAATGTCCAAAGGGGTAAACGGGTAAAAAAAAAAAGGTCTGAAGAACCTCTGAGGCCAGAAACAGACGCTAAACTCAGTTAATTCCAGGGGAAAAGAAAGAAAAAGGGTTTTTCTTTAAAAACAACATGACGGTTCAGTGAGGTTTATCTACGAAAGTTTAGGGTTTTTGTTATCCTAGTTTAGTTTTTTTAATGGAGAAAGAAAAGTAGTGTTTTAAAGGTTTGTGTTTTTGGTTTGATTCTAGTTTTAATCATTGTTCTGTGTTTCCTTAGTTTCTATTTTGATTAGTTTAATCCTTTCCTAATCATTTGGGTTCGTTTATTTCTTGTCTCTAGTTGCTTTTTTATGTTAGATTTACTTTCCTAGCTCACCTGTTTACTCTTTTTTTTTGGCCACTGCTGCCCTTCGCTCTCTCTCCTCTCACTCCTGCAAACAATTAGCCAACAATTAGAAACAGCAGTTAAACTCAGGCTTTATTACACAAAGCTGGAATAGAATAGAATAGAAATTAATTGATCTCAAACTGGAGAAATTCACTAAGTAAAAGGGGCTAAATAGAAATAAATGCCAAATGTTTCAGTTTCTTTAAAAAATGACTAAAGGAAAGGTGGAAGCTTGGTTGGTGACTGGCTTGATAATAATAAAAAAAATAGTTTGATTCCGACCTGAAGTATAAATGTTGAAAAGATGTCCTCTTTCTTCAGATCATTCACGCACTTCCTGACAGGAGTCTGCGCCATCATCGGAGGCATCTTCACAGGTCAGTCCTTTTGAATCTGCTTCATTCTGATGGTAAAGGAGATTCTGTGAGGCTCAGCCATCTTGTTCTGACTCTCAGTGGCAGGACTGATCGACTCGCTCGTCTACCACTCTGCTCGGGCCATCCAGAAGAAGATAGAGCTGGGCAAGGCGTCCTAACAGATCGCCCGCCTGGTGCCAGCTCTTCAGACCCAGACGCTGAGAAACCAGAGGACAGAAACGGGCAGCGAGGAGGAGGAGCAGGAGGAAGAGTTTGCCTCCTCTCATCGGCTTTGAACCTTTAATAAACTGAGAGAGAAATCCACAGAAGTTCCTCTGGGTTCCTGTGGGAGGAGCTCTGGACAGAAAGAGGCGGAGCTCTTTGGATTTTCCTCTCCACTGTCGGATCTCTTGGCACCGGGAGGAAGGAGACAGACTCTGCCGAGCAGATGGGAGGACATCGTCTCCACAGGCTTTGAGCAGGGAGGAAAAGAACGTCCTCCATGATACATCAGCAGCTTGATCACTACAGGCGCAGCAGGGGACCGAGTCAATTACCTCATTTTACCCTGATGGAGGATTTTAAGTACCGAGGGAACTTAGTCCAGCTTCTCTAACTTCCATCACTCAGACTCTGGTGATGCCGGGAGGATTTGATCTGATTGTTATTCCACATCTTCAGGGGGTCCCATCGTTGTTTCCGCCGCCGCTGTTTTCCTCTGATCTGTGCAGAAGCATTAAAACACTACAACAGGGATCCTCAGCAGCATCACACTGACTCTTTATGCTGCTTCCAAACTCGTTCACATCATCCCCCTGCTGCTGTTGATCCTCCCTGTAGCATCAGGTTTTTAATCCTCACAGAAAGAAAGAAACATTTGATTAAAATCCCAGTTTGCCAAAATTCTTGACTCTTGAATCTGCCCACAGCATGATGCTGCCTCCGCCATGCTTCTTTTAGTGTTGGAAGGGTTTTAAGCCTTAAATGAAATCCTGTAAACTTTCATCAACCTTCGGCTGGTCTGACTTCAGAGCTTCTCTCTGGAGGACGTCCGGCCTGGTTTCCAGATTGCCGATTACGCTGCAACTTCACTGATTTCCAAGCTGTTCTGTCATGAAAACATGCAGATCCTTGCAAGTGTTTGGATGCTGGTGGATGTTTCAGGAGATGTTCAGGCATCTCCTGAAGATCTGCAGAAAGTTTAAGCTGCAGCCAAAGTCTCAGTGAGAAAGCAGGAGAAGGAAGTTGGGAAAATGCTGCATCTTGCTGTGATTTAAAATTGGTTCAGGCAGATTTACAGACACTGACAGAGAGGATCTGTCGGGGAAATGGAGGTTCTGTTCAAGTTCAGCTGCATTAATGAGCCCGGAAGGACAAATCTTTGGGTTTTATCTAGACATCAGAAGGTGGATCCATGCCACCCCAGAAGGTTCTGCTTCTCTAACTTTTTTTATTTTGTTTCTTAATCTGAGGCCAGAACTGCTCATTAACTTCTGGATCCTGATGGCTACCTGGAACCAACATTTCAAACTCTTCAAATATTTTGGACCTCTGTTCAGATCAGTGTTCTGATAAAGTCTAAACCAGGGGGGGAGGGGGGGGGGTTAGACCCCTGATCCCTTTGATCTTTATAAAAGCCAGAAATACCTACAGAACCGTTCCTCCTTTCAGAGTTTCTCTGAGTCTAGACCAGTGTTCCCCCCAGTACCGACAGCCCAGTTCCCTCTGGTACCGACGGCCTGGTGTTCCCCCATTACCGACGGCCCAGTTCCCTCCGGTACCGACGGCCTGGTGTTCCCCCATTACCGACGGCCCAGTTCCCTCCGGTACCGACGGCCCAGTTCCCTCCGGTACCGACGGCCCAGTGTTCCCTCTGTAAACGGACCTGCCTGTAAGCCGTTTTCTGATCTTTCAATTGTCTAAGGTTGTCGCTGCCCATCTGAACATTAAAATCAGGGTGTGTGTCGGTGTGTGTGTGTGTGTCAGAGGTATGTATTTATATTCTGATTGTTCACAGACGGTTTTTAAAGTGATGAAATAAATGTTGAAGACAGCAGCTTCAGCCTCCTGCTTCTCTCTGTTTTTATTGTGAAATGAAGGAAGATCTCAGATTCATTGATGTTTTTTCTTTAACCTGCTGATTTCTGCTGAAATGTTTCAGACCTTCCCATCAATTTTATAATCAGATAAATTTAATCTGAGTGATTTTCTAACAATTATAGGATTTATTATTATCTGATGCAGACGGTGTCTCTAGTAGCTAAGAGTTTTGGTTAAAACTAATGACTTGATGCATGAAGTTTATTGTTTGAATTGCAGACAGGTCACCTGATTATTATGCAAATCAGAAAATAAATTTTCATTTCTAGTGATTTTCAGCAGGTATACTTAATAAATTCTAAATACATAAACCTGACAATTGATTAATTTAAATGAATAACCGTTATTAAACTAATGGATATGCATCATATAAGGTTTGTTTAATAGCTTTGAGTTAAAATTATTTAGAAAATAAATGGAAATTTATTATGTAATAAAGTTACATAGATCCTAAATTATGGCAGAAATATTTTTGTACACTGCTAAAAAAAATTAAAATAAAGGAACACTTTGAAAAAAAACGACTTCAAGGTCCTTCTATAACCAGAAGCTGCCACTAGATGGCGACATCAGTTCAGGAGTACCTGCATAGTGCCATTGTTGTCCTACTGAGATATGAACACAATGATAAAAAAAAAATAGAAGATTTTGGAAGGAAATAACAGCTGCTTTGGAAACTTCCGGTGCCTGAGAGTCAGGGCCACGCAACGCTGACTGGGCCGGCCTCTGGGTCCAGAGGGATTACTGGCATACTGGAATCATAGCTTGGTTATCTGGGATGTGTCAGTGAAATTCTACACACAATAATTCTCTGAGCTGGGAGCTCCGGATTGGAGCAGAACTCCCGCCGGGTCCTGAAGGATTGTCTGAACTGTTGGGTCAGAGCTCCCAGTGAAGAGGTGACACGTTCCGCTGGAAATGCTCCAGGTGATTTAGAGGAACTGGGCTGAACATTCAACCAAATCCTCCTCAAAAACATTTTTGGTGCCAATCCAGGAACATTGCTGCAGGAATTTCTTAATGTTGAGCAACAGGTTTCCACATGTGTTTGGTTAATGTTTGCTCTGAATCATCATGATTATTTTTCTAAGGTATTATAAAGGTCATGCCAGGCTGGGCTGAGGTATGGACTGCTTACTGTTTAAATGTCATTTAAACATTTCTGATGTCATCTGAGGTTTTCTTTGTGAGAGTCAGAGTATGTGCATCCCCATTTGGACCAGCTTGTCCAAAATTGCATCCATCATGAACAACGCCTTTCCCCCTCTGCCCCAGACTGTAGAGGAGGTGAGCAGCTCCTTTAGTGACAGACTCAAACTCCCAGTGTGTAAAAAGGAGCGGTTCATTCATGCCTGCTGCCATCAGACAGTGCCACTGCATCCCGCTGCACTATAACCTGGTGTAATAACACAGCAATAACTTATACTATCTATCTATGTAACAGACCAGAACCTGCACTTTACCTGCCACCACTTTACTTTACATACTATTTATATAATTTCAATTAAGTTTAGTTTATATAGCGCCAATATACAACACATGTCATCTCAAGGCACTTTACAGTTCAACCAGATCAACCAGTCAAGATGATTCAAAGTTTTCTATCTAAGGAAAACCAGTTGATTGCATCGACTCATTGACTCTTCAGCAATCCCTCACACTAAGCATGCGTGTAGCGACAGTGGAGAGGAAAAACTCCCTTTGAACAGGAAGAAACCTCCAGCAGAACCAGGCTCAGTGTGAGCGGCCATCTGCTGAGGCCCACTGGGGTTCAAGGAGACAGAAGCAGACATAGAAAAAGAAGCATAGATACAAAAGGCAACTGTCAACCAGCTCCACAGGCGGCCCGTCCAGGAAACACACAGTCAGGGAGACGAGCTCCGAGCCAGCTCCCATGTCAGAGGATGAAGAGAGCACATCCAGTTAGTCACAGTCAGAGAAACAGGACTACACTGGAAAAACAGGCCGATCTCCAACATCTAGAAACAAAGGTGTTGATGGCAGCAGCACAGCTGATATTTCTCTCCAGGATGGAGTCACAGCCAAACAGGAACAGACCAGATGAAGCTACTATGAGAAAAAGCAGAGAGAGCAGAACGCTAGAGATTGAACTAACAGATTCTGCAGAGTGGGAGAATAGTGATAGAATGAAGCAGAATGATGAAAAAGGGGTCCCTATGTCCTCCAGCAGTCTAAGCCTATAGCAGCATAACTATAGAGATAGCTCAGGATAACCTGAGCCACTCTAACTATAAGCTTTATCAAAAAGGAAAGTTTTAAGTCTAGCCTTAAAAGTAGACAGGGTGTCTGCCTCACGGACTAAAACTAAAGCCACTGCAATATAACCTGGTGTAATAACACTGTAATAACTTGTACTATTTATCTATTCAACGAACCAGAAACTGCACTTTATCTGCCACCATTTTACTGTGTATATAAGTCACCTCAAATCATTTTACCACCCACTGTATATATCTGGATGCACGGTTTATACTTTGTGCTTCTCCTGTTTGTTCATAAAATAGAATAGAAAATCCCTTTATTGTCCCACAATGGGGGTATTCTGGTGTTACAGCAGCAAAAATATCATAGAAAAAATTGTCACACAAATGTGGAACTTAGTAAAATGTATAAAAATAATATAATAGTAAAGACTTAAAAGATATACAATAAAATATTGTACTGTCAAGTATTTTAACAATATAAAACTGCACCTGGAGAATAAATAACTTATATCCAGCTATGGACATTTTTACAGTAATTTGAAAATAGCAGCAACATCAGAGATGTGCATAAGAGCCGATGTCACAAGTGAATTTTTCCATTGCGAGATCAATAAAGTTCTATTCTATTTACCTGGAAGACATCATGATGACAAGCAGCTGTGTCTAAGCTGACCACATGGCCATGAAGCAGACCCGATTCCATCTCGCTGTAACATGTGGTTCCCTGCCTCCAATCTGGACCTGGATAAGCAGATTAATTCAGACATAGGAGAACGCAGAACACTCTGCAGACTATAGGTTGATCAAATCTGCCAGAACACGTCTGCATCATCGCCGTTTGAGGCTTCAGACGGAGGGAGACTTATTCTCTACACGCAACCTGCTTCACTCTCTAACACTAACAGACCCTTTAGGATTCAAACCTCTGAACTGTTCTTAACCACAGACGTCTAACTGTGTTTTTATGGGACAAGCCGACACAATGAGGGGAAGAAAGCTGTTAAAAAAAAATAATTTAAGCAAATAAAATATGGCACACATCTGTGTTCACCTCCTGGATTCACACTTTTGGTCTTCAGGGTTTATGTCTACCAGCTTTATTATTGAAAGTATTTATTTGGTTAAACACCTTCCTAACAATGAGTGGCTGCTTTGAAGGAAGGAAGTTTTTCCTCTCCACTGTCGCTACAAGCATGCTTAGTGTCAGGGATTGCCTTTAACCCTTTAAAGCCCGATCCAAGAATAAAACAAAACAGAAAATTAATTTTTTTTGGTTTGAAGTCCTTATTTGGCCTTTTAACAAAATATGTAAGAAGAAAAAAACAGAAATACAATTTTGATATTAATAATTTATTACTATGCGATAAGTCCAGATTATTTTTTGTGTAGTCTTCTGCCCTCTGTTATCAGGTATATCTGATTGTGTACAATAGGATTTTGAGCAAAGTTTTTACCATTAAATTATGCAAAAGGTGTCAGACGCAAAACACTTCAGAAACCGTATGTATCAAATACGATACATTTGGCATTACAGGGTTAAAGGAATAGTACACCCAAAACATGATTAGCCTTCATTTTCTACCCACCCCCATGCTGAACAACACTCTGGAGTACTTTTTTGATATCTCAAATGCATCTGGAGATCTGGGAGGCTTCTTGCTGTCTGCTGACATTCAAATAATGGAGGTCTATGGCGCCCGAGACAGAAAGGTCCATAAAAGTCCACAAAAAACGTGTCAATATTCCTCCATACTGCTCGTCCAATGTATTCCAAGTGTCCTGAGTGGGTAGCATCCAGAATTTACTCGAAACGAAGTCATTTAGAATGTTTTTAGAGCATAAACAGTAGTGTATAGGATTTCCTGAAAGCGCGCACACGCGCGATCACGAGCCTATGGAAGCCGGCAGACCAAACCAGCGCATTCAGCTCGGCAAAGAACTCATGCTCTTCCTCAACACTGAAGTCCTCAGACATTTTTCTTTCGTTGTTTCTTTCTTTGCACAGGTAAACAGCACATTTCTTCTTCTACGCTTGCATTATTGGCAGAGCAGATGCTGAATGCGCACTTTCATCTGGTTTGGTCTGCCGCAGTTTCCGTAGGCTCGTGAACGCACATGTGCGCGCTTTCAGGAAATCCTATACACTACTGTTTATGATCTAAAAACATTCTAAATGACTTTGTTTCGAGTAAATTCTGGATGCTACCCACTCAGGACACTTGGAATACATTGGACGAGCAGTATGGAGGAATATTGACACGTTTTTTGTGGACTTTTATGGACCTTTCTGCCTTGGGCGCCATAGACCTCCATTATTTGAATGTCAGCAGACAGCAAGAAGCCTCCCAGATCTCCAGATGCATTTGAGATATCAAAAAAGTACTCCAGAGTGTTGTTCAGCATGGGGGTGAGTAGAAAATGAAGGCTAATCATGTTTTAGGTGTACTATTCCTTTAAGTCAATTAGTTGATGCAATCAGCTGGTTTTTCTTAGATAGAAAACTTTGAATCAATCTGAATGGATGATCTGGTGAACTGGAAAGAGCCTTTAGATGACATGTGATGTGGATCGGCACTATAGAAATAAACTGAATTAAATTGAATTAGAAAAAACTTTAAAATCCTTCTGTTAGTCTATAAATCAATGAACGGTTTAGCTCCAAAATCCATTACAGACGTTTATTCATGGATCCCCTACTGAGTTGGAGCAGAGATGACTCTGAAAGTTTCCGTATAGTAGCTCTGGGGACTCCATGATCCAACCTGAACCTCCACTAGAAGCTGGACTGAAGCTGATCTTAGGTGCCGGTCTTCCTCAGGATTATCCTGGAATTAAATCCATCCATGTTTACATGACCTCTGACCTGCTCCGCTGTGGAATGGTGATACTCCTATGATGGATGTTGATCTTGTCCAGCCTGTCTGTTTCAGGCAGACGTCCATCTTGGTAGGTTTGGACTTTTCCTTTCAGCCTAGAAGATGCTTTAACTTGACAAGCTCATGGTTTTTATTGTGAATAAATGGGTAAAAGAAGAAGCTTTAGGAAGACCTTTATCTTTTTGGGATAATTGTTGGACACTGGAGTATTTTTTTTTTGTGAAAATAAGAAGGGAAGAAAGAAATGGAAGAAACTAACTGCTCTGCTGATCTATTTAATCTTCATCTTCAGTCCTTTCTCTGCCTGTTTCTACTGTTCTCTGATTGCTGCCATCTTACACCCAGAGATGGGAAGTAACGAAGTACAAATACTTCGTTACTGTACTCAAGTAGATTTTTCTGATATTTTTACTTTACTTTACTACTTATTTTTATGGCGACTTTTTACTTCTACTCCTTACATTTTTACATAAATATCTGTACTTTCTACTCCTTTCATTTTTAAAAATTGGCTCGTTACTTTAGTTTTGAATCATTTCAATGGAGTTACCATTATTATTTTTCACGTCATCAATACCAAATTCAATCTAATTGGATGGGAATCTACGTTGCATTTGACGCACCACTACAAGATGAATCGACAGATTCGGTGGTATTCATTGGCGGCAAATCATTGCAGCTTGGTGGCGTTAGCATAGTAGCATGGACGACGAGATGATTGAAAATGAACACAACGGAGATCTAGTCCTATTGGCAGACATCCATTTAAAATGTAGGCAACGGCATGAAAAAAGTGGTTTCTACTTTTACTTTTATACTTTAAGTAAATTTACAAGCCTGTACTTTGTTACTTTTACTTGAGTAAAGAAGTTTAATCAGTACTTCCACTTTTACCAGAGTATTTTTTAACACAAGTATCTGTACTTTTACTCAAGTACGGAAAGTGAGTACTTTTGCCATCTCTGCAAACACCCCTCTGCTGTTGTCACAATGACTGACTGTCAAAAGTCAGCGGCTGTCACCTCGTGTGACACCAAGTTAACCTCCCCTCACATCGTGTTACCTAACCTTAATGGATTCAGTGTCTGCAGCAGATTCCGTTTATTTCTCAGTGTGAGTCACACTCTAAAAGCGTCCCACCCAGCTGCACAGACGGGCTGCTTGGAAACCCCTCCTGAACAGTTTACTGTAACTTTTTCATTATCAAAACGTAATCTCCCATCAACAGGGTGGGAGTTTGACAGGATTTCTAATAAGAAAGTTCAGCCAAGAGGACAAATAAATAAAAAATAAAGAAGAGCCTTTCTGCATGGCCTCCAGGATCCACCGTTCTGCATGTTCAGGTGATTCCTGCAGGATATTTGCAGGGAGTTTGTCATTATTTCACCTTCAATGATGTCCTGCTGAGGAGGGAATACCAGGATTAGATGGAGGCCTGGCGAAGCGCAGGAAGGTGGACCCTGAGGACCAGGGGTGAAAATCACTGTTAAAGTTCTATTCAGTTTATTTCTATAGCACCAATTTACAACACATCCAGTTCACCAGATCATCCAGTCAGATTGATTCAAAGTTTTCTATCTAAGGAAAACCAGTTGATTGCATCGACTCATTGACTCTTCAGCAATCCCTCACACTAAGCATGCTTGTAGCGACAGTGGAGAGGAAAAACTCTAAGATGACGAACCGTTTACTACTGAGTTATGTGTTTAATTATTCTGAAATGAAGCTCAAAATCTGTCAAGGACTTTAGTTATTTGGTCTCTAAATAGTGTGAATGTGGCCCCTCAAGAAACAGTGCAAAAGCAGCCATTTATTTTATTATCGGATATTCATTTATAAGTTTATTAAAGATTCTTTTTTTTCTTGTAAAAGACTGAAACATCTTCTTGACCAACAAAATAAAAAAGGAACACCCCAAAACTATAACAATAAGCTTTACAATAATTGATTATTTTCAAAAATTTTCTTTGCGTCTTTTATTTATTTCTGAGCAGCTAAAAAGGAAAAAAAAAATTGAAACAGGGATATTTCGTCACCTCTAAAGAGGGTTTAAAGTTATTTTAACAGTGTAAGCCTGACATGTTTGTATGATTTTAAAACTTTAACCTCATCTTAGAAATCGTTCCCAAAGTTCTTCAGATGGGAGGAAATATTTTCATGGTTTGATATATTTTAAAGGAATTTCCAACCCTGTACGTTTTTCCGTCAGAAGCTGAAAGATTTACTGGAAGTTTGTTTAAGGAGATAAGAGGAGATGTTTCTGCTCAGACTTTCCTGGAAGGTTCTGGTTCGTTTCGTTTCCTCTCTCTGCCTCTCAGGGACGTTTTCTCTTTCTTCATCCCTCCTATCTTCACTCACAGGACAGGAGCTGCTGTTTCAAAGGAAAAGTCCCGCCATATTCAGAATTCAAACTCCTGAAAGTACTTTAAATATGAAATTTTTACAAACTGTTCACTAAATTAATGTTTTTAATTAAAAGTAATTTCCATTTGTGTGATCAAGTCCCAGTGCTGTATCTGGTGTTTGTCACAACGCGCTATTATCCAAGTCATCTTGAAAACATTCTTCTTCCAAATGTTGGCTACATATTACGGGTTTTTTCTCTGGCCAGAAGTTCGATGGCAAATCCTCCCTCTTCAAGTTGGCGATCCAACGACCAACCCGTCCGTGGAGGATCAGGAATCAGAAAGGTGGAATAACTCTTTTTTTCACTTTTACCTGATGTATTCCAGCATCCAGCTGCCATGCACGTGGGCATTGTCAGTTTCACTATAGCTCTGGTGAATTTCAATGGTGAAGTCCTCTGGAAATCTTCAATAATTGTTGTTGATTGCAGATGTGTCTAGTAGTTCCCATTGATTTAGCTTGTAAAGCGGGGAGAATGGCGCTAGGCTTACCGCACCGTGATGTCACTGCTGGAAGATGGCAGGAGGCAGGGGTTACTATATTTGGGCAAAAATGGCCGCTACCAGACTCAGTGATCGCGACGAAAATTATTATTTTCATTTTCTTACCGATTAACGCTAAATTCATTAAATCACCGCAAACATATTAATTTTAAGTATAGATCGGAGGTCTTCAACGGGGGGTTTACGACCCCTAGGGGTTCCACGGAGGTACTGCATGGTGGTCACGAAAGTTTTGGTTGATTAGACTTTTTTTTTATATTCCCTCTGCAATTTTTTCCACTGTTTGAAATGTCTCTAAATCCACATTAACATGAATTAACAGACTATAGTAAACAGATAAATGGAGGCAGAAGATGTCTTTCAGTCATCAATGCACACATTCAGAGACACACAGGAGCTCTTTCAAGCTGGGCACCGTTTCATTCACAACACCTGTCCCATCAACCAGGAATCAGAAATACTTTAATAATAGGCTAAACTGGTGTCTTCCATCTACCTGTATTCATGTTCCTGGGCCAGTGAACCATTGGGCTGGTCTGGATGTCAATTTCGGGGCGTGACATAAGTCCAGATCAGAACCAAATAAGGCAACATCCCCGAGTTTACGTAAACTCTGTGCTTCTTTTGGATTCGCCCGTTTTATGGTGGAAGTTTAGAATTGTGAGATTTGCAGAGAAAGGAGGTGTTGATGGGTTTGAACTTCTCTGTACGTCCATTTCACCCGCTGAACTATAAATGAACATGTTTCACTTTTAGCTTCAAGATAAACTCTCCGTTCTCCTCAGAAGTCTTCAGCCTGCAGCTCCAATGTCTAAACATGCAATTTGGCTCCCAGGCTCAGATTCTGACTCTCACTGACTCAGTTTCTGAGTCAGTGAGAGCTGCTCGCCTCCCGGAGCTGATTGCCTCACCGGCTCTGTTGGTTCTGGTTGCAGGGAGTCCAGTCCAGATGAGGTTCTGGGTAAAGTTCCTTCCATTAACTTACAATTTGGACTTTATGGGACTAAACTGCGTTTGGATGATAGCTTCTCTATGCAGACTGCAGCGGTTCAGAGGGACATGCAATGCATGCTTTCCCTCTTCGTCGGGGCAGGGGGGTGGGGGGGGGGGTCACACTGATTCCACTTCCTGTCTGGATTATGATGCCATTACAGCTCCTGCTCTATCAGCTGGGATCTACCATCTATGGATGTCAGCTTTGGGATTTAACGCCCCACTCTGCCCCTACAGAAGGTAAAGGCTCAGTCTGTGGTTCTGCTGACCACATGTTCAGCCTGTGAATCACAAATATGCAGCTTAGAGAATTTAGACGCTATAACTAGTACCATGTCGGTTTCTCAGAACATTCTGGATTCCACTGAATCCAGTCAGGAAATAGTTCTGGTCTGAGGTTCCTCAGAACCTGAGTCAAAGCCGTCAGCTTTAACTACCTGCAGCTCCTCTGGTTCTGGCCTCAGAGAATCTCTGGAGAACAATTAGAAAACCAAACAAGGAAACCAGCAGGCGGCTCGGAGAGAAAGTTATTGTTCAGCTCTAAATGAATCATCTGAACATGAGGAGAGGATGGATCTGCAGACCTGCCAAGACATGAAGGTCTACTACACTGCAAAAACTATCTAGAAATAAGTAAAAATATCTTGAATGAAGTATATTTCCCCTTAATTTGAGCAGGTAAATAAGATCATCTGCCAATAGAATGAGTAGTTTTGCTCTTAAAATAAGATAATTAGATGATATGAACTTAAAATAAGACAATGTAATTGTTTTTTCTTATTTTAAATATAAATTGTCTTGTTCAATTGGCAAAATGTCTCTTTTACCTCCTTAATTCAAGAACAAATGCACTTATTTTAAGAAAAAATGACTTATTTAGACTGCAATTTTTTTGCAGTGTAGGAGAGCAGAGATCAGAGGGGCAGCCTCATGGTGACTCCTGTCACCTGCTCTTGAGAGGTGATCAAGCTTCTTCTACTCTCCGTGCTTCCAGCCAAACAGGAACATTTATATGACTTAGACAACTTTTATTCTCATTTTGTTTACACAAAATGTGTGTACAAAAATTTCTATTTATTAAATGCAGAAGTTATCAAATGTAAACATTGTGGGGAAAAAAAAAAAAAAAAACGCATTGATATGGAAGTTCAGAGCATCAAACATGCACCGTTCAAAAAAATTAAAGGAACTCTTTGAAAACACATCAGATCTCAATGGGGAAAAAAAATCTTGCTTTTTATTTCTACTGATATGGACTGGGTGATGTGTTAGGAACAAAGGATGCCAGATCATTTGATGGAAATGAAAAGGATCAACCTACAGAGCGCTGAATTCAAAGACACCCCAAAACTTATAGTGAAAAAATAATGCTGCAGGCTAGTCAATTTTGCTGAAATTTCATTGCAGCAACTCAAAATGGTATTCAGTCATTTGTATGGCCCCCGCGTGCGTGTATGCATGCCTGACGACATCGGGGCATTGTCCTAATGAGACGACGGATGGCGTCCTGGGGTCCTGGGGCCCTGGTCCAGATCTCCTCCCAGATCTGGACCAGGGCATCACTGAGCTCCTGGACAGTCTGAGGTGCAACCTGGCGGCGTGGGATGGATGGAAACATAATGAGGTGTTCTATTGGATTTAGGTCAGGCGAGCGGGGGGTGGGGGGCCAATCAATGGCATCAATTCCTTCATCCTCCAGGAACTGCCTGCATACTCTCACCACATGAGGCCGGGCATTGTCGTGCACCAGGAGGAACCCAGGACCCACTGCACCAGCATAGGGTCTGACAATGGGTGCAAGGATTTCATCCCGATACCTAATGGCAGTCAGGGCTGTGTTGTCTAGCCTGTATAGGTCTGTGCGTCCCTCCATGGATATGCCTCCCCAGACCATCACTGATCCCACACCAAACCGGTCATGCTGAACGATGTTACAGGCAGCATAACGTTCTCCACGGCTTCTCCAGACCCTTTCATGTCTGTCACATGTGCTCAGGGTGAACCTGCTCTCATCTGTGAAAAGCACAGGGCGCCAGTGGTGGACTTGCTAATTCCGGTGTTCTGTGGCAAATGCCAATGGAGCTCCACAGTGCCGGGCAGTGAGCACAGGGCCCACTAGAGGACGTGGGGCCCTCAGGTCACCCTCGTGAAGTCTGTTTCATTCTTTTTTCTTTTTTTTTTTTACAGCGTCCTGTCTGGCAATGTGCCAATAAGAATATTTGTCTTGATGCCAAAAAGAGCCCAACAGATTTTACTTTCATAAGTTGAGCAGTACGGCTATCACCATACTGCTCCACTTGGTTCATGCATATAAATTGCTTTATTATAATTATGCAGGGATTTTTACAGTTTATATGGACACTGCAATGTGAATAGAGCAGAAAAACAGAAGAAGAAAAAAAAAGATGAAAGAAAGAGGAGATAGAAAGGAGACAATGACAAAACATTTTCAGTCTGCTTCATCACCTGTAACGAGATGAAAAAAAGAACAGCACAACCGAAAGACATGGTACGAGATATACAATAAAGCAACACCTTGAAACTATCGCTAAAGTAATATTATTAAGTCTGACATGTACTCTGTGTTACCTGAAGATATGAATGTGGGGTTTCTGCATGGAAGTGAATCTCTAAGTACCTGAAGCCTAGCACCTGTAATTGTTTGTGAGGGTGAACTTGTGCATGTAAAGTTTATCCATAGAAAAAATGCTCAATAGTGGTTGTGGAGAGCCGAAGAGGCGCACCCCCAGAGCACTGAGTCCAGCGCCGGGAGACCCAAAGCCCCAGGCGCCCAAAGGGACCCCAAGAGCGAAGGCACCAAGGCGGGGCCAGCCCTGGAAGTCAGACCCCCACCAAGGGAGGAGGAGAGACAGCCACGAAGAAGCCCCCCAGCCACCGCCATGCTGGCGCCCCGGGGAGCCGCGGGGACGAGTCCGTGGGCTCCGCCGGCAGCCGGCCACCCTGAAGTTGGGCTGGGCACCGAACACTGGCCCCTCCACGGCGCCGACCGAGGCACCAAGCCTCGGCGACCGGCCGCAACACCCAACGTGACCGCACCACCCAGGAAAAACACACAGGCGGCCCCACCCAAAGCTGGGGCCCACGCGCATCTGCGGAACCCCCCCAAAACGCCCCCCAGGCCAAAAGCGCGGCCCCACCCCACCAAGACCGATGCCAACAGCGCGCAATGCAACACGCCGTGCACAGACATAACCCAAGAGCAGAAAAGCTGCCCGGCGCCCGACCGCAAGAAGAGCAGACCGCAGCTGGCGCAATCAGCCGGCGTGGTTCACAGCGGAGTGAACCACGCCTCTCCCTCACCGGACAAAGCCAGAGCAGCACAGTCGCGTCCGGAGCAAGCCCCGCCGCCCGCACCGGCCCCCGACACGCGGCCGAAGCAGCTCCGCCGCCCCGGCCCCCCAACGTGCGCCGGTCGGAGCCACTCCACCCGCCCCGCAGCCACACCCGCCGCGATCAGCGGGAACAAAGCAGCTCCACCATGCCTCCAAGAGGGAAAACCCATCCAAATACCCAATCAGCGCAGCCAGCCCATCCACACCGGCCCCCCAACACCACCCCCGCCGGAGCCGCCCAGACCCCCACAAACCAGCGGCGCGCCGCCAGCAGGACCCCCACCCAATGGGCCTGCCCACCCCCCGAGAAAACAGACATGCCAATCCCCCCCCAAAAAAAAACGCCAAGCAGAAAAGCCCCCACAATGTGACAGTGGACACCAGACACTGACCCGCCCGCAACCGCTCCCCCCCACTGAAAAATAAAATAAAATAAATAAATAAATACAAATAAAATAAATAAAAATTCCCCTATGCAAGAGGAGAAATGAAAGCGGAAAAACCACAGCCCAAAACAAAACCCAAGACCTGCACCTCACCATTTCGTGCAGCTCCCCTCCCCCCCGAACCGATACCACAAAACCGGCATCGGAAAAAGCATCGCCCAGGAACCGGCATTGAAGCGAAGGCACCGGCACCAAAGTCAATCCTGTTGAAGCCTGTTTCTGATTGTTCGGTCAGAGACATTCACACCAGTGGCCTGCTGGAGGTCATTTGTAGGGCTCTGGCAGTGCTCCTCCTGCTCCTCCTTGCACAAAGGAGCAGATAGCGGTCCTGCTGATGGGTTGTAGACCTTCTACGGCCCTGTCCAGCTCTCCTGGAGTAACTGCCTGTCTCCTGGAATCTCCTCCATGCTCTTGAGATTGTGCTGGGAGACACAGCAAACCTTCTGGCAATGGCACGTATTGATGCGCCTTCCTGGAGGAGTTGGACTGCCTGTGCAACCTCTGCAGGGTCCAGGTAGCGCCTCATGCTAACAGTAGTGACAGTGACCCTAGCAAAATGCTAAACTGGTGAAAAAGAGTGAGAAAAGATGAGGAGGGGAAAAAATGTCAGTGGCCTCCACCTGTAAAACCATTCCTGTTTTGATGGTTGTCTCGTTGTTGCCCCTCTAGTTCACCTGTTGTTAATTTCATTAACACCAAAGCAGCTGAAACTGATTAACAACCCCTCTGCTACTTACCTGACCAAATCAATATCCCACAAGTTTAATTAACTTGATGCTACATTCTGATTACAAAGTGTTCCTTTAATTTTTTTGAGTAGTTTATTTGGTGTAAATATGCAGTGTTTGGAGTTTTTTTTTCAACATTTAGCCGTCTGATGGCGGGTGGGGAAGACGCATTTGCAGAATCTGCTAATCCTGCATTGAATGCTGCAAAGCCTCTTCCCAGAGGGCATTTTTGGCCATATAACTATGGCCAAAAATATAATCTTCAATCTGGACCTTTCCTGACACCATCTGGATTTTCTTCTAGTGGTTCTGAAGATTGAAATAAGTATTTTTACCCTTAAATTATAATGACTAGATATTTTTCACATAAAATAAAATAATGGAGCTATTAAATTAAATTATTGTAAATGTGATTCTAATTGTCTTACTTGTCTACTCCAATCAAAAGAAAAAACAACTTTTTCGAGAAGAATTGGCTCAGTTTTTTTTGTATTTTCTCAAAAACTCAGGTGTGTCAGCAGAAAAATGGAAGGCCAGTGGAAGCATTCACATCCATCTATTTTCTCCCACTTAGTCGTTTTCAGGGTCACAGTGAGGTAGTCTATGGGTGAGGTCCACCCTGGACCGGTCGCCAGTCTGTCGCAGGGCAACACAGAGACACACAACCATGCAAACCCAATTAACTTACAGATGTTTTTGGACTGTGGGAGGAAACCGGAGTACCCAGAGAGAACCTACGCATGCTCAGGGAGAACATGCAAACTCCATGCAGAAAGACCCCGTGCCGGGAATCGAACCCGGAACCTTCTTGCTTCAAGGAAACAGTGCTACCCACTGCTCCACCATGCAACCTGCATTCAGACTTCTAAGGATAAATAGTATAAGTGAAAAGATGAGAAAAATGGTGGCGTACATGTGTTAAAAAAACAAGCTCTCTCATTGAAGGAAAATCTAAATTTGAAAAATAAATAAAATAGTCACTTTTGTGCATAAACAGACAACACAAATACAACTGTTTTGATTTTAGCAGCAGTGATGTGAACATTCATAGAGTCTTTTTTTTTTTTTTTTAACAGTGTCCTGTCTGGAAATGCGGCAATAAGTTCTTCTGCAGCAGTGATGGTTTTAGCAGCTGCTGGGAGGAAGGATCTGTGATAACACTCCTTAGTGCACATAGAATGCAGCGCTCTGTGTCTGAAGGAGCTCAGTAACAGACTTTTTTTTATCTGTGATGTTATTTTTTTGCCAGTGTCCCTCTGTCTCCCACCAATAACAAGTTAATGTGACCAGAAGAACAACTTATTGTTCAGTTTCTTACATTTCAAAATTATTTTTTTTTTAATTTAAATTGTTATTAATATGCCCTGATTTTAACTTCTTTCTGAAATTAAACATCTTAGTTTATACCATTTGTCCTTTTTAGTGTTTTTATAAACATTTCCTTTGATATTTTTTATCAGTATTTCATAGTTTTTATGTAATTTATTCCGTCTTCAACGTGCTGGAGCTCAGATCATAAACTTTCCTCTCTTATAATTCTAAAGTGTTTTATTTGCGGGTATTTTCTCTGCTGCCTTAGGTCCAGTTTACATTATTTTTCTGGATCCACTCAATTTTATTTCTACCCTGTTTGTTTTTCTTTACTGAACTGAATTTTGGCAGCATGACTTAGTGATGATTTCCTCTTCAAATTAAGCACAGGTATTTTTAGAAACATTTTTCAGACTGCTGACAGCTGAATTTGACTTTTTGTCTGATGGTTTATTTTGCTCACTGAAAAATGGAAAAAAAAATCAGCATAATTTAAAAAAGGACTTGTCTTTGTGATTGTAATGAGTCCTGCCCCCAGGCTTCCTGTGATCCACAGTGACTCACTCTGTGGTTGCTCTTTGTTCTCTGAGCAGATGGATTTATTTCCACAGAGTTATATAAGTTATTGGACCGCAGTCCTGGTGTGTCATGCAGTCGTCGGTCATAGTTTTGTCTGTGCGGAGATTCCCCTTTCCTGATTCCCTTTGTTTTGAAATGGTCCCAAAATAAAGGGACCAAGCAGCAGTTAGAAGTTAACAAGTTTGGGAGGATTACGCTTCAAAAGCATTCAGTTTTGCTATTTTTTTTTTTTTATGGTTTCTGTTTTACCTTTTTTTTATCTTTGGTTCTGTTTGCTTCCCAAAGGAACAAAACTCTCATTTGGTTTAATGAATGGAAAAAATAACAGAAGGGGATTTTTTTTAATCCTTTTTGATGCGTCTTTTGGTTAAGATCATTCAGTTAAAATTTCGGTAAAAACCAGTTTTAGTCCGTGAGGCAGACACCCTGTCTACTTTTAAGGCTAGGTTTAAAACGTTCCTGTTTGATAAAGTTTATAGTTAAAGTGGCTCAGGTTATCCTGAGCTATCTCTATAGCTATGCTGCTATAGGCTTAGACTGCTGGAGGACATAGGGACCCCTTTTTCATCATTCTGCTTCATTCTATCTCTATTCTCCCACTCTGCAGAATCTGTTAGTTCAATCTCTAACGTTCTGCTCTCTCTGCTTTTTCTCATAGTAGCTTCATCTGGTCTGTTCCTGTTTGGCTGTGACTCCATCCTGGAGAGAAATATCAGCTGTGCTGCTGCCATCAACACCTTTGTTTATAGATGTTGGAGCTTGGCCTGTTTTTCAGTGTAGTCCTGTTTCTCTGACTGTGACTAACTGGATGTTCTCTCTTCATCCTCTGACATGGGAGTTGGCTCCTCTCCATTGTCGCTACAAGCATGCTTAGTGTGAGGCATTTGAGTCAATGAGTTGATGCAATCAGCTGGTTTTCCTTAGATAGAAAACTTTGTATCAATCTGACTGGATGATCTGGTGAACTGGAAAGTGCCTTGAGATGACGTGTGTTGGAAATTGGCGCTATAGAAATAAACTGAATTGAATTGAATTAAAATCACCCCTCAGCAATCTGCCCTATCCACATGGGTATATATTTAAAAGCAATGTGTCAACAAGAGGGCAAGCAGCACCATTAAAGCTCCTGTAATATTTAAGTGCACTGGTGGCGCTGTGACATTGCTGCAGAAACACAACAACATAATGGACAAATACAAAAAAAACAGAGAATGCAAAAAGCAACATTCAGAACTTATCAATTGAAAAATAATTGTGTCATGGTTTTGGTTCTGTTTACATTTTAACTTTGAGTTTTCATTGTTTATATTTTCATTTTGTGTTATTCTAGTTATTTTTGATTGTATTTGAGTGCTTAGGTATTTCCTGTTTGCCCTCTGTTGCCCTCTAGTGTCAGTCTCCTTTCCCCTAGCTCCCTTCTAGACTCCTCTGTTCACACCTGCTCCCAGTCTGCTGATTACCCTGGTCTTTGTTTCTCTCTCCCTTAAATGCACCTCCTGCTCAGTCACTGTTGCTGGTTTGTCGTCATTTCTTTGACCACTTGTTGTGAGTATTCCTATTTTTCAATATTTTTGGATTTTGTGGATTTATGTTTTTGGATTTTAGCTTCTGTTTTTTTTTTTTTCAAAATCTGCAAGTAACCACCTCCAGCTTCAGTGTCTGCGTTTTGGGTCTTGTCAAACCTCAAACCAACTTGACAAATTGTTTCCCCTCAAAGAATAGTCCATGAGGACATGGTGTCTTTGCAGCCATAACTAAGCATGTCTCTTTGTGGGCGGGGCCTCTTTCTTTCTGCTCTACAGAGACCTGAGGCCAAGATACCAAGATAAGAGCTTAACCCGGGGGGGGTTTCCTAAAATCCTGACTTTATTAGGCCTCAAATCTGTTTCGCAGAAGCAGCATCAGATCATTAATTCTGTGCAGCTATCCTGCTCCACACCAGACTAACAGCCAGGCTTAATCAATCCTGAGGCCTAATCTGCTCATTTAGCATCACACTAATCAGAAATGAAGGGGTTTTGTTTTTTGCCTGCTTTTTTCCAAGTATTTTGTATCAGCCTGCATTTCAAAACTACTAATATACATTTCTATTTAGTCCAATAGTTTTATAATTTTTAAAAAGGCAGCCTACATCAATGTGACGAAGTGGTTCAGTTTGTGTTCACCACTTGTCCCTTATTCTTATTTCTGATTCATAATGCTTAAATTTAAACATTAGTTTGCAACTTTGCTTTGCTTACTATCCCAGGTTTGTTTGTTATAGCATTATGTTGCAGTTTCCATCCATTTATATGTTTAGGTTAAAGCTACTACTTCTGGATTAGTGGTTGAACTTGTGTATTGTCATGATTTTATGAAAAGCTCGGACCGACATGCAGATAAACCAATCCAGAGAGACAAGGGGAAAAGTTTATTGAGAGGTTTTGTGGAGATTCCAGTGTTGCTCTGAAAAACTGCTCACTGAAAGGTGAGAGGAAGACACTGCGGTTAGTTCAGGTTCAGTGGGAAAATTGATTCTCGAATTTGAAGAGGAGGAAAGGTAGGCAGACTCATGTTTCCAGAGATTAGGTTTACTCTTAGACTCCAGCAGGTGAGGAATGTGTTCCTGTGTTTGTCTCATACGGAGGAGGGCGGACAGGGTTACGCAGAATACGGTTGCTTGTAGATGAACGGAGAAGACTGACTGCCACCTAGATTTCCTGCGGTACTTCAACGGACTATGGTGCAGATGAATCCCTTGCTCAGTGTGAAGCTCAAATGATTCCTCTGGGGGGAAAGTGGATCCAAACCTCCGGTTTGTATCCCCAGCTCAGTTTGAGGTTCAGTAGATCCTTCCAGGGAGAGAAGGTCCGAAAATCCAGTTTGCAGGATGACTTCCTGCCGAGAGGCAAAGACAAAAAACAATATTAAGACTCAAGTTGACAAAAACTCTGTTTGACTCAGTTTGCAAACACTCTCGCGTCGAGGTCGTGGCAGTCAGCAGCTTTAGTACACTTCGTTAACAAGCTAACCCCTTGCAGGTGTGTGAGGAGGAGAATCAGAACCAGGCACCGCCTGGTGGAGGAAGGAAGACAAACACACAAAAACACAGACCACACAGACTGGAGTCCTGACATGTATTTTGTTTCAAAAGTATATTAATGGTATTTGTTTTCCTTTATAGTCACCATTGTTTGTCCCAGTATTTCCTGCTAAATTGGCTGGATGATGTCATTGATTACCTCTTGCATTTAGAGGGTTTCCTTTTGGGGAAATGCTCTGTTTTTCTTTGAAGTAACTTTTTGAGTTATCTTGTCTCACATGGTTTATTATGCAGACTCTTTCATTATGTAGACGAGTTTATAAACTGGATCATTAATTTTATTTGTGTTTCTCAGTTTTCTACCTGTTTCATTGTGGCCTGGTCCAGTCAAGTGCAGGTGTGTTGTCAGAGTGAAAAGTGCTGAATGAAAATCCTCAGAGGACTCTGGAACCGCTGGCTGATGCTGTTTTTTGTTCACCTTGCTGATCCTCGACCAAACTACTACACAATCAATATTACCTTTGTAATTTTCTACTGGGACTTTCTTACTGCACAGCAGTGTTTTTAAAGACGCTTTAAGTTGGACTGAAAGCTCTTTTATTGACTATCGCTGTTTTGAGGGTGGTTTTACCAGCTGTCCCTTAAAGCAAGGAACTGTCTTATATTAAAAAACAAAATCAAAGTGTCTAACAAATTCAGGTTTGAATTAAATGTTTAAAAACTAATTTCACACATATTGAGAGGTAAAAATAATGCATAATGTTGAAAGCTGGAAATGAACACCAGGGCAAGAAGTGTCATTTATAAAAATATTTCCAAACACACGTATCTAATTTTTTAAAAGAAAAGTCCGTTCAGAAAGGAATAACCAATGGATCATTATTTAAACCTAAAACTAATTTGTTCACGGTGATTGAATGAAATTAGCGGTAATCAGTAAAAACATGAAACCAATCATTTATGCCTGTCCCGACATGGGGAGTTCTGGATGGACTGACACCAGGTTCCATCTTCTTCCATTTGTTCCTGCAGGTCCTTGGATTCAGGCCTGCAGATAGTAGCTGGTGCCAAGCTCAAAACTATAGAAGAGAGCATTTTGTTTGAGGACAAGACTCTTGCTCTGTGCTCCAAAGTCTATACGGTACTGAAAATTACTCTGGTAAAAGTGAAAGTCACTGCTAAGAAAATTTCTACAATAAAAGTCAGAAAAGTTTTTCTCAATAATTGGGAAAGTTAACTAAAAGTGTCTTCTGTAAGAATATGATGAAGTGTTTCCATTTTGTCATAGAGAGAAAAAACCTTTTGCTATCCTTCTGCTTCTTAATCACTTTATTAAGCCGGACTAGAAGACTAGAAGTTATGATTTTGTATAAAATGACCATATGAACATGGATTTTTTTTTTTTATCAGTTTGATGATGGTTCCGATTGGATGTAAATGATTAGCATCAAACTGAAGAGAAATAAACACTTTAAATGTGGGTTCATTCCTTGAGGTTTCTTCTCTGCTGTGATTTTCTCTGTAGATCTTTTGATTGATTTAAAGCTGATGGTCCGAAAGCATCAACATTAAAGCTGGACAAACGCTGTACGATTTATTTATTTTCAATCGTTGCAGCTACAGCTCACACTGTATGACGAAGAAACTGCAGGGTTTAAGTTCACAGCTCACACTGTACATCTAAAAACCAGGTGGGACTCAGCTCCGCAGTGAGATGGCGCTACTCGGACTCGTCTATCCGGAAGCCAAACCAGTAGAAAATGAAGCTCACTAGAGTGAAAAGCGCTGCCTCGGCAATTTGGATAATTTTGTGCCGAAATCCCTAAAAAGAAAACGGGACGACGTATTTGAACAAAGACATGGCTGAGCAAACGTGGCTACTACGGTCTGTCAGTTTTACTCCATTTCACTCATTGCACTCCCACCGCTTCTGGGTTTTCATCTGAAAGGAAGAAGAAGAAGAATCCTTGTTTGTCCGACTGAATTTCAAATACGTTTGATTTTTTCCCCCCGATCTTACGACTTCTGATTGGGAGGTGGTGGTCAGAGGTTGATCAACCCTCATTGCTCCCTGTTCACTACATGACGCACGATCAGGCTGAAAGTTGGCACGATTGAAAAATTCTCGTACAACTGGAAAATCGGTCCAAAAAAAGGCAAAAAAATCGTACATTGTAAGCCGAGTTTAACAGGTTTGGCTAAATGTGAAAGGATTGACATCTGGAAGTGTTGACTGGAAACCCAAGAGGAGATGGAGCCATTTCTTCACTACAGAAAGTTTGTCATGAAGTCCAAACGTTGCCCTGCATGCACGGCACTGACTGTGACTTCTTTGTCAGAATTAAAAACATTGAATTCTCGTCTCACCATCAAACACTAGCGTCTTGTTTGGTTTCTAAGGATCGGCTTTGAATTCATAGAAAAAGAGCAGAGAGATCAGAACAGCCCTTTAATCAAGTTTGTTTGGAGCAAAACACACAACTCTTTAGGAGGATCTCTGCAAACTTTGATCATATCTCTGCTGGAATGATGCTTTAGCTGAGCGGCTTTACTGAAGCACAAACTGAAATCCAAAGACACAGTTTGATGCGTTTCAAAAGGATGAGCACAAAGCAAACAGACCAGAGAAAACGTTTCCTCTTCTTCCCTCAGGGAACAAAAATGTTCACGTTTGAACAGATGAGCTGGAGCGGTGTTTCATGGGCCTGTCACAAGCTGTTAGATATTCAGAGAAGAGGAAGTGCAAACCAGTTCTGACTGTGTGTTTCCTTCTGTGCAGTTTGTCAGGGGAACTAAAAGGAGCCAACATCTCCCTGGTGAGTCACTCTGAGATCTTCTGCTGTTAGAGAGGAAGTCCGGACTCCATCCAAACCAAACTGCTTGGCTAAAAACACAGCTGGGAATACAGACGGTTCTTGATTTCCGGGTTCCTTTAAATATCTGAGCTAAAGTCTGAGCGGCTGAGGTGGCTAAATCTGTCCAGACAGAAGAGACTTCCTTTTACCAGCCGCAATATCTCCTCTGAAGGAACACCGGGCTCTGTCCATCAATATGAACATAAGAGGACAGACGTCCTGCACATTTCTTCCTCTTCACACTTACCAGAACATCTTCCTAAACTGGCTGAGAGCTCAGCTGAACCACCTGTGGAGCTAGTTTACCGTTACTTTTTCTAACATGGAAAATATTTTTCAATCAGTGCCTCTATGGTCTTTTTCTATGTCTGCTTCTGTCTCCTTGAACCCCAGTCGGCCTCAGCAGATGGCCGCTCACACTGAGCCTGGTTCTGCTGGAGGTTTCTTAGTGTTAAAAGGGAGTTTTTCCTCTCCGCTGTCGCTGCATGCTTGCACGGTGGGAGCGAATGCTTCAGAGTCAACACAATGTAAACATTTTACTGTCGCTACTGTCATGATGTTTTAAAGAGATCTGACCCACATGCAGGAAACCACTCAGAGAAACCGGAGTAAAAGTTTAACAGGTTTATTACGGGTCCAAACGGGTTGGATTCAGGTGAACTCAGAGGGCTCGTGAACCAGAACTGGAAGTAAGAGGGGAAGTTCACAGAGGTTAGTACAGGGTCCGTGGGAACTTTGAACGACGTTATGTTAGCGGAGAAAGGTTCCTTCCCAGTACCCAGTCGGTGTGGGGTTTTTTTTCCAGAGGTAGAGGCTCGTTGGAGGGCGGACAGGTTTTGGTTTGGTTGGTTCCTGAGGAGCAATGGAGCGGTCTGCCACTTAGATTTCCAGGAGTACTTGAACGGGACGTGTGGAGATAAATCCCCTGCTTAGTGTGAAGCTCAAACAAATCCTTCCGGGGGGGAGAAGGCCAATAATCCAGTATGCAGGATGACTTCCTGCCAAAAGGCAAAAGGCAAAAACAACGTTAGAACTCAGAGAAACAAAGACTCAGCTAAACTCAGCTCGGCTAGAGTACCCAAAACTAGCAAACACTCTGGCGTCAAGGTAGTGAAAGTCCGCTGCTCAAATACTCCCCAGTGATGAGTCAACCAGCCGCAGTTGTGAAGGAGGACCAACGAGGACGGGGCACCACCTGGTGGTGGAGGGGGAGAAAAACACCAAAAACACAACCCACACAGACTGGATTCCTAACAGCTACCTGCTCTTCCAAAAGGGGCGAATCCTGCAAATTTAATGATAAGGTTTAATCAGCTGCCTTTCTTAGATCGATCCTGCAGGTGATGTGTTTTAAATTGGTTCTATAGAAATAAACTGAACTTAATTGAGATTTGGACACAGATTCATTTCCTTGCAGGAACAACCAATTTAAACATACAGCTAGAACAGCGGTGCATCTCAGATTCTCACAGGCTGGTCTTCTGCAACTATCAGGGACGGATTTATCATTAAGCAATACTACAGTAGGCAGTTTCTTTGGGCCCCAAGTATGGTTAATAAAACTATTCCTCATTTGTGCACATTAATTGTGTTTTTGATAAAAATCCTTTTACTAAAATGCCATCAGAAAGCTTATAATATTAAGTGTGTCTCAGCCCCCCCCCCCACCCCTTCAGTGTCCACCATATTGGATCAGTCCATTTGCTGCACATGTTCAGAAAGGTCCAAACAGACAGCAGCAAACCATTTGAAAACAAACCATGCAAAGAGCAGTGTTGCCAACTTAGCGCTTTAGTCGCTATATTTAGTCACTTTTCAGACCCCTCTAGAACTTTGATTTCTAAAAAGCTCCTAGCGCCAAATCTTGAGACTTTTTTTCTGCTACTGGAGACTTTGGAGACAACATCTAAAAGCAGCGAACTCTGCTCTCCAGAGCAAGTAGATTGGTAACCCCGCCTCCTGCTCTCCTCTATCTTGTCTGCTGTCATGATTCATGCAGCTATTATTTCATCCAAATGAAAACTGGAGAACAGAGAAGCAGATCATGGCTTGTCTACAGTGAAAAGAAGGACTGGGTTATTTACTTTGGCCTTTTTGGAAACACAGGAAGGAGCAATCAGCTAAGTGAGCTTAGTGCTTGGAAAAAATCTTTCATTCCTTTAGAGACAGCATGAAAAGTCAGCTGAGAAAACAGGATCTGTATAATGGGTCTGTTTTGTTGTCTTCTCAATTTAGAGGGCCCCATTCCTGTCTTTGCCTAGAGCCCCTTCATTTCCTAAATCCGCCCCTGGTAACTCTAATGCCTCCCTTGCTATTCTAACCTAAACTTCATTAGCCAGCTTCCAAGCTCTGCTAATGAGCTCATACTATGGTCAGCTTTACTGAAGCAGTGATGCATCTAAAACAACCTTCAAGGACTGGAGTTATCCACTGAGCTACTGACTCAATTGAAGGGTTCCTGGTGGATGAATTACCTCTACGGTGCTGCTAACACCAGACTCAGGCCCCGTCCACACGAAGACGAACCCTGGCATAAACACACAAATTTTTCACCAAACCAGCCTCTCATCCATACGAAGCAGGCGTTTCTGGGGTCTGTAAACAATCTTTTTTTTATTCAGCCTTCAGAGTGGGAAGACTTTGAAACGCCGTTTTCGCGTTTCCATCTTTAAGCTCTAACCGCATTTTTTTTTTTTTTACACGCATGCGTCATAGCGTCGCCTCTAAACACGCATGCGCGACACAGTATCACAACAACAATGGCGCCGTACTGTGTTGAATGGTTGCTGCCCATGCTACTCACCCTGCTGTCGGGCTTACAACAGAATCTTCTTCTTCTGGAATATCTCCAGGAAGAACAGAGCAATATAGACGACATAGTTCAGCACCTGAATTTGACTGAACCACGAAAATGGACCCGCAGGGCAACCATGTATAAATATTAGTGCGCATGCCCAACATTTCGTCGCCTATTTTTGCTTTGGCACCACAGCGCCACTTACAGGCCTGGCATACATTTTGTAGCGTTTTCATGCATTCGTGTGGACGATCACATTTATTTTACGTCTCCGTCTTTACGACAAACGTTCTGGAAAATATTAGCGTTTCGTGTTCGTTTTGACTTCGTGTGGACGGGGCCTCATTTCCTTATGTCCCGCTAAAACAGAAACACATGCAACGTTTCAGGGCAACAACCACTGAGGACCGAAGTTTGACACCCGTGTAGATTAAAACAGTTGGATCGGCCAAGTCAAAGTCCAGATCTAAATCCAGCTGCTGTTTTTTAGTCAAGGAGGAGATTTAAAAGTTCTGCAAAGAAGAATGGGCCAAATATTAATGTTTGTTAGGATAATCCCCAGAAGAACCACAGCTGGAACCGTAGACGGTTCTACAAAGTGACAGATTTTCCTTGGTGTTTGGTGTGACTTTTGGAAGATGTTTCTCTCCTCTGGGGACGAATTGAAGTGCATCTGGTGTTGTACACATGCAAGGGAAAGTAGTAAAAATACTCTGTAGTCTGCCGCTGCCACTGCACAGGTCTTTAGTTTATAATGGGGTCTAAAACTGGGCTTTTCTCTCTCACCCCCACCCCCAGATAATTCACCCTCAATCACTCTTTAATAACCTGACTAACGGAGCCAATACAGCTAAGTGAATTTTACATGTCAGACAACTGCAAAGTTAAAAACAATAAATCTTTAGACATATAAACACTCGTGCTTTAGCTCTTTATACGAACCTATTGGCAGCCACTTATTCTTTTCCACTTTTAGATAAAACTAACTAAACGAACCAAAGTATGTTGCAGCTTTATTTCCTCCTCTGCACAATGTGAAGGTTTAGCTTAATTTCCTGATAAATATTTTCTCTGTAGAATCTTCCTGGCTAAATATTTGAAACTAAATGGATAAAAACTGAAAAAGTTGCTGAGAAAAAAATGACATAAAAGAGCAAAAGCAAGAGATGTGCAGCAAAGTATTGTGGGAGAGCAGAAGGGGCTCCTGAGGATCTTTATTGACTTTGTGGAAGCATCAGCCATCTTCAGAGATGGAGTGAGTTGAGCAGTAGTGCATCTATGGCTGAAAGAAAGCTGTCATTGAGACAGTGCCATCCCAGAATAACCCCTGGATCCTATATCGGAGTATTAGGGCCAAGCTAAAGATTTTTTTTCTTCTATTTCGAGAGTAAAGTTTTAACATTGCGAGAAAAAAGTCACAACAATAAAGTCGTAACAATATGAGAAAAAAGTCACAACGAGTCACAACGAGAATATAGTCGTAACTTTATGAGAATAAAGTCGTAAAATTATGAGAATGTAGTCAGCGGCGGCAGAAAAAGCCGATCAATCATGTGACGTCAATATTCGCTACATCAGAACTCATTCAAAAATGTGTTTCCATTTCTTCTTTGCCGCATTTATGCTTTTTAAAGGAAAGCTAGAAACCACCTCAAGCGTAAAAACCTTTTTTGCATCATTTTGCTTCTTTCCATCAAGCTCTTTTAATGCAACACATCAAAAGGTGCAAAAAAGGGTTGATGGAAACATGTCTACTAAGGAATTCCTCCGGGCTCTGATTGGTTGTTTCTAACTGGGAGCTGTGGTTTCCTGCAGATGGCGGTAGGACCACTGGGAGGAGCTTGATTTGTCTTATAGTTTATCTGTAACAGTAACAGTTTTAAAAAGTAAGTAAAAAATAAATTTTCTATAAAAGTTTCCCAGTGCCCCTTTAAGGATGAACTGACTGACTGGGAGTGGCCAAGCAATCATCAGTAGTATTAATCAGAAGGTGGGTCATTCCATCAGTTTCACTGTTTTATTTGGCATGCAGAGGTGAAGGAGGTCAGGAGGTTTTGCACGTCAGCGGTGCAAAACATCTGCATGGTCTGCAAGAGTGGTGGTGGACAGGAATCCGTCTGTGAATCCATAAAAATCTGTGGCTGCTGAGATCAATTTCAATTCAATTCAGTTTATTTATATAGCGCCAAATTCACAACACATGTCATCTCAAGGCACTTTACATCAAGCTGTGTTTCATGAGCTGTGGGTTAATATAGGAGGAGATTCTGGACCATTATTCATCTAATGCAGCGTATCGCCCAAATACCATCTATCGTTTATCAATCCTGAGTTTTCTCACCAGGGAAAAACAGCACCAGCGTTCCTAGATCAGAATAGAGCAGCTCCTGGGTATCCCACAGTTTCCTCCCAGAAAACCTTCAAGGAGAGCCTTCCAGAAGCCATCCTGACCTGATACTCCACCTTAGCCGACTCTTTCAGTGCAGAGAAGCAGCAGCATGTGCCCAGTGCTACTTATTGATGACTCTAGGAGCCAGACATGCAAACCATCATTATAAAAGTGTTTGAACGATCGCAGTTTCGATTCCTTGTTTTGATTTCGGTTCTTTTAAGAAAAAGAATCATTAAAAAAAAAAGTAAAAAAATAATGCGCTGGACTTGGTTTCCCCATCCAGGAAGCTTTTTCAATTCAGTTTGAAGCTTAATATAGTAGCCCATAAAAATATAAAAATATTTGTATAAAAATATCGATTGGCTCAGGAACTATGGAGATATTACTCCTGACCTGAAAAATCAAACCTTATGAAGAGTTACTGTGCGTGTGCCGTGCAGTAAACATGCGTAACGATTATTATGCATAATTTTATACCTTATATGCTCCTATAGTGACCGTGCAATTCCACACAATAGTTTGCAATAATCATGTTTCAACACAACGATTTGGAATTCAATTGTTTTTGCTAGTGTTACGATACCGATAACTTACCCGGCTGTGCAGTATCGGCCGATATCGATACCATCTGTTTGAAATTGATGTGTGCGTATATATATATATATATATATATGAAGAACTGCATACCACATGGATGTAAAATAATTGCTGTCAAGGCTTTATCAAGCTGCTGCCTACCTTTGTGAAGCAGGAAAAAGACTAAAACAAAGTGAATCCAGTAGAACTTATCATTGCCTACCTGGAATGGGTGACAATAGTTGAATAAACTTTTGGATCTCAAAATGGTATCGATGCCCTATTTGTTGGTACTCACTGATAAGTGCTGGATCAGTGTCGGTGCAACACTAGACATTACTATCTCGTTATCGCGGTCAAACCATTCTTGTTTTCTCAAGATAACAAGATAATTATCTTGTTATCATGAGAAAACAGTTATTGATTTCTTGAGATAATGAGACGATTAACCTGTTTGAGTAATGAATGAGGCTGGCCACACACCATAGTTGTGTTCGCAAATAATCAGTGTTTTTGTTTTCCTTTTTCTTTTCACAATACCACCATTTTAGCGCTGGATCGGGGACCTGCCTGATACTGGTATCGGTGCAACACTAGCATTTACTGCTAAATAAGATATCCCAACTTATTTTTTTTTTTAAAACCCGTGATTAATTGTAAAAGTATACTTGCATATATGAAGTTCTTTTTCCACAGCCGGACACCATTTTTCTTTTTGCGGAATGAGTTCGCAAAGTATTCTGGTAAGCCACTTTGTTCCAATTTAGCTCCTGACCACCCTCGGTCTGAAGGGATCATCTTAAGGGTTGAAGGGCACTTCCACCTGACTCTTAAAATTGTTGGGACACGCTACCCTTACACATTAACGCACAAAACCGAGTGCCAGGGACCAAAACCATGCAAGTGATAGAAATGGGATGGCTGTTCAGTTAGAGTGGGGCGGCTGTTCAGTTAGATTTTGTCTAAAATAAAAAGTGGATGAAGTTGCATTAAAAATTTTTCATAAGTTCAGCAGATCTACTTTAAAGTGCTTTTCTTTCCACCCAGAAGGCGTAGAAAATGAGGCGGATATCTGTTAAGACGTAAAGTATAAAAAGGCTCTATGAATTAACAAAAGGAACAGGGAAACCTACACTACCATTCAAAAGTTTGGGGTCACATTGAAATGTCCTTATATTTGAAGGCAAGCACTGTACTTTTCAATGAAGATAACTTTAAACTAGTCTTAACTTTAAAGAAATACACTCTATACATTGCTAATGTGGTAAATGACTATTCTAGCTGCAAATGTCTGGTTTTTGGTGCAACATCTACATAGGTGTATAGAGGCCCATTTCCAGCAACTATCACTCCAGTGTTCTAACGTTACAATGTGTTTGCTCATTGGCTCAGAAGGCTGATTGATGATTAGAAAACCCTTGTGCAATCATGTTCACACATCTGAAAACAGTTTAGCTCGTCACAGAAGCTACAAAACTGACCTTCCTTTGAGCAGATTGAGTTTCTGGAGCATCACATTTGTGGGGTCAATTAAACGCTCAAAGCGGTCAGAAAAAGAGAACTTTCATCTGAAACTCCACAGTTTATTCTTGTTCTTAGAAATAAAGGCTATTCCATGAGAGAAATTGCTAAGAAATTGAAGATTTCCTACAACGGTGTGTACTACTCCCTTCAGAGGACAGCACAAACAGGCTACTGCGGGTACTATTTAATGAAGATGCCAGTTGGGGACCTGTGAGGCGTCTGTTTCTTAAACTAGAGACTCTAATGTACTTCTTGCTCAGTTGTGCAACGCGGCCTCCCACTTCTTTTTCTACTCTGGTTAGAGCCTGTTTGTGCTGTATGAAGTGTATTTATTTAAATTTCCTATTTAAAATAAGGACATTTCAATGTGACCCCAAACTTTTGAACGCTAGTGTACTTTAGCACAACACCGATGGAGCGGGTCAAAGATGAAGCTCTCATCCTGACTTTGGCGGAGTGTAATCATTCTAGCTGCTTGCTGTCCTTGGCAAAAATCTAATCCCATCTCAATGGGAGCCGTCTGGTCATTTCCTTAATCAACTTAAAGCCACTCTGCAGCATGAACAGATAATTGTGCACAGTCCTGTGGATTCTTCTTCACTTATGTGCGGCAGCTTCTATTTCCGGTCAGCTGACCTGGCATCAAAACTAGGGAATCCAAAATAAAAAATCTGAATGATTCCTGGAGAATTGAAAGGTTAGAACTGGGTTATCCATGCAGAACCCTAATGATGACACATTTCAGATTCCTGTAAACATCAGTGAAGACCTGACCCTGAACGCCAACTCCACTATACTTAAGAATTTTTGCACCATACATATTTGTCTTTGCGATGCTCTGAACTCCCATATCAATGCATTTTGTAGCATGTTTTTTCTCCCATACTGTTTACATTTAAACACTGCTGCACTTTATAAAACGGAAATGTTAATTTCACTGCTAAGCTGCTGCTCATTCACTGTCTGAAAGCTACAAAACCACATTTCGTTTTGCATACACTCTTTGTATAAAAATTGACAGTAACAGTTGCCTAAGTATAAGTCATCTCTGGAGGAGATCTACTGGACCTGCTGCCTCTGGAGAGTCCACAGCATCACCAGGGACCCCCATCTATCCAGCAATCATTTCTTCAAACTCCTATCCTCAGGAAGGCATCTCTGGGCAATAACTTCTAAAAGTTTCTATCCAAGAAACTGAACAACTCAGTCTAATTCAAACCCTGATAATCATTTATACACTATATTGCCAAAAGTATTTGCTCACCCATCCAAATTATTGGAATCAGGTGTTCCAATCACTTCCATGGCCACAGGTGTATAAATTCAAGCACCTAGGCATGCAGACTGTTTTTACAAACATTTGTGAAAGAATGGGTCGCTCTCAGGAGCTCAGTGAATTCCAGCGTGGAACTGTGATAGGATGCCACCTGTGCAACAAATCCAGTCGTGAAATTTCCTCGCTCCTAAATATTCCACAGTCAACTGTCAGCTGTATTATAAGAAAATGGAAGTGTTTGGGAACGACAGCAACTCAGCCACGAAGTGGTAGGCCACGTAAACTGACGGAGCGGGGTCAGCGGATGCTGACGCGCATAGTGCGAAGAGGTCGCCAACTTTCTGCAGAGTCAATCACTACAGACCTCCAAACTTCATGTGGCCTTCAGATTAGCTCAAGAACAGTGCGCAGAGAGCTTCATGGAATGGGTTTCCATGGTCGAGCAGCTGCATCCAAGCCATACATCACCAAGTGCAATGCAAAGCGTCGGATGCGGTGGTGTAAAGCACGCCGCCACTGGACTCTAGAGCAGTGGAGACGCGTTCTCTGGAGTGACGAATCGCGCTTCTCCATCTGGCAATCTGATGGACGGGTCTGGGTTTGGCGGTTGCCAGGAGAACGGTACTTGTCTGACTGCATTGTGCCAAGTGTAAAGTTTGGTGGAGGGGGGATTATGGTGTGGGGTTGTTTTTCAGGAGCTGGGCTTGGCCCCTTAGTTCCAGTGAAAGGAACTCTGAATGCTTCAGCATACCAAGACATTTTGGACAATTCCATGCTCCCAACTTTGTGGGAACAGTTTGGAGCTGGCCCCTTCCTCTTCCAACATGACTGTGCACCAGTGCACAAAGCAAGGTCCATAAAGACATGGATGACAGAGTCTGGTGTGGATGAACTTGACTGGCCTGCACAGAGTCCTGACCTCAACCCGATAGAACACCTTTGGGATGAATTAGAGCGGAGACTGAGAGCCAGGCCTTCTCGTCCAACATCAGTGTGCGACCTCACAAATGCGCTTCTGGAAGAATGGTCAAAAATTCCCATAAACACACTCCTAAACCTTGTGGACAGCCTTCCCAGAAGAGTTGAAGCTGTTCTAGCTGCAAAGGGTGGACCGACGTCATATTGAACCCTATGGATTAGGAACGGGATGTCACTTAAGCTCATATGTGAGTCAAGGCAGGTGAGCAAATACTTTTGGCAATATAGTGTATATCAGTTCATTTATTTTTCTTTAACATCCGAGTTCTTTCTATTTCCTTATTTAAAATATATATATATTTTTTTATTATGCCTTTAAGTGGTGCTGATTTTAATAACTTTTATTTTTTTGTACAGTGAATTCACGGAGGGCTGCTCCGTGGGGCAGTCGGTAGCACTGCTTTCTTGCAGCAAGAAGGTTCCGGGTTCGATTCCCGGCCCGCGGTCTTTTTGCATGGAGTTACCTGTTCTCCCTGTGCATGCGTGGGTTCTCTCTGGGTACTTCGGCTTCCTCCCACAGTCGAAAAACATGACTGTTGGTTAATATGCTTCTCTAAATTCTCCTTAGGTTGTTTGTCCTGTTTGTCTCTATGTTGCCCTGTGATGGACTGGCGACCTGTCCAGGGTGGACCGCGCCTGTCACCCGTAGACAGCTGGAGATAGGCACCAGCACCCCTCACAACCCCACTTGGGATAAGCATGATGGAAAATGGATGGATAAATTAATGGAAACTAATAGGAATTCAGATTCTGATGTGACATTTCTGTCTCACATAAAGAACCAAAGAATGATCCAGTTTCAAACAGAGTGAAGAGGATTTTTATGCATGGAAGATTAACAGGTCAGAAGTGAAACTAAGTGGAAAGCAGCCAAAAGCCAAAGAAAACAGACCTTCTAGATGTCTTACTGCTGGAGGCCACTTTGAGGGATGAGAGGAAAGTCTGGCTAATGGGAAGGGAAGTAGAGACAGAGGCTGAGTCAGTGCTTTAAGGACATACAGGGCTCAGATTTATATAAGAGGGATGATTCCACATAGTTTCCTTTTAAAGTTTTCTGTGGAAGTGGGAGTGGGATGTTTAGAGAGCAGAGTCAGATTTGAACACTGCCATGAACCCTGATAAATCGTTTTTTTCTATTCTGGGGCCCGGGTCGTATCTACAGCGAGGTGCAGCCAACACATTCCCGCCTGAAATAGAGTAAGTGTGGGATTTCAGCACCCTGCCAGGCTTGTGCCCTCCCTGACGACACGGTCGTCCGTTTATTCTCCGAGGGAGGACAGGCCTCGCCAGGACGGGCCCTGCCAGCCAATCACAGGCCTTGGCGCCATCTCTGCTGAAAACACGGTCAGAGTTGACAGACTACAGCGTGGACATCTAAAGAGTTTGAGACCAGATCATCTCCTGAGTCATCCTCTAAAAAAATAAATAAATAAATCACACCTCGTTCTTCACATTCCTCTGCCGGTCATGCAGTTCTGGGAAATATTACGATCCTTCTAGTTAGAGGCTGATATTAAAGTAAACATGATAAGACACAGAATCTGTTTTACAGATCCGGATTTTACCAAGGAGGTCCTAATAGTTAGTTCCGGCCTCCCGATGACATCATTAAGTAGGATAACAGTCACACATTTCTGCTTCTTAAGAAATGGATGATAAATTCTGCTTTCTAACCTTTCATTCATGACTTTAAACTACCACCAAACATTGGTTATGCAGCAGAATAATATTCAGAACAACACCATAGAGTCCAGTGTTGAATGGATGTGAAGGAAGTATAGTTAAGGTATGGAGTGGCCTAGTCAAAGTTCAACCTCAAGGAAAAATACCCTCAGCAAGGAAGAATCAATGGATCATTATTTATACCTAAAACTAATAAGTTTGCAGTGATTTAATGAATTTAGCAGTAATTAGTAAAAAAATAAAAATAGTAATTTTTATCGCGATCACTGAGTCTGGGAGCGGCCATTTTTGCCGAAATATAGTAACCCCTCCCTCCTGCCATCTTCCAGCAGTGACATCACGGTGCGGTAAGCCTAGCGCCATTCTCCCCGCTTTACAAGCTAAATCAATGGGAACTACTAGACACATCTGCAATCAACAACAATTATTGAAGATTTCCAGAGGACTTCACCATTGAAATTCACCAGAGCTATAGTGAAACTGACAATGCCCACGTGCATGGCAGCTGGATGCTGGAATACATCGGGTAAAAGTGGAAAAAAGAGTTATTCCACCTTTCTGATTCCTGATCCTCCACGGACGGGTTGGTCGTTGGATCGCCAACTTGAAGAGGGAGGATTTGCCATCGAACTTCTGGCCAGAGAAAAAACACGTAATATGTAGCCAACATTTGGAAGAAGAATGTTTTCAAGATGACTTGGATAATAGCGCGTTGTGACAAACACCAGATACAGCACTGGGACTTGATCAACAGCCGATACCGCACCGTGACGTCACAAACCAGTAGGTGGCAGTAGTGTTCTTTGACAAACATGGATGCCCCCAGTAAAGAACATTCACATGAAAATTACTCTGAATTAAAAACACTGATCATTTATTGAACAGGATGGAATAATTTTACTTATTTAGTACTTTCAGAATTTTGAATTCTGAATATGGCCGGACTTTTCCTTTAAAGTCCAGAGGGTATTAACATTACTACACTTTGCCAGGTAAGTCAGGTAGAAATCTGGGGCTGTTTATTTCTGATATAGAATATGGTCAGACATTTAATTGTGAAAAGACAGAGAAATAGGACATCTTCAAGGAGGCAAAGCGCCTTAAACGGTTAACTCTGAACAGTGACTCTGCAGCCAAACGACCCTCTGGCTCGTTGCAAATACTTCGTCACCCAACGAGGGAACCGAATACTCCCGCCGGCCAGCTGTCCTACATGCAAGCTGCTGCCTTTGATTCCCAGAAGATCACCCAGTGAACCTGAAAGAGGAGGAGAGCGGGTAAAGGGCGGGTTGGGCAGCTTTTTGGGTCCAGTCCCAGCAGAGGAATGTGTGAGTGTGTGGGAGCTGCCAAATAAGGCCTCCCAACACATCCAGTGGCTGTCCTGCTGATGGTGGAGGGTGCGTGTTTGTGTGTGCCTGGAAAGCGCTGTGCTCTAGTCGGTTGTGACCGAATGTCGGCTGTGATTTAGGGATTTATTCCAGAGGTAAACTGTAAACCTTTCAAGTCGTTACCAGCTGGCTCCCAGTTTGGCTCCTAGTGTGGCCCTCAGATCTGAGGTCACAGCTTCACGTTTTTAAAGATGAAACCTTTTAGTAGTGGAGATGAATCCATCACATTTGACCTCAAAGAGATGTTTTTAAGCATCAGCTTTTCTAATAACTCACCTTTCTACTGACTACAGAAAGCAATGAATGCAAACTAATGATATTTGGATGTTTCCTGTGGTTAATATTTCCATCTCACTGTGCTGGCCACATGGCTGCTCCATCATCATTTGGTTTAATCATAGCAAAAGAGGTCAGTTCAGTTATCGTGTGTAAAACTGATTCAAATCAAATCTCTTTAAAGGTGCTGTTGAGGATTTTCTCAATTTTTTATAGACCTTTTCTTTTTTTTAAAAAGTGCTTGTGCGAGAGCGTGCACAAGAAATTGTGAAATTAGCTCCAGTCTGTGTGTTTGTTTTTGTGTTTGTCTCCCTTCCTCCAACAGGAGGCGCCTGGTTCTGGTCCGCCTCCTCACACACCTGCTGATGGTAACCTCGTTAATGGAGTGCTCATAAGCTGCTGACTGCCACTACCTCCATGCCAGAGTGTTTGCCAGTTTTGGGTACTCTAGCCAAGCTGAGTTTTTGCTCTCGGCAGGAAGTCATCCTGCAAACTGGACCTTTTCGGACCTTCACTCCCTGGAGGGATCAACTGAGCCTCAAACTGAGCTGGGGATTCAAACTGGAGGTTTGGATCCAGTTTCCCAGAGAGGACGTTGAGTTTCCACACTGAGCAAGGGAATCATCTCCACTACGACCCGTTCAAGTACCGCAGGAAATCTGAGTGGCAGTCAGTTTCTCCGTTCACCTACAACCGAACGTGTTCTGGGTAAACCAAATCAAACTAACACTGGAATACAACACACAGATTGGAGTTAGAGATTCTACAACTTCTCTGGAAACGTGAGTCAACAACCAGATCCCCTTCTCCAAATCCACGAATGAAATTTCCCACCGAGCCTGAACTAATCACTGTGTCTTCCCCTCACCTTCTAGTTCCGGCTGAGCAAAGTTCAGATCAACACTGCACCGTGCATTATCTCTTCAATAAAACCTGTTTAACCTTTTCACCTGGTCTCTCTGAATTGGTTTCTCTGCATGTAGGTCCGAGCTTTAGATAAAACCATGACAGAAATGGGCTTGTGCACGCTCTCGCATGTGCACTTTTCTTTTTATAAAGTTGCTATTCTAAAAGCTGTTTAAAAGTTGCTATTCTCATAGCTCATGCATGCTTACTATGTCTGACCGTTCGCCCTAACCCCTAAATTCCACAATCACTATATAGTGAACTCAGTTAACTTACCGTTCGGACAGATGATCACTTCCCCATTGGTCCACCGCTCGGTGCCTGCGCCATCTTTGTTATTAGTCGCTGCTGTCGGGTAGCGACAGCTATGGCGAGAGCGGGCCACTGTGACAGCAAATCCTATAATGTTCTTTGTGCAAAGCATTCTGGGAAAATTGTGGGTGACCGCAGAAAGTGTCGCAGACAGGAGGCCTCCGATTGGTCAAATTTCCTGTTTGGTTCCTTACCGGCTTGTTTTGTTTGTATGACCGCCATTGTGGAAAACGACTGGTGAAGATGGAGCAGCTAAAAAAGCGAGGTGAGAACGCTGGGACCCTTTTTCCATCTGGATCCCTGCTCTTTTTGGCCCTCATGTCCCTGCATTGTTGCACAAACTTGCCCCCATTTCCTCAGCACCTCTGCTGTGTCTAGACCAACAGCTAGTTCCTGATTGGCCCTCAGCGCAGACCACGCTTCAACATTGGGCATAAATGTGACAAGCTCACTGCGACGCACTGCTGCGGGAGGATAACCAGTCCTTCGCACCTAAGGAGAATTTAGAAAAGCCAATTAACCTAAAACAACCAGAGCCAATAAATGTAAAAATAATTAAATTATCAGCCAACTCAATAACAGAGACAGACTCAAAGTCATGATCATACATGTTAGACTGAAAATACTTTAGTTAAAGGATTCATCATCAAGAAATCATATTTTTTTTCATGTTAAAACATGAACATGGTTTGCGTCAGTTAAGACCTGCAGGAAAATCTACAGAGTGAGAGTAGCTATTATTAGTATTTATCTATTTATTTAATTACTTATTCATTTTTTGTTTGGGCTCATTGTTCTAACCATAAAAGCCCATAAAGCACAATCTTGTTCCTCCTCCTTTGTTAACTGGAAGGCTGCTAATATTAGACCTCCTTGCTTCAGTCTCTATTTCACCAAAAGGTTGTGATTGTTCTCCAACACTCAGGGACTCACCCACAGCTTTTTCATTAATCTTGTGTAACTTGTGTAACTTTATATCAGTTGTTTAAGGTGCCGGGAAATGATGGTAAACAAAACGTGACTAGTAGCTGCTAATGTTGCTAACACTACATCCACATGAACACTCAAACACACAGGTCAGGTTCTTGTCTGTAACTTCTTGATAAAAAGGGGAAAGAAAAGAGGCCATGATGATTAAACATGAATTGAAATACAATTGCAGAGGGTTTGTATAATCCACATACCATTGAATGGAGTCATTGGTTTTGCAGAAATTATCTCCTGACTAAGGAGAGGACTTTGATTATTTTACTTAACAGCAATACCTCAGTATGAAGGATGGATGCTGAAATAATCTCAGCCCAGCAGAATGAAGTTTTCTTTAAAAGGAGAAGTCCGGCCATATTCAGAATTCAAACTTCTGAGAGTACTTTAAATAAGTAAAATTATTCCATACTGTTCAATAAATGATCAGTGTTTTTAATTCAGAGTAATTTTCATCTGAATGTGCTTTACTGGAAGCATCCATGTTTGTCAAAGAACACTACTGCCACCTGCTGGTTTGTGACGTCACGGTGCGGTATCGGCTGTTGATCAAGTCCCAGTGCTGTATCTGGTGTTTGTCACAACGCGCTATTATCCAAGTCATCTTGAAAACATTCTTCTTCCAAATGTTGGCTACATATTACGGGTTTTTTCTCTGGCCAGAAGTTCGATGGCAAATCCTCCCTCTTCAAGTTGGCGATCCAACGACCAACCCGTCCGTGGAGGATCAGGAATCAGAAAGGTGGAATAACTCTTTTTTTTTCACTTTTACCCGATGTATTCCAGCATCCAGCTGCCATGCACGTGGGCATTGTCAGTTTCACTATAGCTCTGGTGAATTTCAATGGTGAAGTCCTCTGGAAATCTTCAATAATTGTTGTTGATTGCAGATGTGTCTAGTAGTTCCCATTGATTTAGCTTGTAAAGCGGGGAGAATGGCGCTAGGCTTACCGCACCGTGACGTCACTGCTGGAAGATGGCAGGAGGGAGGGGCTACTATATTTGGGCAAAAATGGCCGCTCCCAGACTCAATAATCGCGACAAAAAATGTTTTTATGTTTTAACGGATTAAGGCTAAATTCATTAAATTACAGTGATCGTATTAGTTTTAGGTATAAATAATGATCCATTGATTCTTCCTTGCCGACCGGACTTTTCCTTTGAAATACCCGATCAGTTTAAATGAAATTCGGGAAATCTTAAAAGAAGATAAGTCCAACTAGAACCAAGCCAGAGCCTCACTCTGAAAAGGTCAGCTGAAGGTGATCATGTTAATAGATAATTATCCAGATGTTAGTGAGGCTTCAGGATTCGGTGAGGAAAGGATTAGAGAAAATCCAAACATCAGTTCAGTTTAATCATTTGAAACCCAAAAGTTTGACGTCAGTCTTTTTCATAACTGCAATTAAAGCTCTGACTGATCCTGTAAACTGGAAAATACATTTTCTGCTGGCTTCATGTTGAAGTTCTGAGGACATTTAAAGTTGGACACAGAGAGTGTTCTGCATACCAAGTTTGGAAAGGGGATCGAAGCCAGATAAAACCCACAGCAGACATGAAATCCCTCTGACTTCCTGTCTCTCATGAGGGCTGCCTTTCCTTCTGCGTTTTGATTTCTCTCTAAAGGAGGAAGAAGAACCTTCTGGACCGGAGTCTGGATGAGCCATGGTCATATGACTGAATGCAGAGGGGAAGCTGATAAAAATCACATCATGAAAGAACTCTTTCAGCAGCAAATGTTTTATGGGACAGTTCTATGAAAATAGGTTTCTTCTTTCTAGAACTAAAATAAAAATAGAGTCCTCTCCCGTCAGGAATCTCCATCTCCCTCCCTGTTATCCTCCCTCCTTCTCCTCATTTGTTCCAGACGTTCTGAGAATCATCCAGGTCCAGTTTCATGGAACATCATGAACCACGAGAAGCCTGCCGCTCCATAAACTGCTGTGAGCCGCAGAGTTCGCTCTGTCCTCTTTCTTCACATGTTGTTCACATGTGAGGCAGCCCGGTGCCAAACTTTCCAAGTGCATACATCTGAGGGGTTGTCCTGCAGCCTCAGAGCCGTCAGGAAGACCAGAAAACACAGAGGAGCATCCATCAGCTCGGTTCTGTTCATCGGTTCTGGGTTACATGGAAGGGATTATATGAAACTAAGCTACAACAATAACAAAAAGCATTTGTTCCAATAATTTTGGAAGGAAATCTCATCACGGTTTGTTTCTTTCCCTCCTTTACTCTAATGTCCCAATATTCAATCCATATATTTCTATAGCGCTAATCCACAACACATGTCATCTCAATGCACTTTCCAGTTCACCAGATCATCCAGTCAGATTGATTCAAAGTTTTCTATCTAAGGAAAACCAGTTGATTGCATCGACTCATTGACTCTTCAGCAATCCCTCACACTAAGAATGCTTGTAGCGACAGTGGAGAGGAAAAACTCCCTTTGAACAGGAAGAAACCTCCAGCAGAACCAGGCTCAGTGTGAGCGGCCATCTGCTGAGGCCGACTGGGGTTCAAGGAGACAGAAGCAGAGATAGAAAAAGAAGCAGAGATACAAAAGGTAACTGTAAAAGGTGGCTCCATCCAGGAAACACACAGCAATGCAGACCGGCTCCAAGCCAACTCCCGTGTCAGAGGATGAAGAGAGCACATCCAGTTAGTCACGGACAGAGAAGCAGGACTACACTGGAAAACAGGCCGATCTCCAACATCTATAAACAAAGGTGTTGATGGAAGCAGCACAGCTGATATTTCTCTCCAGGATGGAGTCACAGCCAAACAGGAACAGACCAGGTGAAGCTACTATGAGAAAAAGCAGAGAGAGCAGAAGGTTAGAGATTGAACTAACAGATTCTGCAGAGTGGGAGAATAGAGATAGAATGAAGCAGAATGATGAAAAAGGGGTCCCTATGTCCTCCAGCAGTCTAAGCCTATAGCAGCATAACTATAGAGATAGCTCAGGATAACCTGAGCCACTCTAACTATAAGCTTTATCAACAAGGAAAGTTTTAAGCCTAGCCTTAAAAGTAGACAGGGTCTCTGCCTCACGGACTAAAACTGGTAGTTGGTTCCACAGGAGAGGAGCCTGATAACTAAAAGATCTGCCTCCCATTCTACTTTTAGAAATTCTAGGAACCACTAGTAAACCTGCAGATTGAGAGCGAAGTGCTCTGTTAGGAACATAAGGAACAATCAGATCTCTGATATCAGATGGAGCTTGGCCATTTAAGGCTTTATATGCGAGAAGGAGGATTTTAAATTCTATTCTGGATTTAACAGGAAGCCAATGAAGAGAAGCCAGGATAGGAGAGATATGATCTCTCTTTTTCATTTTCATTTCAGTCTGCAAAAGATTTTGCAGACTGTTAGAGAACATTAGAGACACCTGGAAATCTAGGATTGGTGCTCCTGTCCTCCAGCTGCTGGTGAGTCTGCTATGGCTGCAGTAACCTAGATCTTCTGTGGAGTTTCTAAAGTTGCTTTGACCTGTTGCCACCCCAGTGTCTCCCTTTGGTTTAGAAAATCCCACGGCTCATCTCAAATTGCTTCCTGTGAGTTTTCAGTTCTCTGGGTTCTTCGGTTGGAACTCCCCATCACAGGTTTAGCTTCATGAGAGGAAAATTATAAATGAGTGAATATTCCAAAACAACTGGGATACTGAGGCGCCATAGATTCCTTTCCTTGGATCCAGAAAAAGTTGCCAAATTTAATGGAATCCATTTAACATCTCTGATAATTCAAATGATTTTTGAAGAGATCTGTGAGCTTAGAGATAAGACTTTATTCAGAACACAGAGGGGGGTGTTAAAAATGCAGCTTAACTTGGGAACATTGAAGCCTATGTACAACATTGGTTAATTGAACATTTAGGTCTGCCTTAAAGTTCCAAAAAAGTTAAACAATCCACTGGACTTTGTTTCCAAGTTTGAAAACGTTTTGCTTCCCCTCCAGGAAGCTTTTTCAATTCAAACTGTCAGAAATAGCATTGAGTTCCAGGTTTTATAGAGCGGACCTAAGCCAAAGCCTTGTTTTGGCTTAGAAAACATGCAAATTGAACCAGATGAACAGGTCCGCCCCTTTGGAATGGGGTTCATTTGGCTTCTTTTTAGCCTGCAATTTCAGATACTGGTCTGTGTCTCTGAAATGGGGGTCGTTAGAGGGGATAGTTGGCCTGGCCGAAAAGGCGAGGTCTTCTGTTCCCCTGTAAAGGGGTTGGGGTTGCAATGATAGCAGGAAGGGATCAACTCTATTGCTGCATTGTAGGTTTTTGAAAGCTGAAATCTGAGCCCACCCCCTCTGTTTAAGGTTGGTTTTTCTTTCCTAACATAGACGGCTTCCTTCCTCTCAAACCATCTGTCTTCTTTGTCTAAAATGTGAACATTCTGGTCCTCCAAAGAACGTCCTTTGTCCATCAGGTGTAGATGTAGCCTAGAGTCTTGTCCAGAGTAGGGCGCTCTTTGTTGGGCCATGCGTCTGTGGAGAGGTTGTTTGGTTTCTCCAATATAAAGATCAGAGCATTCCTCACTGCATTGTCTGTCTTAAAGTTATGGTGCCATGCATCCTCTTAAAAAAATGATGCCCATTTACCTTCAGCAGCGCTTTCTCAAGTATTGCCTAAGGCTGGAATTTTTCTTCCTCCAAACAGATCTGTCTTCTTCCTCACTGAGTGGACATCCAACCAACGTCTAAATGTTTTCTTATGTTGTGGATTGTTTCACACTGCGGCTTCTTTATGTGTCAGCAGATTTCACAGCTTAGGAAAAAAAAATTTCCTCCCCCCCCCCAGCTTTTATTGTCATTCCACTGTCATAAGTACAGAGCAACAAAATTAACTCTCTGCATTTAACCCATCCGTTTGGGGAGCAGCGGGCTGCCATTGTACGGCGCCCGGGGAGCAGTGTGGGGTTAAGGGTCTTTGCTCAGGGACACAGAGTGGCAGTCTGTGGGAGTGGGGCTTGAACTCAGAATCTCAGGATTCCAAGCTCTATACTCTAACCACTAGGCCATTAGGTGAAGAGATGATTGATGGACTCCCTGCCAAACTGTAGTTCTGCAGTTTTGATAATTTCAGATCAGACTTTTTAAAGGTAAAATCAAGCCCTCTTTCATACCTATCAGAAATAAATTTGCATAGGGCATGGGGTTATTTCCTGTCTGCTTTGGCAAACATGGATTTGATTGATTGCCTTTATTGATCTCACTCTGAAGAGATTTACTCATTACATCAGCTCAAACAAAGGAGAGGAATGTGCCAAAGGAAGAAAAAGCTGCATGGGATATATACAGTATATACAGTATGCACACATATCACATCATTTATTTATATATATATATATATATATATATATATACACTCACCGGCCACTTTATTAGGTACACCTGTCCAACTGCTTGTTAACACTTAATTTCTAAGCAGCCAATCACATGGCGGCAACTCAGTGCATTTAGGCATGTAGACATGGTCAAGACAATCTCCTGCAGTTCAAACCGAGCATCAGTATGGGGAAGAAAGGTGATTTGAGTGACTTTGAACGTGGCATGATTGTTGGTGCCAGAAGGGCTGGTCTGAGTATTTCAGAAACTGCTGATCTACTGGGATTTTCACGCACAACCATCTCTAGGGTTTACAGAGAATGGTCCGAAAAAGAAAAAAATATCCAGTGAGCGGCAGTTCTGTGGGCGGAAATGCCTTGTTGATGCCAGAGGTCAGAGGAGAATGGCCAGACTGGTTCGAGCTGATAGAAGGGCAACAGTGACTCAAATAACCACCCGCTACAACCAAGGTGGGCAGGAGAGCATCTCTGAATGCACAGTACGTCAAACTTTGAGGCAGTTGGGCTACAGCAGCAGAAGACCACACCGGGTGCCACTCCTTTGAGCTAAGAACAGGAAACTGAGGCTACAATTTGCACAAGCTCATCGAAATTGGACAATAGAAGATTGGAAAAACATTGCCTGGTCTGATGAGTCTCGATTTCTGCTGCGATATTCGGATGGTAGGGTCAGAATTTGGCGTCTACAACATGAAAGCATGGATCCATCCTGCCTTGTATCAACGGTTCAGGCTGGTGGTGGTGGTGCCATGGTGTGGGGAATATTTTCTTGGCACTCTTTGGGCCCCTTGGTACCAATTGAGCATCGTTGTAACGCCACAGCCTACCTGAGTATTGTTGCTGACCATGTCCATCCCTTTATGACCACAATGTACCCAACTTCTGATGGCTACTTTCAGCAGGATAATGCGCCATGTCATAAAGCTGGAATCATCTCAGACTGGTTTCTTGAACATGACAATGAGTTCACTGTACTCAAATGGCCTCCACAGACACCAGATCTCAATCCAATAGAGCATCTTTGGGATGTGGTGGAACGGGAGATTCGCATCATGGATGTGCAGCCGACAAATCTGCGGCAACTGTGTGATGCCATCATGTCAATATGGACCAAACTCCCTGAGGAATGGTTCCAGCACCTTGTTGAATCTATGCCACGAAGAATTGAGGCAGTTCTGAAGGCAAAAGGGGGTCCAACCCGTTACTAGCATGGGGTACCTAATAAAGTGGCCGGTGAGTGTATATATATATATATATATATATATATATATATATATATATATATATATATATATATATATATATATATATACGTATATATATATATATATATATATATATATATATATATATATACGTATATAGTTATTGCACTGGGTGTCGGATGTAGAGAAACTGGTTATTGCACACGGTATGAAATAGTACGGTAGCGCTCCTTCTTACAGACGGGGTGTAAAAAGTCTTTCACTAAAGGAGCTTCTTAGCTTCTTAGCTCCTCTATGGGTTTTTACCACTAGGTGCACTGTTGAGCACTGTCTGTAGACCAAAACATCTCAGTTTTAATACAACTATCAAGATTAACAACATGACACAAGTGTTGGTTAAATTAATCAAAAATATTTTTTATGATAAAATCATCAATTCCTCCAATGGAATTCAGACATTACAGCACCTGTAAAATAAGCAACTATTCCCTTTAATGCATTAATGTCTTTTTTTTTTATTTTAATATAATGTGAGACAACACACTTAAGTTGCTCTTGGTGTAAAGACTCAGTGTAAGCACATAGCGTGATCAGGTAACTGCCTCTGCTCCTTGTTATCTACCAACTCAATGGAAAATCTGAAAATTTTAAACACCAGTTATCTGTTTTAATGTTATATTTTAAACACATCATGGATGCAGGTGAGGATCGTGGTGGGCAGCACATTTAACAATGCTAACTGTGTTAGCATTGATCAAATCTAATAATTAACCCACTGGACACCGTTGCATAATAAAAATAATTTAGCTTTTTTGATCTCACATTGGAGAAATTTATCTCTGCATTTGGACCCATCCCTTTCAGGAGCAGTGGGTTGCCATTGTGTGGGGCCCAGGGAGCAGGCCGCTTGAGCCAGCCGCTGAAACCACAAGGTCACTAGCAGCTCAACTCTAATAAGACTGTTGCACGAACGGTTGTCTTTTGGTGAACCTTTTTGCTTTGTCTGCCATTTTTGCTACTATGCTACTATTAGGTTTATTCAATGATGACTATAAAATTAATGTGTGTTTATGAAACATTTGTGCGAGGGGGTGCTCCACTCCTGTCTAATGATTCAGTCCGGAGACCATCCTGCCTTGTCATTCTGATGGAGCATTCTGTCTTCATGAACTGATCGATTGTTCTGTCAGAACAATACTCCGTTTGTAACCATGTGTCATGTTCTGTTAATAAAATGCTCTGCGGAGGAGGTCCAGTGGGAGACAGTGTGTTTGAGTCTGGGGTTCAACTGTCTCTCCTTTCTGCAGAAATTGTATCCATAAATGTGTATTTCAGTTCTTCTTTTGCAAAAATCTACATTTTATGAACCCGACAGCTACATTGCTAAGCCTTGAGTGGCAGCTATTCTTGTGCTCGCACACATGACCAGACGGCTCACGACCCGCCCGGCTATGTAAACGAGCCTGAAGAGCAGCAGACAGATGGTGTGTGAGATCTTACCATAAAACATATATATATTCTTCACAAAACCATTCCTCGGGTTCTCCTTCCTCTAAAATGGCAAAGTTTTGCTTTTTGCTTCTTAAAGGTAATTTTCTATATTGATTCTACTGCACGGGTGTCAAACTAGTTCCAGAAAGGGCCGTGTGGCTGCAGGTTTTCTTTCCAACCAAACAACAGTGCACCAGACTCCATTCATATCATCATGTCATCATGTTCAGATTGGACTCCCTTGATGAGATGACTGGAGTCTGGTGTGCTATTGTTTGGTTAGAAAGAAAACCTGCAGCCACACAGCCCTTTCTGGAACCAGTTTGACATCCCTGTTCTACTGCAAGAAAGTAACTGTGGTTAACTGACTGCATGAAATAACATTTACCAACAGGAGGTGGCGTTGAGTTGTTCTGATTTGATTAGAAGCCTTAATCTGTTATATTTCAGTCCATTGGTCCAAATATGAATCAGAACCACAACTAAATTTTGTTTCGTATACACTGTGAATACAAAATGACAATAAAAGTTGTCTAAATCTAATATTTTACAATAAAATCATCTTTGTAAAAAACGACTCTCTCTAAAAACCTGAAAAAACAAGGAGTTTGATCGAGCCTTTGAACCTATAAAGTTGTGCTACAAGCAAATTTAAATGTCAGAGCAATTTTCCAGTCCTTCATGCTACCCGAGGAAAATCTAATTTTTCCCTGAAACTCTGTGGATCACGTTGATGCTGACGTCTGGGCTGCTGCTGAGCTTCAGTAATGAGGATGATTGGTCGATGCCCTTTTCTTTGCCAGTTAATTTAATCTCAGGTAACCGTGGGTTTAAAGAACATCCTGGAGGGAAAAATGTCACCCTCAGTAAACGGGGATGGGACAGCAGCCCAGTCCACCCAGCAGTGGGGGCTCCTGTAGGGGGGGAGTTTATAGCCTCTTTTCAACTACCCTTTTAAAACTGTGCTGAAATTGGTCCAAGTATGGTAACCGAGATCACTATTGATGGTACGCAAAACTGAACCGGACAGCGCCGGACACAACCGAACCGCACTAAACTGGTACTAGTTCATCCGTAGGGCTCGGCACGGTTCAGTTCAGGATCAGTTCTCAGATAACAAAGAGCGCATGAGCAGACCACCTCATCTCCTTAAGGTCAACGTCCATAATCATAAAATTTAAGACAGTCATAAAAATACTAGATTCCCTATTGTGCCACAATTTCCAGTGATAATTCTGCTTAACTGTGATGAACCTCAACATCTGTCGTTGTTTCCTGCGTCTGGAAGCCCTGATTGGACTATCGTTTGTCGTATCCACCTCCAAAAGGCCAACTCTGTTCAGTAAATTCACCAAAGGCTGCCTCCTTCGCCTGACTCCCCGCAAACTTCCTGAATGTTACGGGCGCCGCCATGTTCTTCTTGTAGTATTTTATCTTGGTTGGCAAACTAGTTGAAGTGCATTACCACCACCAACCACCAACTGATAAGGAATAAAACGAGGAAACATGAAAATGAGTTCATGTCATGATTTTATCAAATGCTCTGACCCACATGCAGAACACCAACACAGAGAGACCAGGGAAAAGTTTAACAGGTTTATTGAGAAGGATGAGATGAGCCCAGTGTAGCTCTGAACACTGTTTAACCAGAACTGGAAAGTGAGGGGAAGACACTGCGGTTAGATCAGGCTCAGTGGGAAATTAGATTCTTGAACTTGAAGAGGAGAAATAGGTAACTGACTCACATTTCCAAAAAAAAGGCGTCTCTTATTGACTCCAGTCGGTGTGGGATGTTCCAGTGTTTGTCTAGATCGATGGAGGGCGGACAGGGTTTACCCAGAATGCGGTTGTACGTTGGTGAACGGAGAAGCTGACTGCCACTCAGATTTCCTGCGGTACTTGAACGGGTTGTTATGGAGATGAATCCCCTTCTCAGAGAGAAGACCCAAACGATCCTTGGGGAAAAGGGTTGATCAGAAGCACAAACTTGAATCCTCAGCTCAGTTTGATTCTCAGAAGATCCTTCCAGGGGAGAGAAGGTCCGAACCATCCGGTTTGCAGGATGACTTCCTGCCAAGAGGCAAAGACAAAAACAGCGAGGTTAAAACTCGTGTAGACAAAAAATCTCAGCCTGGCTAGAGTACCTAAATCTGGCAAACACTCTGGCGTTGAGGTAGTGGCAGTCAGCAGCTTAAGAGCACTCCGTAAATGAGGTAACCTTCCGCAGGTGTGTGAGGAGGCCAACGAGAACCAGGCACAGCCTGGTGGAGGAAGGAAGACAAACACAAAACAAACCACACAGACTGGAATCCTAACAGCTCATCATTACATTGTTCTGAACTCGACTCCCCTTCAACTGATCTCTGCTTTTTCCGCCTTTTCTCATTTTTTGACTTTACTCTCTTCCAATCTTCTTTCTTTTTCACAATTTCCCTCTTCCATCGTTCAAGAATCGCTTCCTCTTTCCTCGCTACTCACAACCGAAGACATTTCTCCACAAGCGACTTAGAAACACACGCCATGCACATCCGAATCAGTGTCCCTACTGCTCTCTGCTGCACAGCTCACTGCAGATGGTGGCTAGCTATCAGTGTCCCGTCCTTTGTCCGGACGGCGCTGCCATGTTGATTTGCTTGTTTCTCTCTAGCGAGCATTAGTATCATAGATCACCTCTAGGAGGCGAGGAACCATGCAAGCATGGTGTGTAAACGGTCATAAGGAAACAAGGTCAGCACTGTTAACTGATCAAAGCTGTATTCGAAATCGACATGGTTGGGTTTTCAGAGGGTAGTGTAAATAGGGCTCATATGAGGTCCAAATTTGGCTTCAGGATGAGCTCAGATGAACCTCATTGGTGGAACATCTAGGTGTAAGAATGAAACCTCACCACATGCTTTGCTCCACTTTATCTCTAGTCCAGGTAATGGGGCTTAGTCATTAGGAGTCGTTTTAAGAATTTACCATGATTAATCTTGGGTAAGGTGTTTGAAATATTCTCATATGGCCACAACATTTCCTCCAGAGGACTTTTTGACAGTGTCGGTAGCTGTAGATCATAGGGCGACAGTGGCGTTGGATGTAGGAGTTTGCCCTGAAATCGAAGGATTGACGGTTCAAGCCCCCTCTCTGACTTTCAGTGTCATTGTGTCTTTGGGCAAGGCACTTCACCTGCATTGTCTACTGATGGTGGCAGTGTATGGCAGTCCTGATTCTGTCAGTGAGCCCCAGGGCAGCTGTGGCTACAATATAGCTTGCCACCATCAGTGTGTGAGTGTGTGCGTGAATGGGTGAATGAATGTAGTATAAAGAGCTTTGGTCAAGTCTCCTGACTTGAAAAAAGGCACTGTATAAGTAAATACCATTTACCATCTGAGTCCAGTCTGAAGGTGTCATCCTTGGGGCAGGACCTGATTTTATGGTCAGCACCCTCTAGGTCCAAAATGAGCTTCCCTGTGAACGGTGGCACAAACGGGTGTTCTTGCTGGCTTGGTTCTTTTTGTTTGGACAGACTCTGGATGTTTGGATATTTACGACAAGTCTTACTCCTGCAGTTTGTGAACACAAATCTACTAAATATCAGCTGAGATGTAGGGAACACCTGCACCAAGTTCTTCTTAAAAGTTACTCACATATTTTATTGTACTATTGTGATAGTGTGGGGTCCTGTCACTATGCCTCTGAATGATCGTTTGTCCTTGTCACAAGGATATCCCTTTGGCTGACTGGTTGGCATGCATGACTTTCACCTGGAAGTCTGTGTGTTCAAACCCCACCAGCACCTTCTGTTGCACAACAACAAACTACCCAGTTATCTCTGATTAGAGTGGAGCTACTTGGATAGTTTCATCTTACCAGTCTTGTTAGGGCAATTTTAGGAATTTGGGATTTTCTTTACAGTAGGTTATAGGTCAGAGAAGGCTTTGTGTTGGTCTTGGAGCTCATAATTGAGCTTGAGACTATCAAGATGGCAATCCCTCTCTGCAACTGCTCTTCACCTTTTCTGCTTCAACCATGCAGCTTAGGTGGATGATCTGCAGACTGGCTGCGTGCAACAAATTCTGCACACTTGCGACATGCAGGGTCCAGAACGTCCTCTACTTTCTATTATTAAGCAATAAGAGGAAGAGGGAATGGACAGTTGGGGGTTCTGTGCGCCTCTTCCGGCAGTTCATCCTGTTGCTGTCATGAATGAGCTGGTTTCTGGTAGACAAAATGAGGAAGTGGTGGCAATGTGGAAGTGTGAAGAGGTCAGTTAGATCTCTTACCATTTATGCATTTTTAATCTGTCAATGTGTTAATGAATGTAAGAGGGGGTCGCTCCTTTTACTGACATGCTGCTAAGCATTACTGCTAGAGATGTGAAAACATGCAAAAGACTTCCAGAGAACTTTATTTTGTTTACCCACAGTTGTTTTGCACTATCCCCCCCCCCACAATCTGTGCCAGTACTGTTTTACATTTCCTTTTCACTGTTTACATTTCCTTTTCACTGTTTACATTTCCTTTTAATATATTTATATATATTTTTTGTAACTGTTTACATTTCCTTTCCTTTTAATATATCTATATATTTTTTATATATTTTTATTTTAATTTTATTTCACGGTAGCTGTTATGGAAGTCCCAAATCTCATTGTATTTGTCACAGAATATAATGACAATAAAGGCTTTTTGACTTTTTGACTTTGACTTTTGAAGTCACTCACTGTAACCCCATAGAGCGCTGGTGTCCCGTTCCTTTGTCAGAGGGCTGCTGCCCTGCATGTTCTAAACATACCTCTGATCCTTTAAACCTGATTTAAACCAGCATGTCCATAACAGCCATCTGTCAGTCATGGAACCATGAAAAGAAAGCATTTCTATGTGTTTTCTCGTGCTTGTTTGGATCCTAAAAAAGTTTGTCATACATTTGGATAAATTTGGATTTTTTTTTTTTTTTTTTTTTTTTTATAAAGTGTTAAATTTTGGGTTAAAAATGCAGTCTTACACTGAATATCTGCAGCAATGTCCGGGGGGAATTTCAAATTCATCCGGGATTTTGGTCGACTACAGTGCAGCACATAGTCGAAACACACCGGGCATTCAAACGGGGCTGGTCCGGGAACCCCGGTAGACAGAGGCAGGGAGCCAGCGGGGGTAACAGCGGTTGGGTGCAGCTATCTGTATTCAAAGCGTTTTGAGTAAGTGTTTTATTTTTTTTCCTCTCTCCCGCTGCTCCCGTGTCCCGCATCTCGGTCTAACATCATCCGACCTGTCGCTTTGAGACATCTGATTGGCGGACGCAATTTCACTGCTTAGAGAGTAGCTACGTGGAGGAGGAGAGACACACAGCAGCACTCAGTGAATATTAACCAGCAGCTACTTCGATGTTTAAGTAAACGTTAGGAGACGGTTTGGTTAAAATAATTAGAGATGCCACGCAAAATCTGTTTGTTAAACATGCAGAACTTTTTCAGCTTAAAATGGCAACAGATTGTAAGTTTAAACAAGTTGGTATTATACCACAAGAAGCTTGAGAAAACAGTTTGTTCTTCTTTGCTAGTTAAAAAAAACTTGGCTTCTCAGAGGACCATGACTCCCAGTTACAGGTTCAAACAATTATTTTAGTACAGACGGAATCAGACTGGAGAACTTCTATGTTTCTGGCATCATTATATTAGTAAAGAGGTTCATAAATATTTTTAAACGGCACAGAGAGAAGTAGGGAGAGCTGCAGATTGAAAGGTGAAACAGATTTACAGGGATATGCAACATACAATAAAATACATCTCCCAAGTTTACCATAAAGTTTACAAGAGAAAAATATGCTATGCTATATTTAAAATTCAGCATATCCAATTTTTTTTCTGGATGGAATTCAAATTGTGTTTCTAGGGATGCATGATATATAAATTTTGGCATTGGAATCAGCTCTTATTAATCATTTGTTTCATCCATTGATGTTTTTGGGCCCTGTATTTGTAATGCACCAAAAGGCATCTCTCTAACATCTATACATATCAGTGTGTTGTGGTCATCTGTTCTCAAAAATAGGAACGCATTCAATAAATAGATGTTTGAGCTAATTTTTGTCAGGAATCCAGTTTGTGAGGTCTGTTTTTGTGTTTCCTTTCCTTCTCCACCAGGTGGTGCCCCATCCTCATTGGGCCTCCCTGCACCCCTGCGGCTCGTTGCCTCATTACCTGTGGAGTGTTCTTCAGCTGCTGACTGCCACTACCTCGACGCCAGAGTGTTTGCCTATACAGGGTCCTCAAGCCATGCTTAGTTAGCAGAGTCTAACCTGAGTTTTTTGTTTGCCAGTTTTGGGTACTCTAACCAAGCTGAGTTTGCTTAGTCAAACTGAGTTTTTATCAACCTGAGTCTTAACTTGTTTTTGTCTTTGCCTCTCGGCAGGAAGTCATCCTGCTAACTCGATTTGTTCGTACCTTCTCTCTCTGGAAGGATCAACTGAGCTTCTAACTGAGCTGGGGTTCCAAACAGGAGGTTTGGATCCACTTTCCCTAAGAGGTTGCCTGAGCTTCACACCGAGCAAAGGTTTCATCCGCACCACAGCCCGTTCAAGTACCGCAGGAAATCTGAGTGGCAGTCAGCTTCTCCGTTCACCAACATAAACAACCGCAGTCTGGGTAAACCCCGTCTGCCCAACACCAAACAAGACAATCACTGGAATCTTCCCACACAGACTGGATTCCATAAGGGACACCTTTTCCTGGAGAAGTGAGTCTGCAACCTATTCCTCCAATTCAAGTCTAAGAATCTAATTTCCCACTGAGCCTGAACTAACCGCAGTGTCTTCCCCTCACCTTCCAGTTCCGGCTGAGCAGAGTTCAGAGAAACTCTGCACCGAGCTTAATCTCTTTAATAAAACCCGTTAAACTTTTCATCTGTGTCTCTCTGTTTGGTCTTCCGCATTTTGGGGTCAGACCTTTAGATAAAACCATGACAATGTTTGGAATATTAGCCTAATGAAAGTGTAACTGTAGGTCCATGAGCCGCCACCCAAGTATCCCCATCAACTCTCATCACAAAGTTACACTCTTGCGGTGACGGTAGCCTGGACCCCGGCGGCCCCGTGCTTGACAGGTACGGTGGGTGGAAACTTTCCCTCACCGGGTCGGGTTTGTTCGCTCTCCATCCCCGGCTGGCTCCCTGCCCCCGTCCGCCGAGGTTCCCAGCAGGACACCCCCCCCCCCCCCCCCTATATAAAAGAAGTGTCCTCCTTTCCAGAAACCCAAATCTGGTCACCTTATGATGGGCCTATGTTAATTTAAGCTGGTTAATCATCTAGCTCAGCTCTTACTTTTAAAGAAGAGTTCAGAATTATCATTTCTTTTAGGTTTGGATTCAGTTCTCATAAAGGCTTAATGCTGTTCTGACTTATCCATCCAAAACAAACACTGGGCCTTGTTTTGGAAAACTGTCTTGTTAGGACATCCAACTCTCTCCATGTTTTATTTATCTTGCTGCTAAGATTAAAGAATGTGGGGGGGGTTGGCCTCATTCATCATCCCATCCACTCTGTCCATTGAACCAATAACACTGAAAACAGACATGCTGCTGTCAACACCAGGCTTGAAAGTCGCCATTCTTTTGGTTTTAGACCTCAGCTTGACTTTTCCAGTTATACTCTGTGGTCATTGTGGCTCAACAGCTGACATACTGTGTGGGCTATGATTATAACCTGGTCCAACGATTGTGAAGTGATTATAACTCTGGTTATATAGAGTTTATTGCTGGGGTCTAACTAGCGAGTCATTTAAACAAATAGCTGGTGCATGTATACATTTGAGCTAGTTTGTAGAAATAAGAGAAAAATTTTACACAACATCTACGTCTTCCAACTGTGTATCCGCCCTAAATAAATCGTTAAATCACCAAAATGATTATGGTTGTGAGTTTCTGATGAGAACTTCATGCGTCTAAGAGTTTTTTTTTGTTTTTTTTGTTTTTGAGGAGGGGGTATTTCTGTGGAAAACCAACCCTCTGCAACGTTTCTCTGCTTACGTGGAAGTCAGGGAGGTTTGACTGGCCCTTATCAACACTGTGTGTTTGTGTGAGTGCGGTGGTTGCAGGGTTGAGGAAGCAGGTTGTAAATGTAGAAGCAGATAGTGTGTATCTGTGAGCGAGCAGCACGCTCATGTTTTCAGTCAGCGTTCATGTGAATGGGTTTGTGTGGATCAGGGCAGCGCTGATAGCATGTTACACTCCTGCAGCGTTTTTCTGTCTCTCATTGATAGCCAGCTTGGATTAGCTTATCTGACAGGACTGTGCAGACAACTGATGCTCAAACACAGCAGGAAGCAACTGATTTAACCTGTTAAAGAACAATGATAGGTCACAAGTGGAGGCATGTTAACTGTTTCCCCCGACAACAGAAGTGAAACGTTCACACTGTGCCTAATGGTGTTATTACTCCAAGTGTCATAGGACATGAATGCAGTCTTCTGAGAGGGTACATGCTTATTATCTGCCTTTAGCAGAAGACTTTCTATGCATCAGGATAAAAATTTAGTGCTTCCAGCAACAACTCAGATAATACCAAACAATAATTATTGTTCATAAAACACATTTGGCATCTGATGGTTTAATCAGTGGAGGCTCCAAAGCTCTTCCTGCATGTTTTAGATCAGGGGAAACAAAAGCTTTCAGCACCAACACAGCTGATTCAAAGAAGTAGCTTATTGAGACATTTTTAAGCAGGGGTGCTTCCCGATTTTTTTTGATGATAGCAGCCCTCCAGGAAAGGATGTTTGCACCCCTGGCTTATTTGCTGCATGTTGCCACACACCTGATTTTCAGCCATATCTGGATTTATGCTATGAAGGTGATTTGATCTGTTAAATCAGGTTTGCAGGAGAAGAGACGGAACTATACATGCCGGTAAACAAGCTCTGAGTAAGAAGTCCAGGGAGCAGATTCAGTGTTTCTAGATTGCACCTTCATCTGTTTCCAGAATCAAATTGTCAGGGTTCTGTTTGCGTTTTTTTTTATTTATTTTTTTAGTTTCTTTGTATTTGTAGTTGTTTTCCAGCAGTGTTTTGTTCTTGAGTTACTCTCTGTTGCCCCCTTGTGTTTTTTTCCTTTCCCCTTGGCCTCCTTCTAGATGCTTCCATCCACACCTGTTCCTTGTCTCCTCATTAGTCTAGTATGTGTTCTGTCTCCTATATATACTCTCCCTGCACTGCAAAAAACATCTAGAAATAAGTAAAAGATGTCTTAAATTAAGTGTATTTACCCTTAAATTGAGCAGCCAAATAAGATGATCTGCCAATGGAATGAGTATTTTTACTCCTAAAATAAGATAATAAGATAATATACACTTGAAATAAGAAAAAGCAATAGTTTTTTTCTTATTTTAAACGTAAATTGTCTTGTTCCATTGGAAAAGTGTCTCACTTAACTCCTCAATTCAAGAAAAATGCACATAATTTGAGCGAAAATTACTTATTTAAATTTCCATTTTTTGCAGTGTGTGCAGTTCCTTAGTGCTCGTTCCTCGTCTTTTCCTATATTTTTTCCATGATGTCTCCTAGATTCTGGATTTTTCTGTATTCATTATTTTTGATTTTTGGATTTTTGCCTCAGTTGCCTGTGAGCTTCTCATTAAATCAGCAAAACTCGTCTCTGCCTACCAGAGGTGGGGACTCGAGTTTGTGACTCGTACTCGAGTCTCACTTAAGTCGCATATTTAATGACTTCAGACTCGATTTAGACTTGCATTTGAAGGACTTCAGACTCTATAGAGACTCGCGATTTCCGACTTGTGAACAATATTTTTTTTAATCATTTTTTGTTTTACTAACTTGACAGATAGATTTAATAGCGACCTTTAAGCTATACCGTCTCAGTGAAGGAGATGAAAACACAAGGAGAAACAAGCAAGCGCGCAAATAGACTTGAGACTTGACTTGGACTTGCAAAAAATGACTTGTGAACATGTCTGCTGCCTACTAATCTCTGCATTTGGGTCGTCAAAGCCTCCACTCAACCTGACACAAATAAAGATTCATATGGATGGAAGGTCTGGATTTCACAAAACCCTAAACATCTACATTTTTTCCTCCCCTAAGTTTAGTGCTTTATTTTTTTAGATAATTCCATTTTTTAAAATATAAAATAACTGCAGGATGTGTTGAGCCTTTGACTAGCAGCAGATTGGTTGTCGTTGATTAGCAGCTTATTGCATCAGTTTGTTAAAAAGCAGTTTACTGTATCAAGTAGTGGCAGCAGATTGTATCTAGTCAATGACCAGCGACAGATTGCTTCGAATTATTGAGTAGCAGCAGATTGTGTTGAATCTATTTCCCCATTACCCTCTAAAAACCGATCCATGCAGAGCTCAGTTCCTCACGACCGTTTACACACCGTGCTAGCGCGTTACGGTACTACTGCTCTCTAGAGGTAAACAGGCAAATCAACAGACGGCGCCTATAACATTCAGGAAGTTCACGGAAAGTCAGGTGAAGAAGGCTTCCTTTGATGAATTTACTTCACAGAGTCGGCTTTTGGGAACAGGATACGACAAACGATGGTCTAATCAGGGCTTAGAGTCGCAGGAAACAACAACGGACCTTGAGGTTCATCACACTGCTAAGCAGAATTATCGCTGGAAATCGCGTGGCACGGTAGGGAAGCAAGGATTTTTATGGATCTCAGAAATGTAATGATTACGGAGGCTGACTGTAAGGAGATGACGCGGTCTGCTCATGCAGAGAACTGATCCAGAACTGAACCGCGCCGAGCCCTACTGATGAACTAGTAACAGTTTAGCGCTGTCCAGTTCAGTATTGCGTAACATTTACATTAAACAGTTGTCTCGGTTACCGTGCGCGGATCGATCTCTGCATGGTTTCAAAAGGGTGGTGTAATTTGCGCTATTGGAACGCAGATTATTGTGTTGAATAGAAGCAGTACATTGCATCTAGTTATTGGCTAGAAACAGATTGAGTTTTGTCATTGACCAGCAGCAGATTGAATCGAGCGGTTGACTAGAAGCAGATTACTTCAAGTTGTTGAGAAACAGCATAGTGTTTTGAATTGTTAACAAGAGCAGATTGCATCCAGTGTTCGGCTAACAACGGATTGCCTTGAGTCCTTGAGAGTCTTGCACGAGGAGAAATGGACTTGTGCATGCTCTCGCACATGTTTCATAGTTGTTTCCTTTCGAGAGCGGGCACAGGGTTGTGCATGTCCATTTTATTTATTTATTTTTTCAAAAATTCACAAAAATACTCCAGTATACCTGAAACCATTGATTTAATATAATGGTCATCATTTAATTACAGTGTTGCAAAAGTGATGCATTTGGAGGGAAATCATTATTAAGATTTGGTTTCATGAAATTAGATTTCTAACATAAGAAAATAGTAAAAAAAAAAAAAAAAGATTGTGTGCTATATTTCACTTTAATGCTGAGAAGCTCCAAAAATGTTTCTAGCAGCACATGCATGACTTCGTTTAGTTCAGTCTCTATTATCCTGTCTGAAATTTACATTTAGAACAACACAAGTCCGAGTCAGAGTTTTGTGACTTCCATGTACTAGAAAAAGGATCTAGAAATAAGTAAAAAAAAATTTAAATTAAGTGTATTTCCCCTTAATTTGAGCAGGTAAATGAGATGATTTCCCAATGGAATGAGTATTTTTACTCATAAAATAAGATATTTAGATAAAATGGACTTGAAATAAGACAATGCAATTGTGTTTTATTATTTTAAATGTAAATTGTCTTGTTCCATTTGCAAAATGTCTCTTTTACCTCCTCACTTAAAGAACAAATGCACTGATTTTAAGAAAAAATGACTGATTTTTTTCCAGTATACCAAATAAAATGCAGGTAGTGGATTAAAGAGGAAAACAAACCTGCTTTATGTTCAAAGAACTATTTTCTTTAATAGTTTTTTTTTTTTTAGTTTAATCAATACTTTTATGAATGAGTATATTTACTTTTAGTTAAGTAAGGATAAAATGAGAACCTTTGACACCTCCAGGAAGGACATAGTAGGCATGCTCTGCATTACCAGTCAATTTGTCCAGATTGTCTTATATTTTATAGTTGTAGTTAAAGTTGTAGGATTGTATAAATTGATCATATTTCTTCATCCATACAAGCCAAGGCAGCCTGTCTGCAAATTTTAAATAAATCTTGTCAACAAAGCTTCCTGGTAAGTGGAGTAAACTGAAAGTTGTGAATGAATAGAATATGACAGCGTGGGAAAATGGGAAGTGAGGAAGAAAAAAAAAAAAAACAGGAAGCAACCATTTTGTTCCCACAAAGGACCAAAGACACGTATGCAGTAAAGAAACCGAGCACATTGTGCTGAATTAAAGGCCGCTTCTCATTTGTAATTCATCTTATTGCAATTCATCAAAAAACAAAACAAAAAAAACATGCATTGTTTGAGCATGTTTCTCTAAATGCTTCAGTCATCAGCAGGTGATCATATTCTAAATAGATCTCGTTTTTATGCAATCAAGCCCATAAACTCAGAAATGAACGGTCCATCGTTCTGCTAAAATTCAATTCAGTTTATTTTTATAGCACCAATTCAGAACATGTCATCTCAAGGCACCTACAGTTCACCAGATCATCCAGTCAGATTGATTTTAAAGTTTTCTATCTAAGGAAAACCAGCTGATTGCATCGACTCATTGACTCTTCAGCAATCCCTCACACTAAGCATGCTTGTAGCGACAGTGGAGAGGAAAAACTCCCTTTGAACAGGAAGGAACCTCCAGCAGAACCAGGCTCAGTGTGAGCAGCCAGCCAAAATAAATGCGTTGTAAGACAAAATGATTTGACTTAATCTTGTCAGCCAGTATTAGCAATGGTTTATGCCATCTGGAAACACTGAGTGTCATGAAGCTTTTAAGGGATCTGCCCCACATGCAGAAAACCACTCAGAGAACCAAGGGAAAGTTTAACAGGTTTATTGATGAGGACAACAGGAGGTGGAATCTTGAACTCAGAGAGAGCTGTTGAACCCGGAACTAGAAGTAGAAGGGAAGTTCACAGTGGTTAGTTAAATTGCCGTAGGAAACAGAATAGAGTTCTTGAGTATGGAGGAAAGAGGGACTCACGTAGGATGGAATCTAAATCAAAGCCTTGAATCCAGAATGTGTGAGTTTTCCAGAGGGAGAGCAACTTGTTGGAGGGCGGACAGGTTGGAGAAGTATGAGAGCGGACTGCCACTTAGATTTCCGACGGTAATTGAACGGATCGTGTGGAACATTTCCCCAGCTCAGTGTGAACAAAAAATATCCTTCCTGGGGAGAAGGCCAAAACTTCCGGTCAGTGGGAAGGCTTCCCAAAATTGGCAAACACTCTGGAGTCGAGGTAGTGGCAGTCAGCAGCTCAAATACTCCCCAGTAATGAATCAACGAGCCACAGATGTGCAGGAGGGCCAACGAGGACAGGGCACCATCTGGTGGTGGAGGGAGAGACAAACACAAAACAACCCACACAAACTGGATTCCTAACACTGAGAAAGAGAAGTGTGATTCTAATGCTGCACTGAGGGCACTAGCTGCCAATTAAACATGGCAATCCTTCAACAACATGTAGTTTAAGGTTTGGACAACAACTTATACACATCAGAAACGCACTTTGTAGGAATGGACCCTGCTTTAATAGAAACCAAATGTGTTCATGTTTCAGAGCTTTTTGTTCATTCTGGGACTGCGTTGTTCTCTAGCATGAGCCTCAGATCTCTGATCTCTGTAAGCTTTCCTCTGCCTCTGAGTTAAAGTTTAGTTCATTCTGAGACCCGCCCTATTTAGCGGATGATGTTATTACTGTAGATCACTTCTGGGATGAAGATCCAGGAGGAGACTTGGGGACGTTTGAACTCAGGAGTGGAGAAAAACCCTCAAAACATTCAAGAAAAGTGGTTTAGATTGATAATAACGAACACAATCTGTGATTCATTAGATCGAAGAAATCTGAGAAATATAGAGAACTGCTTTAGGTCTCTATATGAGTGAGAAAATGAAAACTTCCTCACACATAGTTCTTGATCAATTAAAACAGAATAAAATAGACCTCTTACATAGTGTAATACAGTTTAATAACTACTGTGTTATATCTTTATGTGGGTAATGGATGATTTCTGTCGGACAACAGCAAACATTCAGTGCTTTGGATAGAAGCGGAGTCGCTGTCAGCTGTTCACTTATTGAGGTCGAATCATACCGACTCTACATCACACTCTTTGGACTGAAAACCAGCATGTCGTCATACATGTTGACCACATTTGCCTTGTGACCACCTCCTTTGGTGGCTCAGACTCAGGGTGGGTTGACTTTCACCCCCCAGGCCTCTCCACTTGTTAAATGAATCATCTTTAGGAATAATAAAGGTAAAGCTGTTTAAATTCTGTGTTTAATCATTTATTATTATTCTAAAGAAATGTGTAACATCAACTATTATTATCACAATCCCTCAATAAGAGGAAAACAAAAAAGGTTATTATAAGAAGAATCTGTTGCTAAATTTGTAGATTTAGTATAAAATGTTCTGACATGCAGCCGTGGGGAAAGTGCAGCAGGATGCACTTTTACCAGTTCCTGGCAGAGCTGTGGTCGCTCCCTTTAATGACTCCCTGCAGGCAAGCCGAGCCACACACACACACACACACACACACACACATACACACACACACCACATGAAGGTCTTCTCCCCAGAAGGAATGCAGCACGGCCGCCTGCCTCGTCCTCCAGCAGCTGACTGAGGTCGGTCAGATGCTCGCCCACGTTTAAATACTTGGAGGAATACTTGAACTCCACCCGAAACCACTTAAACCCTTTAGATCCCATCTGCTGCTGGTCTGCACCAGATTTTCTGTTTTCACTGCATTGTCGGGTCCAGACGTGTCTTCAACAAACACAATTGTCTACTGTAACTTTGTGTTTTTATGCACTAATGTCGTCTTTTTCTTGTTAGAATATCCACTGGTGTGGTCTGCTTTCTGATGGCACACTTTTCCTGTTCAGCAACGTTTATAGTTTCTGCCCCCGCTGCTGCCGGATGGAAACAAACAGTTCTCTGCAGTCTTTGTGTTGGTGGAGGATATTTCTCAGGGCAGCGCTAACTTCTAGACGCACTCTGTGCATCTGTGTCTGTGAGGGTCTGTCATTACATATTTGGGCGAGATCCTGAGAGAGCTGTAATTTGAAAGGAATGAGGGGAGGACATCTGATTCCCTTTTCTCTCTGTGACCTCAGCGACCTGCAGGGCTGACAGAAAAGTGTTGCAGCTTTGTTTCCAGTGATCCACCAGATCGGGTCTGACGGAAAATTGGTTAAAAGCTCAAACGTTTCCTGCGTTTTAAAGAAAGCAGCTCTTGTTACAGTGACCATTCAGAGTCACTAGTCATTTTATTCTGGAAGCTTCCTGTTCGGTCAGTGTCAGAGGCCTCGTTCACATCGTTGGTCCATTCCAGCGAGCGGTTAATGTGAGAAAATTCCCACCTGTAATGAAGCAGTTCTAACAGATCGTTGCAACAGGACAGTCTCCCTTCAGTGTAAAGGTTGATTTATACTCAGAAACCAGGTCACAGTAAACGCAGATATGCCCCCCCCCCCTGCTGCTCCTCTCCAAAATTATAGGCGACCGTAGACAGGAGGCCTCTGATTGGTCAAATCTACATCCACTCTACATTATGCGTATTTCCTGTTTGGTTCCTTACCGGCTTGTTTTCCATTGTGGAAAACGACTGGTGAAGATGGACCAACTAGAAGAGCGAGGTGCGTGAGAACGCTGGGACCCTTTTCCACCTGGATCCCCGCTCTTTTTGGCCCTCATGTCCCTCCGTTGTCGCACAAACTGGCCCCCACTTCCTCACCGCCTCTGCCGTATCTAGACCCACAGCTAGTTCCTGATTGGCCCTCTGGCGTTGTGATGTGGAATAACAAAACACTTTAATTTTGGCATAAATCAAAAATACCTGCAACAAGCTCACTGCTGCAGGAGGATAACGAGCCCTTAACACTGATCAGGGAAGAATAAAAAGCAGGAAGAACAGAATCCATCTAATTTGGTTTCCGTTTGGTGTTCAGATGTAGATTTAATGTGCTTTTCCTGTTTTGTTCTTCTTCTATGGCATGGCAGGCATTCACAAAACAAACTAACTATGCCAGGGAATGTGCTGGTGAACATTCTCAGTCACCCAGGTCATAGTCATTCCAAAAAAGTAAAAAAAAAAAAACAATCCACTGGACATTTCGCTTCCCATCCACAAAGCTTTTTCAATTTAAAATGTCAGAAATAGCGTAGAGTTGCAGGCTTTATACACTATAGGCTTTGAGATCGAGGATTTATACTGTATAAAGCCTTCAACTCAATGCTGTTTCTGACATTTTGAATTGAAAAAGCCTCCTGGACGGTAAGCGAAGATTTCAAACTTGGAAATGAAGTCCAGTGGATTGTTGTTGTTTTTTGTTGTTTTTTACTTTTTTGGTATGCCGGGGAATGGTTTTGCGGTCTTGGATTAGGTTCTCACAATCGTCCTAAAAAGGTTTGACTTAAAAGCAGTCTGAGACGTTTGTAATTGTTGCAGATTCAATCCAGTTCTCAACAAAATGTAATTGAAACGACCTGAAGGGAGGCAGGCATTAGGCAGGTTCAACAACAACCAAATACATTTCAACCTAAAACACAGAAACAACTTGAGTGCAGATGACAAGAAGCCAAGACGGCGGGAAGATCGGACCAAGACTGGATAAAACGTCCTGAGCAGGAGGATCGCTGAACTGCAGATTAGCTGAAAACAGAACCAAAAAAAGCCGAACGGAACACGACAATGTCTGAACGGCGTAATAGAGGCAGATTTAATCCATAATTTAAAAAATCAATAATGATAATTGAACATCATTGATCTCAAAATGGAGAAATTCACTTTTGCATCTTAACCCCATCCTCTTGTGGAGCAGTGATCTGCCACTGTGTGGCGCAATCACAGGTTAAGGGTCACAGAGTGCAGGCTGTAGGGCTCTTGTTACCTTCTCAGAGAACAAGCGCACTGCTCCAACCACTAGGTCAACACTCCCCCAATCCCCATAATCCCTCACCATCCCAACTTCATGGTACCCTATAGATTTTGTTCAGTCATTTAATTCTGTTTGAACTGAATTAGGAAGCAGTTTGATGAAGAGTTTCACTCTCCGGACGACATTTCTGTCACGACTGAGCAGTTCTGGGACCACTGCTGCTATCGTTAACCACTCATTAACACCCTAGTGTCAAAATGGGTTTGGTAAAAATTGACAATAAGGCTCCCGTTATGGATTGGTGCATTCAACGCATTCTGCATGTTTAAATCTATGCTTGCAATTTTTTATTTTTGTCCAAGTAATCATTGAGTTTGAATTGTGGAATATATGCAACACTAGTCAGATTTGTCTCTTGATCAGCATTAATTAAGGCATATTAAACACTTATGAATGAACTGTAAAGTGTTAACAGTCTAAATGATCACATATCTAGAAGCTATACTCTATGCATTCCTTGTCCAGTATTTCCTTTTAAAGTAGCGTGTACCCCTCTTAAAGTGGTAACCTTCCTGGTGAATTGGAGGATTGGGGTGGATTTTCACCATATTTATCATGTTCTTAGTGCTGACTAGAGACTGACATGGGAGTGGATTTTCACTCCTGTCCCGTCCCACTCTCACAGAAAAAAATTGTGTCCCGTCCCGATCCCGGGCCAGAGTAGAAATCTAAATCCCGTCCCACTCCTGGTGAAATTACTCCCACTCCCATCCCACTCCCATTCAGAATGACTCCCGCTCCTGCATCACTCCCATTCTTGTTGTCTTCAATAAGATTTCTCCGATACATTGAATCTGAATTTCTATGAAGGGTCAGTTAAGTTCCTGTTTCTAACTGTAGTAAAGGTCAGTTAAAGTAAAAGGAATAATAATTATAAATACATAATAAAAGTAACAAACAAGGAAACAGACCATGCTTATCTTAGGTGAATTAACAATCAAACTTTTCGAAGTCGAGTTCGCCACTAACTGTTGGTGTTGGGATCTGGAGGTCTGTCCACCTTCCTCCAGCAGAGGGTACCCCTTGGTCACCTGGAGCTGAGCTGAGGTCCTCACCTGATATCCATCAGTCATCAGGAGACCAGCTTCATAAGCAGCGGCTGAGCTTCCTTTCAGTGCCAGAGTGTTTAATGAGTCACGGTAGCCAACCAACCTGCCAAACTCTCTGACTCTCCTGAAACCTTAAACCAGATCCTGATCAGTTTTGTCCTCTTGCTCTTCTATGAAGATCCTGACCGAAACCTGGAGCTCTGGTGGAGCTCATGTTTGGAAACCAGCCTGCCTGCTCTGAGAAGCCAAACCTGAAGACCTCAACCTGCGTCTTCCAGCCAGTTCTCTGGAGAGAGCTTGGAGATCCCCTCAAGGTCTGAACCTCACAACTCTGAAGCCAGTTCCTGCCGCTGCTAAGCCCTCTGCCGATCCTCTGTCTCTGGACCCAACCGGTACTCTCCCCCTGACGCTCAGCCTGAAACTTTGGATAGTGAACCGGTGTTACCAGCCTCGAACCTGTTTCCAACACCTGTCATAACCTCGTGTTTCCTCAATAAACAGTCAAACTTTCCTCCTGACTCCGTGTGTGTTCTGCATGTAGGTTAGGAACCTAAAACCCATCATGACAGTTGGTCCCTCCATTGTTGTTTTTTTGCGCGGGTGAAAAAAACTCAGAGCGGAAGCACTGTTGGTTTTTGGGTCGTGTAGTTTTTTTGACTCGCATTATAGTGGAGGCTTCAAGGAAAAAAACTACAAAATGGCGGCGCCAGTACTGGATTTTTTTTTTTTCTATTTTATTTTATTTTTTGGCATCGATTGTAGTTTTTTTTTAGTTACTGAGTTATCGGTATCGGAGTTATCGGTTTGCTCCCGCTCCCGTCTGCTCCCGTTAATGTTTAATCCTGTACCGTCCCAATCACGTGATCGTTATAATAATGACTCCCATCCCACGGGAATCACGTGACTAGTGTCTCTAGTGCTGACCAATGGATTAATTCATAACCTCCAAGCCCCCCCATTCCCATTTGAACGGTTTGCCTAAACTGTCTTTGGACTTCTTAAACTATCAGCCTGCCTGTTCTTGTTCTGATCTGTTTGCCTGATCTGGCTTCGGACTCCGGCTTGTTCTCCTGGGCTTCATCATCTGGGAGACTCTGGGCATCGCCGCATCTTGTTGGTAGACTACCAGCTGGATCCTACCACGTTCTCTGGGCATGGACTGAACTTGTAAACCAGGTTAGTGACTCAAGTTCATGATCTTCCTCTGTTAGATTTATGTGGTCACTAACCTATGTTTCATCTTTCCAGACTTTCATGCCTCAGGCGTCCTAGCCGCTGCTACTGGGTCCTCTGTTCTGTGCCATGACAATATTATCACTAATCTTTCTTTTTCTGTGCCATCGATAGGGAAGCAATTGGTAAAAAATGAAAAATAAATTTAAAAAAGGCAGACTTTAATACTGTTGATCAGGCCACTATAATTTGGTTTATTTGCTTTAGTATTCTTGCTTTATTGTTGATGCTAATATCAATGCTAGCGTTAAAGAAAACTGGACCTCCAGTCTGTCAGGTTTAAACAGTTTAGTACTGGACAGAATAAGGTTTTTGTTTCTTTTGTTAGATTTTCAGATTCCCTATGGGGAAGCTGGACGTAGTTCCCGTAGAAACGCAGGCAGCGGGCCAGAGCTCGGAGCAGGATTTGATTTGCACCAGCGTCAGAGTGCGGCCCGTGTCTGTATGAGCTCATTCAGGAGCTGCTGATGTCTAATTAAAGCATGCAGCAGACAGACGGGCAGCGGCAGCCTGTAGATCCACACAGAGGCTTCCTGCACGATGGAGAGGCCTAATAAGGAGGAGATTGTGGAGGAGAGGAAACACATGCACACACACAGCGGTAATCCCCTTTCCTCACTCCCAGGGGCTTTCACTCTATGTGTGTGTATTTGGGTGTGTGTGTGTGTGTCCTAATGGCTTTCTTATGCCATCAGGTTCACTGGGACAGTCGGTCAGTTTGTCAGTCAGTAACTCGGTCACTAAATTCATGCTCTGACCACACAAGAAGGCATTTAGGACATGTTAAAGAAGACAGATCATGTATACCAACGGCCCTTTCAGACTCCATATATTACAACCTTTCCTGTGTAGAGAAATTAGATTTAACACAGCATCTACTAATGGGAGCTTCAGTTCAATGCATCACCACAAACCTCCTCCTTACTGCTGAGCTGTGCTTCGCCCTGCATGTCCTTCTATCACCAAACTCTGGTAGAATAACAGCTCTTCATCCACTGAGGGTGACTGTATTACCTGAAGTCTCAGCCATGGTGGAGGTTTTCAGAGAGCCACAAAATAAATAAACCTTTATTGTGCAGAAAAATCCAACTTTTCACTTTAGAAAATTTGTCCTAATTAACTACAACCTCCTATTTCAAGGAACGTATTAATCAGTATTGTAGGTGGTTCCCTTTTTTCTCCAAAATGGGCAAGCCAAGTAGTATAGTGCACTGTTTACCTTTATAGGTCTTCTCACTTTACAAGCAAAATCAATGGGAACTACTAGACACATCTGCAATCAACAACAATTATTGAAGATTTCCAGAGGACTTCACCATTGAAATTCACCAGAGCTATAGTGAAACTGACAATGCCCACGTGCATGGCAGCTGGATGCTGGAATACATCGGGTAAAAGTGAAAAAAAAAAGAGTTATTCCACCTTTCTGATTCCTGATCCTCCATAGACGGGTTGGTCGTTGGATCGCCAACTTGAAGAGGGAGGATTTGCCATCGAACTTCTGGCCAGAGAAAAAACACGTAATATGTAGCCAACATTTGGAAGAAGAATGTTTTCAAGATGACTTGGATAATAGCGCGTTGTGACAACTTCGCCTCATCTATTCCTGTTTGGCTGTGACTCCATCCTGGGGAGAAACATCAGCTGTGCTGCTGCCATCAACACCTTTGTTTATAGATGTTCGAGATCGGCCTGTTTTTCCAGTGTAGTCCTGTTTCTCTGACTGTGACTAACTGGATGTGCCCCATTCATCCTCTGACATGGGAGCTGGCTCGGAGCTCGTCTGCCTGGCTGTGTGTTTCCTGGACGGGGCCGCCTTTTACAGTTGCCTTTTGTATCTATGCTTCTTTTTCTATGTCTGCTTCTGTCTCCTTGAACCCCAGTGGGCCTCAGCAGATGGCCGCCTGGTTCTGCTGGAGGTTTCTTCCTGTTAAAAGGGAGTTTTTACTCTCCACTGTCGCTATAAGCATGCTTAGTGTGAGGGATTGCTGAAGAGTCAATGAGTCGATGCAATCAGCTGGTTTTCCTTAGATAGAAAACTTTGAATCAATCTGACTGGATGCTCCGGTGAACTGGAAAGAGAGTGAATTGGCGCTATAGAAATTAACTGAATTGAATTGAAAATAGACAAACACCAGATACAGCACTGGGACTTGATCAACAGCCGATACCGCACCGTGACGTCACAAACCAGTAGGTGGCAGTAGTGTTCTTTGACAAACATGGATGCCTCCAGTAAAGCACATTCAAATGAAAATCACTCTTAATTTAAAACGCTTAACATTTATTGGACATTATGTAATAATTTCATATTTAAAGTACTTTCAGAAGTTAGAATTCTGGATGTGGATGGACTTTTCCAAGCATTCTAATATCTGTGGGTAAACAATAATCAAATCCCGACCTGATCTGGTGCAGAGGGAAAAATGATCCTGGATGGTTCAAAGCTCCCAGTTCATGTTAGGATCTGTCTAGGGGCCTGAAAGAGAAGCAGATCCAATCGACAAACCAGGAGAAATCAGCGATGTTAGGAAGCATTCGTCTAAAGTGTAGATTTGCTTTAAAATTCATCAACAGAGAGGAAAAAGGAGCAGGATTCAGTTCAGGATGAGCCCATGCTCAAATACCAGACTAAAGGAAACCATCCAAAATAACGCAACTAACCAATAAGAGAGCGACAGCTAACTTTCCTGTTTTAAGCAGGAGAAAACCAAACAGAAAATAACAGATATTATTCCTAAAAACTCTTACGTTCAGCTCGAAATGGTTTACAGAGACGAAGTCATGGTTGTTTGGGGTCAGAAAGGGATGGATGTTCATTGATTGCAGCAGCTTCATACCTCCTCTTCCGTGTAAGCTATCAGCAGTCAGTGGTTCTTGGGGAGATCCATCGATATAAACCTGCACACATCTGCACTGTCTGAGTTTAAGATTATAACCGAGGTACCGCTGAGGTTGGATGGCTGCATCATGCAATCCACGTGGGTCTGCAATGGAAGGTGTCTGAGGACAGAGGACAGCTTTGTCCAGATAATGGAGATGAACTAATTGCTCATGTTAAGAACAGCGATACGCATGGCTGTTGTTAAACCTTTATAGGGCAGTTACCACTTGCATACCCCTTACGAATGGATTCCCCCCTATAAAAAGTTAATAGGCCTAGTGTCATGGTTTTATCTAAAGCTTGGACCCACATGCAGAGAAACCAATTCAGAGAGACCAGGGGAAAAGGTTTAACAGGTTTTATTAAAGAGATAATGCACGGTGTAGTGTTGATCTGAACCCTGCTCAGCCGGAACTGGAAGGTGAGGGGAAGACACAGCGATTAATTCAGGCTCAGTGGGAAATTTCATTCTTGGATTTGGAGAAGAGAATCTGGTGGTTGACTCACTTTTCCAGAGAAGTTTTAGGATCTTTGACTCCAATCTGTGTGTTGTATTCCAGTGTTAGTCTCATTCGGTGGAGGGCAGAACAGAGTTTACCCAGAACACGGTCGGTTGTAGGTGAAAGGAGAAACTGCCACTCAGATTTCCTGCGGTACTTGAACAGGTCGAGGTAGTGGCAATCAGCAGCTTAAGAGCACTCCGTTAATGAGGAAACCATCAGTAGGTGTGTGAGGAGGCGGACCAGAACCAGGCGCCTCCTGTTGGATGAAGGGAGACAAACACAGAAACAGACAAAGACTGGAGCCCTGACACCTAGTTAACAATTATATCTAGGTTTATAAACTTAAAAAATCAATACCAGTATCAGCATTGATGCTTCTAAGGTTATATTGTACCAAACAATGTTTTTTTTTTATGAATTTGTATCATTTTTTCCATCAAAATATTTCAGATTCCAATAACACCATTGGCTTGAAATGTTGACTTTTAAAGTATTTCACTGAGTGCCCTATAAAGGGTTTTAATTTAAGTGAAATTACTACTGTTTATTTTGTATGTCTCCATGGTTAGGGTGAGCTTTAGACCCACCCTCGTATAGTAATGCTAACAACTGGGACAAATAGGAGGCCCATTAGATGTTCATTAACATTTTATAAAGTCTGTCCATCTGCTAATGTCCTGCTTTCAGTGGAGGAGGACACTTTTCACTTTGACTTTCAGATAAAGTGACATTTTTGTCAAGTTTGTTTGACATACAATTGTTTTATTGTATATATAAGGTATATTAAGAAAAGAAAATCACACTGATGATGTAAAAGTCCCAAAACGCTGTGCATGTGATAAGATAAACTTGGTGTTAGATGGTGAAAGCAGCAGCAGGGACGCTGCAGAGCTGAGTCTAAATCAGCAACATTTTTGTGGTGAATGATGCTGAACTCCAATGCAGGTTTAAATGGAATCTGTATTTAAAGGAAGCTGTGGAGGTTTTTTTATAGGCCTGCATTTCAAAACCTCCTTTAGGATTTTCCAAAAAAGTTAAACAATCCACTGGACTTTGTTGCTAAGTTTGAAGACGTTTCTCTTCCCATCCAGGAAGCTTTTTCAATTCAAAATGTCAGAAATAGCGTTGAGTTCCAGGCTTTATACAGTAGCCAAACAAAGCCTTGTTTGTGTTGACGAACTGGTCCCCCCCTTTGGAATGGGGGTCGTTTGGCTTCTTTGTTAGCCTGCAATGCCCCATACCTGTCTTTGTCTCTGAAAGGGGGGTCAATAGAGGGAATTATTGGCCTGGTCTTCTGCTCCCCTGTAAAGGGGTTGGGGTTGCGACAATAGCGGAAAGCTATCAACTCAATTGGCTCCTTAAGGCTCCGCAGGCTTTATTCTCCTCTCATGCATTTTTATATCAATCTTTAAATCACCTAAACCTTTTTATTTTCTTATGCTCAAACGCAGTGAAACTAGTTTTAGCCCTGTGTTTTTCCACTACTCAGTAACTTTCTACCTTCACAGAACATTTAAACATACTGTAATCAGCTGACGTTGAGGCCGTTGGCTGTGACGATCTTTATTATAGGGATCTGAGTAAAGGGGGTTGAATAAAAATGCCCTGAACCCTTTTTAGTTATTTTTTTGATAAAATTATAAACACCCATTAATGATCTTCAGTCCATTCTCTCTATGATCCACTATGAGCCACATTCATCCCACTGAAACACACTGAGGTGTGAATACTTTTGCTCTGGGAGAATAGTACAAGCTCAGATGAATCCGTTTTAATTTGTATCCTTTCCTGCGCTCTTTGTTTCCTTCATTACTCTGAAGAAACAGCGGATTAATCTCAGGCGGAGTTCAGACTCTGTGGGTCTAGAGGAGCTTTTTGAGGCTTGCCTTCCGTTTATGGAGATATTTTTTTCTGTTACAGCACTATGCGACGCTGATTAAAGGGGGAAACAGAGGAGCTGAAATGTCTTTGTGAGTCATTCAGAGCAGAAGGGAGTAAGAGATGGGTCAGAGCTTCGTCTGCAGCAATCACAGCCCAGTTCTGGTCCAGAATGAGCTCAGCCCAAAGATGAAGTCAACATTTTACCGTTCTTGCCTCAGGTTAAAAAAAAAAGGTAATCCACCACCATCTGTAGGGCAGGTAAACTCTTGCTCCATCGCCCAGTAGGACCCAGCAGAGCCATTGAGGTGGCTCTACCAGTTTTAGTCTGTGAGGCAGACACCCTGTCTACTTTTAAGGCTAGGCTTAAAACTTTCCTTTTTGATAAAGTTTATAGTTAGAGTGGCTCAGGTTATCCTGAGCTATCTCTATGGTTATGCTGCTATAGGCTTAGACTGCTGGAGGACATAGGGACCCCTATTTCATCATTCTGCTTCATTCTATCTCTATTCTCCCACTCTGCAGAATCTGTTAGTTCAATCTCTAACGTTCTGCTCTCTCTGCTTTTTCTCATAGTAGCTTCATCTGGTCTGTTCCTGTTTGGCTGTGACTCCATCCTGGAGAGAAATATCAGCTGTGCTGCTGCCATCAACACCTTTGTTTCTAGATGTTGGAGATCGGCCTGTTTTTCCAGTGTAGTCCTGTTTCTCTGACTGTGACTAACTGGATGTGCTCTCTTCATCCTCTGACATGGGAGCTGGCTCGGAGCTCGTCTCCCTGACTGTGTGTTTTCTGGACGGGGCCGCCTTTCAAAGGGACTTTTTCCTCTCCACTGTCTCTACAAGCATGCTTAGTGTGAGGGATTGCTGAAGAGTCAATGATTCGATGCAATCAGCTGGTTTTCCTTAGATAGAAAACTTTGAATCAATTTGACTGTATGATCTGGCGAACTGGAAAGTGCCTTTAGATGAGGTGTGGTGTGAATTGGCGCTATAGAAATAAACTAAATTGAATTTAATTGAGGTGGTCCAGACTTCTGACCAGTCTGCTGGATGGCAGACCTCGGAACATCTAGATCAGGCTTCCCCAATGTCGGTCCTCGAGGGCCTCTGTCCTGCAGGTTTTAGAGGTTTCTCTCCTTCAGCACAGCTAATTCTGTTAATCAGCTATCAATGGAAGTCAGCTGTGCTGAAGCAGGGAAACCTCTAAAACCTGCAGGACAGCGGCCCTTGAGGACAGACTTTGGGGATGCCTGATCTACATACTATGATCTACATACTAGGAGTAAAAAGTGGAGTAAAAAATAGCTTATTATGGCCAGTCATGTCCCTTACAAATGGAGTCACCTCTGTCCCTGAGTGAGGTCTAGAAGCACAAGATCTATATCCAGCCATTCAATAAAGATCTTACTACATCTTATTTTTGCATTTGACCAATTTTTTTTTTTTTTTTTTTACCTTTATTTAACCAGGAAGTCCCATTGAGATTCAGAATCTCTTTTTCAAGAGAGACCTGGCCAAGGTAGCAGCCAAACCACAGGAAGTTCATACATATTTACAACATAATAAAAAAATAAATAAATAAATAAATAAATAAATAAATATATATATATATAAAATAAAAAATAAAATCAGAGCAGTATGTTAAAACACATTGGGGACAATTAGATGAGCCCTAGAATTATATATTACCTACTGCAGAATTAATTTGGGGGGAAAAAGTTAACAAATAAAGAAAATAAAAGATAAAAGCTAATTAAAAAGTGAATAAGCCTAGTTAACAATTATATTTAGGTTTCTAAACTAAAAAACGTAAGTGACTGTATCAGCATTAATGCCTCTAAGGTTGTATTGTTATAAAAAAATTTGTTTCTTTCACTCTCAGAGTGTTTTTCATGAATTTCTAATAGAAGCACTTTTGTTATCTTTAAGACATTTCTTGACATTGATTTTTTTTTTGCCATCAAAATATCCATATTTTTTGAATGTTACAAAGGTAATAAGATCTTATCCTGGAGTCCAATGACACCGTTGGCTTGAAATTTTGAATTTTTCGAAGTATTTCACTGAGTGCCCTATAAATCCAAGCATTAACACAAGCAAAATTTAGTATTTTTCAGTTGTTTGTTAATTCTGACCCTGCATAAAGTTTTTTTTAAAACTTTAATTAAATGTGATAACTGGATTAACTTTCAGACTGAGATAAAAACAGGGGAATTCACAGTGAACTGCTGACACCTCTCTGTGGTGGTGGTGGTGTGTGTGTGTGTGTGTGTGTGTGGGGGGGGGGGGGGGGGTGTATTTAGTGAAAGAGGTCTAAACCCCATAATTAAGCAGCCACACCAACAAGCGGGACAGTACCTCCTGCAGCCTTTAGGTGGCGCATTAAGCCACATTTTTTTTGCATGCCGCTCAATGAACCTGATGTCCTCCCTCATCACATCATTGCCACTGACCGTGGGTTCATCCTCCCACAGAGAAAGTGCAGACTCTGTCTCTGTGGGATTTGTCTCAGTGTGTAAAGCGGGTCCTCACCGGTCGTTACCATAAGACAGACCACCAACAGGGCTGTTATGATGTGCAGGGTACATGTCAATTAGAGCATGCATGAATCCCAAAGGAGCAAACAAGCTTTTTATTTACATGTGTGAACACTCACTGGGGTGGAGGGGAGCACTTTGTGTCAATTTACACATAGTTGAGATTTCTCGCTGATTAGGAATCCGATTTAAAGCATGAAGGTTTATTTCAATGGATCAGCTGCAGAGTCTCATGTGAAAGATCAAATTCAGTTCAGTGTGTACATCTATTTAAAGTCAGGGATATATTTTAATGTATGTGGCTCCGGTTACAGAGGCTGATCTCTCTCTCATTGGCTGATCCTGTCACATATGTGCTGATGAAGCCCGGTCTGTTATGTAACCAGCCTCTGTCTGCAGAAGTCTGCAGCTCAGACTGGTTTATCCGTTTCTATCCATTAAAGTGAGCATAGTAGTGATATAAGGTCAGCTGATCTCAGCTCAATGTAGCACAGGGAAAGAAAACATGGAGTCAACTGAAAAGATGCTGCCGGTTTAAAGGCCCTGATTGGAGTCAGACTCTGGAGCAAAGTAACACTTAGATGTAAAAGCACCGTCATTCATAGATTTGTCTGCCACATTGTGAGTGGCATTCTTTATGACGACACTAACAAAAAGGCTCCACCTCAGTCCTGTTTGCAAAATTCAAGTCAAACTGTAAGACTGTGCAGAACAACACTGATATAACTTAATTATAAATATGTAACTAAAAGCTAAAAAGATTTTCATAACGTATTGTCAATTCAAAAGTATCTCCGTCCAACATGGTATTTTAGAATATATTTCATAATAAGTAACATTTTCAGGCTACTTTGCTCAAATGTATTATAATTATTAACAAAATAAAAAAATATCCAAGAAACATCTAATAAAATATTTTCCCAGAGCTTGTCTGAAAACCTCTTTTTCTGCAGAAAACCAAATACTGAATGTAAGTTTACTGCACTAAAGGCTAAAGAAGGGTTTAAACTGTGATATTTGTATGTTTATAAGGCTCAGCTGAGAAATAATGTTAATATAGAGATGGTAGGTATTGTAATTCACTATTTCTTACAAAAAAAAAAAAGGAACAGTTACAATACTGAATAATGTATGTAGGGGGAAAAAAATCCTTTCTCATTTTTTCTCTTGTATATTTTTTCTTTTCTTTATAGTCACAGGTAATGAAATACTGTCAGGCATGTAAACTCGCTGCTCTGACCTTTCATGTTATCCTTATTAATTGTTTTTATGTGTTTTTTAATATGCATTATTTGTTTCTTTCTCTACAGCTGCTAAAATTTCTCTTATCCATGAATCTATACAGAGTGCAGAGTGCCTATCTCCAGCAGCCACTGAGGTAGAGGCTGGTTTCTCTTTATCCTGTGTACCTACAGGTCACTGGGTAACATGGAGACACTGAAGAAAACACTCAGACATCAGGACAATTCAAAGGAAACCAATCAATCAAACATTGATTAAAATGTTGGACATTTGGGAGGAAGATGTGGAGAAAATTCACATATGCATGTGGATAAGATGGATTCTGCATGCAGAAAGACTGCAGGTCAACATTCCAAGTGATGACAGCAATGCAACACTGCAAAATCTGATTTAAAAAAAACTAAGCAAAATGTCTCATAAATAAGCTTGTTTTCACTTAATTTAAGCAAATATATATATGACGATCCATCAATGGAAAGAGTATTGTTTCCCTTAATATAAGTTGGTTAGATATTAGGGAACTGAAATAAGATAGTTGAATTTTTTATCTTTTATTTTACTTGTTTTACTTGTTGTTTCAGTTTGCAAAATTACTTATCTGTTCTTTTTTATAACCAAATTGTTTTTTTTTTTAATATCCTTAACATTTATATATAATGTTATTTTTACTTGCAAAACCTGCACACAGATACCTCCTTAATTCACAACCTTTGTACCCAGTCTGTGTGTCACTGAGGGCTGCGCTGACTGTATATTATATATATATATAAAATGCTGCTATAATAAAAAATTTAATTCATACTGTTGTTATAATCTTTATTATAGCAGCATTATATATATATATATATTAGTGCTGTCAATCGATTAAATTTTTTTAATCGCGATTAATCGCATCAATGCCTGAGTTAACTCGCGATTAATCGCATTTTAATCGCAAATTTTTTTTCTGATTGAAAATCATTTAAATACTCTCGATGACATACAAAAAATACATACAGGCTAGGTTTGTGCCAATGTTCTTTTTTTAAAATGAAAACAGGTCACAGACACTGATTTATGCCATAGAAACATATGGCAAGAAGATGGGGAGGCATGTAGCAAAAAATAACAAATATGTAGCCAAAAAAAAGGCCCTGAAAACAGGCTGATGTAAAAGACAGTCTTTTAGTTACCAGACACTCAACTTGTTTGTTGGTGGTGGGGCTTAAAGAAAAGGCACTAGCGCTACCCAGTGTATGAGCATCTTTTTCCCTTGAGGAGCTCCGCTCTCGAAGCCTATGAGAAATGCATAGACTGGGGGAAAATAGCCCCACCTTCCCGCAGGCTGCAGCGGGATGTACTTGGAAAATTTTACCATAAAACCACATAGCGTTAATCTCACGTTAAAAAAATTATCGCCGTTAAAATGGCCTCGCGTTAACACGATAATAACGCGATAATTTTGACAGCACTAATATATATATATATATATATATGTATATATATATATATATATATATATATATATATATATATATATATATATATATATATATATATATATATATATATATATTGTGTGTGTATATATATATTTATATATACACACACAAAAACAAGAGTAAAGCGTTTACCATCCCAATAATAGTGAGTAATCGACAAACAAATAGTAGAAAACCGTGAACTGGAATGGTTTTATCCGTATTTTAGTGATTCTACGAAAATTACTTTAAAGTTTGTGCATTTAGCCACTCATAATATGGCGGCGGCGCTGACGTACAGCCAGAGGTGGACAGTAAAGCTAGCGCGGCGTCTGTTCTTTTCTGACCCACATAGAACGAACTGCATGACCCGGCCGGCTTCCTCACGGCTTCACCCCACGTGTTCTCATTTTGGCGCCACGACTTTCCTAGAAATGGAGTGTATGAGGTATCCCTCCGCGGGTAGACCCCCTCTTCGTGGACCTTTTTACCTTCTTCGCTCAAAGTTCCGGTTTCTCCGCCTGGACTTTATCAACAAACGGAACCGCGGCGGATATTTAGGCGATATTGCGGTTTACCGATAACCAAGTTTAGCTGGTTTGTAAGTTTTCGCGGGTTTTTCAGTGACGGTGGAAGGATACTTGAGTAGAACTACATAATGCAGCATACCAGCCACACCCACTCTGTTGGTCTGCTGCAGCGTGGGGTGAGAAGCACACTCAGAGTGGACCGGACAGGTCAGGACGGATCTGAAGGGGACTTCCACACCATGCTGCCTTCTTCCAGCTTTCATTTCACACGCAGAAAGTTTCCCCCCGGCACGAGTATTTAGACACTCCGCGTGGATTTTATTGGAATACTTTCCATTTTCTTCAGTGTTTTTTTTTCTCCACGGTAAGATTCTGCATTTAATTTCAGTTTTACTTTATTTTTTTACAAACATTTAAAACGCGCTGCGTGTTGCAAATCCCGGGTGAAACGCGTGGGCGCACACTTGCGTGGACACCGGCTCCCCCACTACGCTTCACTCGCAGCTAAAAGCCGGTTTTCACGTGTTGCTCCACAGCGGCGCGACCCACGTCAGCGTTTAAATGTCCCACTGGAGAAGCGCTCCACGGGTTCATTCAAACACGAGTGGGTATTTTTGCACGTCAGTGACCGAAAGTCTGCAAGTTCTGTTCTATACAGAAATAAAGTACATTTATATTTTTATTTTAAACTAAAAAAAAATTAAGCAGCTGTTTTTGTTCAACTTTTTTTAAGTTGTGCATTAATGTTAGAAAATGTTTTAAGAAGACAAAAGTTTTAGTTCGAATAAAAGTGTTTTTTTCTTTTTGTTTTTTTGTTTTCTTCCGTGGGTTCTGGTTCCACGGGCTGTGACGATGCAGACCTGCCGGCTGTAGTGCAGCAAAGGGCCGCTTTGTTCTGCAGGAACCCCCCCTCCCAGGATGAATCGGGTCGGTCCGGGTCTAAGCTGCGGGGTTTCACCGGCCCACGCTGCGTGGTTCCGTCACGCGCCGGTTCCTCCAGCTGGAGGGAGGGGGGCGGTTATGATTGTAAAACTTCTGTATGCGTTAAAAAAAAACTTTTTTTGTTTTTACTCCTAGCTCTTTGTGACGTCATGGTTTCCAGGGGCTGGAAGCGTAAAAGGGGCGGGGCCAGTGTGATGTAAACACGTATAAATGAGCCGCTGCAGCCGTGTGGGGTTCAGAGGGAGAAGCCGGTCTGAACTTTCACTACAACCAACCTGCTGCTTGTGATCGGCTCTCTGCTGCTCACACTACGCTGCTGCTGCTGGATCTGATTTTTATTTTCTACCTCCTGAATTTATTCAGTTTTTTTTTTTCTGGATTTCTTTTCTCAGGCTTTTGGATCAAACATGTTGACCAGTTTCTCCCAGTCGCCGGACTGGCTGAGCTCCGAGCCCTTCATGTTTGAGGACGTGCAAAACTTAATGAAGGAGCTGGACTACCTTCCGACGCCCCCCCAGTCCCCCCCCATGAAGGCCGGCCAGGGGGCCGGGAAGCCGCTGTCTAAGGAGGACCAGCTGAGCTACGTGTCGGACATCCTGCTGGAGGACCAGGACCTCCAGCTCCTCAACTGGACCTGTGACTTCTTCAACTCGGACTCTGCAGAGAAGGAGGGCGACTCCTGCCTGCCGTGCTCCCCCCTGGACGAGGCCACCGAGGACACCCTGTGGCAGTGCCTGTCTGACAGGAACCTGGAGGAGAAGCTGGTGTCGACGGTGCTGGGCTCCAGCCCGCTGCTCTCAGACATCGACACCAGCATCTTTGAGGACATTGTGGGCTCCACTCTGAACTGCCAGGACCTGATCGGTGCTCAGGAGCAGCAGAGCGAGGCCACCTCAGACTATGGGTCCGCCGGCGGGGAGATGTCCATGTCTTCATCCAGTGATTCTGGTGAGTAAAAGTTACCTGCTGGACTCTGATCTCTAATAGCTCAGATAATCAGGTCAGGCTGTAATCTGGTTGGAATCGGCGGCGGATCACTTGATTGATGATTCATTAATGTTTAGAGGCTGTCAGCGAGGCGCTCTTTGCTCTCTGCTAATCTGCCCGCTGCCCACCCACTCCTGTAATCTGGATTGCTCTGAACTGTGTGTGGCTGCTGATTAAAGTGAGTGATTATCAGGGAGATGATTGCACGAGGCACGGTTCTGCTCTCCAGTCTGTAGGTGTCGCCCCTGCAGGACTTGTAACAAGTTAAAGGGAAGCTGGATGATGTGGATTTAAAGATGGAGGAGGCGTTAAAGTTTAGTTAAGAATATTAAGCTGCATTAATAAGCATGGACCTAACCTTTCTGTTTTCTCTTCTGCAGAAGAAGAAATCGACGTGGTGTCTGTGGGGTCCTCCAGCCCGTCCCCTCTGCCCGAGCCCTCCGCCCGCAAGCTGAACCCGGAGGAGGAGCAGCGAGCCATCCAGCTGCAGCACAACTACGCCGCCCCCTGCCCGGCGTCGCCGCCGCCCTCGTCAACTTACTCCCACAAGCGTTCCCGAGGGAGCGACGGTTCCTCCCGCTTCCACCACGCCACCCGCAGCTTCACCTCGTCATCCTCTCACTCCTCCCTGTCGCGGTACCACTGCTCCTCCAGGAGCTCGACGGAGACGGAGGACGAGGAGGAGCGGCGGCGAACCCACAATGTGATGGAGCGGCAGAGGCGCAACGAGCTGAAGAACTGCTTCATGCGGCTGCGGGATAACGTGCCAGAGCTGTCGCACAACGACAAGGCGTCCAAGGTGGTGATCCTGAAGAAGGCCAGGGACTGCATCTGCGGCCTGGAGAGCGAGAGCCACAGGCTGCGAGCCAGGAAGGACAAGCTGAGAGCGAGGCAGGAGGAGCTGAAAGCCCGGCTGGCGCAGCTGCGGCGGTAATGGACCACCAGGGGGGCGGGGACTATAGACTGAAGCCCCACCAGCCTCTGGAGCACAGACGCTCAGAACACACTCGTTGCCTCAGAAGCCATCCTTTATGCCTGGACTGCTGACTGTTGGAGGGTTTCCTCCCTCCGCCAGGGAAGCCCAAACTTCCCGCTCAATCCGGTTTTCCCAATAAACTTGAAATGGTTCTTTCAGCCGAGCTGGACACCTCCAGCTCAGCCGGGACGTGGACTGAACATGTGGTTCAGATGGACTAGGTCCTAATTCCTGATGGTTCTGATGATCCACATAGTTCTCATTAACTGATTTTAAAGCGTTCGCATCAGCAGAACCATCAGGCTTAAGTTTCTACAAAGATCAGAACTGAGATCAGCTGTAGATTCTCAGACGCCTGGAGACGTTCCTTTACTGACAGGAATGGTTCTGGTTCCTCAGACTCAGTTTGTCGCGTTTCCTTTTTTAACATTTCAAACCAGTTGCCTTCTTTGTGTCGTTGATGTGGTTCGGTTCTGCAGAAGGCAGGGATTCTTTTCTTTCTACATAAACGTTCACAAACCTACCTCCACCTGGCTGCAGTCTTTTTCTGTTGTACATTTGTAAATGTTTATTGTATAATAAATTATTTTGGTAGTTTTTTTTTGTTTTGCTATGGAATTTGGAAATGAAGCACCTTTAAAAAAAAAAAAAAAAAAATTAAGGAAATAAAATGAAACTTTAGATTTGGAAAGTCTTTGAGTTTTCTTATTGAAAGCAGCTGCTTATGAAGTCCATCTCTGGGGGGGGGGGCGGGGGGGGCAACTTGGGCTAAATGTTCAGATTTGTGGTTATGAGCATTTTATATTAAAGCTAAATCCTTACTGCCAGTTTCTGCTTCTCAGCTGCAATTAACGTTTGTCAGAGCGCACCTGGACCGTTCAGGTGTGTTTATGAAAACCTGTAAAAAGCAGCAGCTCATCCAGGATCTGCTCCAACTAAAAGGAAATACTGAAGCAGGCTCCTGGTCCATCCAGGAACTTTGAGCGTACAGAGAAGCAACAAGCATCTTGCAGGCCTCTGGCTTGCTAGGCTCCCTGGTTTTGGTTTGGAATGGCTGAAGGACAAAACCAGTAAAGCTAGAGAAGTTTTCAACTGGTGTGATGCTGCATTTAGGTGAAACTGCACAGGAAGCATGACTTTAAAAAAAAAAAGGTTTTAATGTAGCTAATTTTTAGTACAATTTGCAAATCAGATGTTCAAGATGTTAAATCTCAAAGGCATATCTTTTTACGAAATAAAAATTCCTTATGTTAACCTTCTCTAACCAGGTGCAGTCTACATTAGACAATTTGACTGTTAATCCTTTAAAGCCAATTGTATCATATTCAGTACAGGGTTTTTTTGTTAAGACCTCTACATCAGTGTTCTTGAACCCTGACTTGCAAAATAAGTCATGTATGGAACATGACATATAAAAGATTATAGATAAATGCCTTATCAAATTTAATGCAAATACATTATCTATTTTAACTGGCACAAAATTTATTTTTTGATGTAATTTCTCAGAAAGTAACTTCTCCAAACCACTCTTCCTATACAGAGGTTAAATGGGTCCATTTTCTTCTGCAGGTCTATCAAACTAGACCTTTAAATGCAAACACTAAATCACCTTTAAAGTGAGGAAAAAGTATTTCAACATTCTATTATGCAGGTTCTCCCACTTGGTTATCAAGCAGGGATCTGAAATTGTCAATAGTTGCACGTCTAGAAATAGTCTAAAGAAAATAAAATTATTTGCTGCAAATAAGTACCTGAAATACCTCCACTAGAAGTCTGCCTTCAAAATCTCACCTCCACTTAATTTATCCTAAATTAGAATCACCTGTTTACAGTTGTTAGCTGCATAAATAGACCTGTCCACCCAACACAACCAGTAATAATGCATCTACTAACAGGGCCAAGACCAAAAGACACTAGAGACTAAATTGTAGACCTCCACCAGGCTGGAGAGGGCTGCAGGGGAATTACCAGGCAACTTGGTGAAAAAATGTTGGAGCAATCATTAGAAAATAGAAGATAATTAAGACTCAATCTCCATCGGACTGGGGCTCCATGCAAGATCTCACCTCGCAGGGTCTGTGATCCTAAGAAAGGTGAGAAATTCAGTTTATATCGCAAATTCACAACACATCTTCAGGCACTTTCCAGTTCACCAGATCATCCAACAGATTGATTCAAAGTTCCTAAGGAAAACCAGTTGATTGCATCGACTCATTGACCTGAAGGCAATCCCTCACACTAAGCATGCTTTTAGCAACAGTGGAGAGGAAAAACTCCCTTTGAACAGGAAGAAACCTCCAGCAGAACCAGGCTCAGTGTGAGCGGACAACTGGGGTTCAAGGAGACAGAAGCAGACATAGAAAAAGCAACAGTAAAAGGCGGCCCCGTCCAGGAAAAGACAGCCAGGCAGACGAGCTCAGAGCCAGCTCCCATGTAAGAGGATGAAGAGAGCACATGCAGCAAGTCAGTCAGAGAAACAGGACTACACTGGAAAACAGGCAGAGCTCCAACATCTAGAAACAAAGGTGTTGATGGCAGCAGCACAGCTGATATTTCTCTCCAGGATGGAGTCACAGCCAAACAGGAACAGACCAGATGAAGCTACTATGAGAAAAAACAGAGAGAACAGAAGGTTAGAGATTGAACTAACAGATTCTGCAGAGTAGGAGAATAGAGATAGAATGAAGCAGAATGATGAAAAAGGGGTCCCTATGTCCTCCAGCAGTCTAAGCCTATAGCAGCATAGCTATAGAGATAGCTCTGCCTCGAAACTACGCGGGATGAGCTGCTCAATGACCTGAAAAGAGCTGGAACCACCGTTTCCATGGTTACTGTTGGTAATAAACTAAGACGTAACGGTTTGAAACCTGCTTTCATAAAAAAAAAAAAATGTTTCAAGTTAAAATGAAATCCTCTCCCATCCTCACTCATCAGAAATGATCTCAGACTCTTATTGATGCTCATAAATCTCATTGCTGGCTGGTAGCAGAATCCAAACATCTGCTTCAGTCCTTTCACCCATTTAGCATCCTTCTCATTGTTTCAGAGTTCAAATATCTTTGAATAATCAGGGAACTGGAAGTTAGACTGTAGCAGAGTTTCAGAAAGGATTCCTTACTGAGAGAGTCATGAATGAAGGTTACGCTGAGGAAGAGGATGTCAGTTTACAGGATCGCTAAGCCACAGATTAGGTTTGTTTTATCAAAGGGTGGAGGGAGACTCCTCCCAGCTCACATGAACAAAACAGACTGAAGTGAGTTTTCCTGTTTATTTTACCATGAACAGGTTCGGCCACCTCTGTTCCGTTTTTATCTGGGACGTCCAGATCCGGTCCCAGAGTTACTCTCAGCCCTGCTCCAAACGGTTAAATTCCCTTCATGAGCATTTGGTTATCAGCTCTGCGATGATCCAGGCATCTGGTTCAGATGTTGGAGAAGAGATGCATCTACTCACATCACCTGTTCTGATCCAGGCCCCTGGATCAGAGGGAAGACCCTTAACCCTCCTTTTTTCGGACGTTGGCTTTGATTTAGTATTTAAAGTCAATTCAGTTTATTTCTATAGCGCCAATTCACATTGATTCACATTGATTGATTCAAAGTTTTCTATCTTAGGAAAACCAGTTGATTGCATCGACTCATTGACTCTTCAGCAATCCCTCACACTAAGCATGCTTGCAGCGACAGTGGAGAGGAAAAACTCCATTTGAACATGAAGAAACCTCCAGCAGAACCAGGCTCAGTGAACTTAAGTTTTGAGGCAATGTGTTTTTAATGCATAAAAAAAGTTAAAAACCAAATAGCCACATTGGTAGTACAAATATGTTTTCAAGAGTCCTGATTACAGTTTTAACAGTGCAAGGTTCTGGTGGCAGCGGGGAAAATGCTGTTGCAGGACCTGCTGGACCTGCATTGAATGCTGTGAAGCCTCGTCCCAGAGGGCAGCAGGGAGAACAGGGGTGAAGGGTCATTGATGATGTCACGGGCTCGGGACACACAGCGCTGGGATGAAATGTCTCTAATGGAGGGAAGAGGAGCCCCCATGATCCTTTTTTTTTGCCCTTTTGACCAGTGAGGTGGTGTTTCCAGTCCAGGTGAGGGTGTCTGTGATGAGCACCCTCAGGATTTTGGTGATGCGTACCACCTCTGCAGGAATAGTTCCTGTACTAGATGTGTTTCTGTTTCGGCCCACCTGAGTAACATTACTGCTAATAAAATAAAGTGTGTTTGCTGCAAGGAGACACCTAATTCATGCAGGACAGGGGCCCCTGAGGACCAGATTTGGGAGCCATGTGATAAGACATAAGAAAATGTTAAAACCTTTGGAGACTTTGGTTTAAAGAACACAATTTTGGGTTTTAGTTCTGCAATATGGGAGATAAAACTGATTTTTTTTTTCTAAACTTATGTTTTAGCCCATTTCGTCAAAACTGAACTCTACATCACAGCCAGATTCATAAAATGTAAAAGGATTGATGATGATTGGTTAAAATCTGATTCAAACAACTCCGATCTACAAAATCAGTCAAAAATCTACTAAAAATTATAATTCAACAGCATAATTAAAGAAAACAAAGCATGTTATGAATCTAAATGAAAAGTGAGGATGAATTTATTAAATTTAAATCAATAAAGGTTTAAACAAATTTACTCTGGAGGAGAAGGAGTGTTTAAAATATTTATTCAAGCTAATTAATAGTTTACTTCACAGGTTCTGTTAAATTCTAGATTCTAAAGCAAGATGAAGGCAATTTAATCAGATCACCCAGTTCTACGTTTTTTAGCTAAAGAAACCAGCTGATTGCATCCAGTCATTACCCTAAATAGCTCTGGCTGAATCGGTTTCAATAATTAGGCTTCTTTTATTGCAGATCGTTACATGAAACCAGCTGTGAGGAACAGACCTCAGACCAATCACTTCACTCTCAGTATCAGACGGAAACAGACTGAAGCAGTCGGCTTGTTTCTGTCCAAAAGATAAAAAATGATAATCTTATGATTTTACAATCCTTGATTAGGTTACCTTTAATCAACCGGCAATTGTAGCCAATTATCATTTTGCACAGAGATTAATGGTTAAAGCCATTAAACAACTTAACACCCAGAACAAAAACATCTATTTTTAATGATATTAGTTCATATTATAAATTTGATAATATATGACTATAGAATATCCAAATCATTTAAATGTGTATCTCTGCTTCTGTCTCCTTGAACCCCAGTCTGCCTCAGCAGATGGCCGCTCACACTGAGCCTGGTTCTGCTGGAGGTTTCTTCCTGTTCACAGGGAGTTTTTCCTCTCCACTGTCGCTACAAGCATGCTTAGTGTGAGGGATTGCTGAAGAGTCAATGAGTCGATGCAATCAACTGGTTTTCCTTAGATAGAAAACTTTGAATCGATTTGACTGGATGATCTGGTGAACTGGAAAGTGACCTGAGATGAAGTGTTGTGAATTGGTGCTATAGAAATAAACGCTCACACTAAGCATGTGTGGGGATTAAGGGTCTTGCTCAGGGACCCAGAGTGGGAGTCCGTTGGAGTGGGACTTGAACTCAGAACCTCAGGATACCATTTGCAATGCAAGGCATTAGCGTGAAGGGTCTTGCCTAAGGGCCCATTCTCATTCCCCCCAGCTGGGATACAAACCCAGGCTTCCTGTTTGCAGCACAGGTGATTTACCACTTGAGCAAGCAAGCGGCTAGCCACTGTCCAATTCATTTCAATTAGTTTTTCTTCCTGTTAAAAGGGATTTTTTCCTCTCCACTGTCGCTAAGCATGCTTGTAGCGACAGTGGAGAGGAAAAACTCCCTTTTAACAGGAGCGTCCAGCAAAGTTTATGATCTATGATCACTTCCCAACTTTTAATTGAAGTTTTATATCATCCTGTTTCACAATCAAACATCACAATTTTTTCCAGTAATAAATTGATTAGATTAAACTTTTTTTTTTCAGCAAGATAAATTTTCTTTCTACAGTTTTTTACAGATTTCCTCCCATTAACTCCTGTTGAGATTAGGACAAATTATTAATAATTAATAATACTGGATTATTAAAAAAATACATTTCTAAATAAACAAAATCTTTAAAAAAAGTATTTATTTATCCACAGACTTTGAGAGAACAGATATTCCAACAAGAACAATAGTTAATGGAAGCAGCACTAAAAGTCTAAACTGGTTGTTACGGTAACTATAATACGTGCAATTAGTTTCTGCCAGTCCCAGTTTTCCTGCCGCTGACTAACTAACAGTTTTTCCTGAAACCTAATCTATGGATTGACTTTCCTTTTTCTCTCCATGGTGGAGGGCAGCTGCTGCTCTCTGTAAACGAAGATCCAGAAAACATTATTCCAGGAGCACCGGGTTAAATATCTGATATTGTTCCACGATGGGTGGGGTGCTCTGCAGCACGCCAACTTAAATAAGTGAGTGTGGGCGTTATACAGTAGCTGACTGTGTATGCCTCTTGTGTGGCTCAGCGACCCAGATATTCTGACTCATTCATTCTGATCCACCACATCACACAGGACACAAGAAAGAAGGAGCAGAGTGATGGAAAAAAGAGTGATAAACAAAGAAGGACGAGAGGAGAATGTGCAGAATGACGACGAAACGAGAGAAACTGGAGGGCGAACCGAACAATGGGGGCCGAGATTTGTCCTGTCTTAGTTTTTTTTACAAAGTGGGGAAATAATGAGAGACTTCAAAGGAACGTTCAAACCCAGTTTAATCCAAACCACATTCTGACTACAGGCCCCCAGCCACAATAAAACACACAAATACGTCATGATGGTGCATTTAAACCTGGCTCTGTTTTAAAGCCTGATCTAATTTACCTGAAATCTGGGAGTTTTGGACTCCGAACGGCAGGCAGAAAGTTTTCTTTTTACTCGTTAACCCAGAGTCTGGTTAGAACTCGAGAATAATGGGTATTTATTTTGGATTTACTTCTAGCTACTCTAGATCTTCGTTTATAGAAGTCCATTTCCAGCAGAGCCAGAACCGCAGACTGAACATGTTGTTCTGCTTTGAACAGGTTTCAGGGCCTCTGTCACGCAGCAGCATGGCCGCCCCCATCAGCTGACCGTTTTACTTGTATTTTTAGAGCTTTTTGTGTTTCTAATTCAAAATTGCAGCAAGGCTCCAATCTGTGGGTTTAAACAAAGATTAATGATGTGTCTGGGAAAGAAATGCTGAGTTTTGTTTGTCTCTCTATGCCTCAGCTGAGGATTTGAGCAACTTTCATGTTATCTGTTGTGTGAAAATAAAACCTGTTTTCTTCTGGCTCTGAGGAGAATGAAGCAGCTGTTCCCATTCATCACCGCCATCATCATCTGTTCACCCCGGGATGTGTAATCTAAGCGTATCCTGGATCATGACTCAACAGCCGGTAAGTTGTAAGTCTCGGGTAAGTCGTATTGTGAGCAGCTCCACATTCCCCTCATCTGTAACCCATTACCCAGATCCCTTTGCTTCACTCGCCAAGCCAGGAGCTTCCCCAGAGGGATGATAGCCAGTGACAAGGATGCATTTCCTGTCTCCATGACACAGCTTCCCAGAGCCATGCAAAAAAATAATAAAGCTATTATATCAGAGCTCAGTCACAAGTGCTGATCCAGAGCCAGGCAGGTCGGCGTGCTGCATTACAGCCAGAGGGGATGCCAGGAAAGACTGAGTGGATGTCTGTATCCTGAGAGGGTCTCGCTAATCTCTGTCAGGCTGTTTTAAAGGGGGGAAAAAAGTGCCTGTTCACTAAAATCAAATTAGACAGCTAGATCGAACGCGTGGCGTTAAGTTAAATATTAAACATGGCAGCTTTACCACAAACGCAAAGAAAGGTCAACCAAGTTCAGACTTTATTTCACATTTCTGTCAGTTGGAAGTGAATCAGTTAAAATGAACAACTTATTTATTCTAATTATGTTTGAGCCTGAAATAGCAGGAACTACATCAATTTCGTCCCAAACAGGACAGCTCTAGTCTTTTTTAATCAATATTGATCAGGTTGTGATGGATCACTCTTCCCTGCAGGCTGCTCCATCTTCCTGGAGACATCTTGGCCTTAACATAACAGAAGCTGTTCATTATTTATAAAGAGCTGCAAACAGTCCCAATCACCTGTAATGAGGCATGAAGGGTAAATAGACTCATTTCTAGTCTTACTGACCAATAATGGTGAGCCGGTTTCACAGAGTCACACTCATATTGATTCACTGATACTCATAATGGAAACTTGAGGTTTAATACGAGTCACAGTGCAGGATGAAGCTGGAAGTGAACCGGCCAACTGTACCTCCATTGTATTTTACATTTACAGTCTTTAGCTTTTAAATTCATGATTGATAATAATAATAAAAAAATCCCAGTTAAATCAAGCTTATGGGGATCCTTTTTCATGACCTTTTCAGGTAATGAAGATTTGTGTGTTTGTGCCTTCTGTCAAGCTCAGAACAATAGCACCCAATATTCGAGACGGACAGAGTTCTCAAAATGTTTATTAGAAACTGAACCGTGCACAGCGTCAAACCCATCTATCTGGAGGTGGATGATTACGATTGTGTGAGTCACTAACCTGGTCCCATAGTTCAGTTCAAAGCCAGTGTCTGTGCCTGTGACATGCTTGGTAGTCAGAGCCAGGAGGTCAGAGATCCAGAGAGGTGTAAAAGGGAAATTTGAAATCCAGCAGGAGTCCAAAGATAGGTCAGGCAAACAGATCAGAATGGGAACAGGCAGGCTCAGAGGTCCAGAGGCAGAACAGGTCAGGATCAGGCAATCAGAATACAGGAACGCTAGAGAACTCTCACCAAAATCTCGAAATAATCTGGCACTGATGACTGGTTTGAAGGCTGCTTAAATAGAGGCTGAAGCAGGTGGAACAGATGAATGTTAATGAGAACTGGGCGGAACTAGGCAGGTGAATTAAATGAGAAACTAGACCAGTCATCAGTGCCAAGATCATGATGGCGCTCAACTGGATGTCATTTTATCAACATTAGCAGGAAGCCATGGTTCCTTTACCATTCTTTCAATTCAATTCAGTTTATTTCTATAGCGCCAAATTCACAACACATGTCATGTCAAGGCACTTTAAAGTTCAACCACATCATACAGTCAAATTGATCCAAAGTTTTCTATCTAAGGAAAACCAGCTGATTGCATGGACTCATTGACTCAAATACAATCCCTCACTCTAAGCATGCTTGTAGCGACAGTGGAAAGGAAAAACTCCCTTTTAACAGGAAGAAACCTTCAGTAGAACCAGGCTCAGTATGAACAGCCATCTGCTGAGGCCGACTGGGGTTCAAGGAGACAGCAACAGAGACACAAAAAGCAGCAGTCTTTAAAACAATAAGTAATAAAGTTACACAAGCAGCAACATTAGCGGCTGCCTACAGGTCCCTGATTGTTTGAGTCGTAGTGATAGCAATGTGGGCTAGTGCTAGCATCCTTCTACAAAGGACCAAAATCACTCTCTGTAGAGAACGCACTCTTGTAGGATTTTCTGGTATCCAAGGAGCCCATAAGGAGAAAACCAGCCACCTTCACATCCTGGATTTTCTGGATGAGTTGAACTGAATCCTAACACCAACACACACACAATTTTACAGCAAAAAAAAAAATTCTGATTTTTGGGTGATAGCTCCTTTTTTAGTTTTGGAGTGTATTGATGTTTTGTGTTCCTCTCCAGTTTAAATAATGTGGAAAAAATGTATTTTTTTTGTTACTTGACCGATAAAATGTGTTTGCACGGTTCTCCAGTCTGCTTCTGTTTGGTTGATCAGGACTTACCCACTCCTCAGATTATGAAAATGTACACTTTGCCTGATTGAGATACAAAACTAACCAGAAACAGACAGAAGATCTGCCTAAATGGCTAAATTAGAAGCACAATCAGCTTTCTGCTATAATTGTACTTGTTTTGAGGTCAAAACTTTTGCTTCTTTTATTCAATTTCTGTGTTAATTTCAACCAAACATCCCAGTCATGAACTTCCTCCACAGGCCGGCTGTGTCTCCAAGTTGTATGCATCAAATATTAGCAGTTCCTGTATTTTTGGACAAGTTATATAAACGTGTAAACATTATGAGGGCCGCTGGGTGAAGGGTTCCTAGAGTCAATATTACCAGAAAAGCACTAAACAAGTTTAGCTGAGTCAGTTCCTTTTAAGAGTCACGACTCCAGCAAAGCCTAAAATACTGAGGAGCCACCAAACAAATCAATATGTTTTGGTTCATGGTCTTCATCACTTTGATGAAGGCGGATAGACAAATAAAAAAAATAGAGAAATAGATATGACATTTTTAGAGAAGTGGATGGAAGTTTCTGATCAGAGGCGTCAAAAATTGCTGCTACTATGTCCTTTAAAGCTGCGATGGACTGGCGACCTGTCCAGGGTGGACCCCGCCTGTCCCCAGTAGACAGCTGGATATGGGCACCAGCACCCCTCGAGGCCCCACTTGGGATTAAGCGTGTAAGTAAATGGATGGATGGATTTTCTTTAAAGGAAAAGTCCGGTCATATTTAGAATTCAAACTTCTGAAAGTTCTTTAAATATGAAATTATTCCATCCTGTTCAATAAATGATCAGTGTTTTTAATTCAGAGTAATTTTCAACTGAATGTGCTTTACTGGAGGCATCCATGTTTGTCAAAGAACACTACTGCCACCTACTGGTTAGTGACGTCACGGTGCGGTATCGGCTGTTGATCAAGTCCCAGTGCTGTATCTGGTGTTTGTCACAACGCGCTATTATCCAAGTCATCTTGAAAACATCCTTCTTCCAAATGTTGGCTACATATTACGTGTTTTTTCTCTGGCCAGAAGTTCGATGGTAAATCCTCCCTCTTCAAGTCAAGTCAAGCCAAACTCAGGAGTCCAGAGACAGAAACAGGTCAGGATCAGGCAGCCAAAACAGGGTACACTAGATAACTCTCAAAGTCGGCTCGAATAATCTGGCACTGATGGCTGGGAACAGGCAGCATAAATAGGAGTTGGAACAGGTTGATCAGCTGAGGGCAGATGAGAACTGGGTGGAGTTAAGCAGGTGAAAGGAATTAAACTAATGATCCAGTCATCAGTACCAATATCATGACACTGAGATTTAATAGCAGGAGAGAAAAGACTATTTTAATCATTGGAAATTTCAAGAGTTCAAGCCATGGTTGTAAAATGCAGATAGTTGTTCTCGAGAGAGCTTCATACTGATCTGAGGAAGCGGATGTGATCAGGGCACAGGTGAGGTGACATTGATTTAGTATTTTACATCATCTCCTAAGGGGTATTAACACTATAAAAGGAGGATTGGACCCAGAACTGAACCACACATGACTATAATTCTCCTTTCACAATTACTATGATGATTCATGAAAATAACAAAAGACCATTCTGATGAAAAATAAATGAATCAATTGAAGACAGCGCCAGAAAAGTCGGGTGAAAAGAACAACGTGATCCAGGGTGTCAAAGGATGATGTAAAGCCTAATAAAACTGGCACGCTACAGTTCCCAGCAGCAACTCACATGAAATTCTTTATAGTGTAATTTCTGTTGAGTGCAATTGTTTTCCTGCTAAATGCAGCACTGTTTTTCTGCTGCAGCCTTTTCATAGATTTCTATTAAAAATATGAAGAATAGCGGCGCTGGGCAGAAAAAAGAGCCAAATGATGAAGAGCTCATCAGTTTCACAACAGTGGCACTGGTGCAAATATATACAGAAAGTGAAAGAAAACAAGCTACATACCAAATGAATGAGAATTAATAAATGATAGATGACTGAATACAGTTGTTTATCTTGGCACTATTATCTAATATTAACTTCTAGGTTGTATTTCTTAAAGCATCAAATGCAGATATTAAAATAATTGAGTGTCACAGTAACTCATATGTTTTTTTTATATAAGTTGTTGTAGGTGTTGACAGCTGTATGCAGGAAGGACCTTCTGTAGAGGTCTGTTTTGCAGCAGGTCTGGAGAAGCCTCTGACTGAAGACACTCTGTTATTGTTTGACAAACCTCTGAAGAGGACGCTCACTGTTGTCCTTAATCTTTTCTTTACTTTATGAACAATTATTCTTTTTAAAACCATCTTCAGAGGTTCTAAAGGCAAGGCAAGGCAAGGCAAGGCACATTTATTTGTATAGCACAATTCAGTACAAAGACAATGCAAAGTGCTTTACATGATTAAAATACAGGAAGATAAAACAGAATCAAAGCAAGTAGGAAAAAATAAATAAAATAGATAAAAAATGCAGAAACAAAAAAGAATATTAAAAACAGTTGGACTAAAGAAAATATGTTTCAGTTGAACTGTTTAACTAGAACGGTCGAAGGCAATCCTAAACAAATGTGTTTTTAGTCGTGATTTGAAGGAACTCAGGCTTCCTGCACTTTTACAGTTTTCTGGAAGTTTGATCCAGATAAGTGGAGCATAGGAACTAAATGCTGCTTCTCCATGTTTCTAAAGGAGTTCCTATAGAACAAAGCCGACACCCTTTATCAGCAAACATTGAAGAACCTAAGCTACCTTAAGCCTGCTATGCCCTGCGCGATTTGTGGTAATTTATGGGATGATTTTCCAGTTGCGCAACATCTTTCAACCCTAAAAATTGCCAAATTGCCAAGGCAGCGCGTTTCACTCTAGTTACGATTACTTAATATTCCCCTTCTATTTCTTTGGCTTCCAGATAGACGAGTCAGGGCAGCTCCATCTCACTGTGGAGCTGAGTCTGATGTGCTTTTTAGACGGAGAATGTGAGCAGGTAGATTGCATTAGAGCGTTGCGCTGAACATGCATCGGCAGTTTAGTCGTACAGTGAGCTGCACAGTGTATGCCCGGCTTTAGATTGTTTAATTTACAGCTGCTTTTTGTATCTCTGCTTCTCAGCAGATGGCCGCTCACACTGAGCCTGGTTCTGCTGGAGGTTTCTTCCTGTTCAAAGGGAGTTTTTCCTCTCCACTGTCGCTACCAGCATGCTTAGTGTGAGGGATTGCTGAAGAGTCAATGAGTCGATGCAATCAACTGGTTTTCCTTAGACAGAAAACTTTGAATTAATCTGACTGGATGATCTGGTGAACTGGAAAGAGCCTTGAGATGAGATGTTGTGAATTGGCGCTATATAAATAAACTGAACTGTATTATACATTTAGACAACAGTAAATGTAGAACAATGGTAATGCTGAGCAGCTAATTATTTTCTATTGACATGAATAAAAAAAATAGACAAGCAGATGTTCCCAGCGCTCCTCACATTCCCGACAAATGCCGTTCAGAGGCGACATCTGGAGCTGCATGCTCTCCTACTTGTGGAGAGCTACGTCCAAACCTCCACCCATGTTTTAATTGCAGACAGAGCTGGGAGGTGATGGAGCCCAAACCGCTGTGGGGGTTACCAGAGGTGTGACAGTGGTTGTTTGGCTGAGGTGGGGGGTGGGCTGATCCTTCCTATACTGACTGTAGGAGTCAGCTCATCAATAAAGGCTTTGTAATGCATCAGCTGAGGGGGTTGGTCTCCTGTAGTGTTTGATGTCTCTGGTCAATCAAAAATGGAGTAGCTTCAGGCGTCTTTAAAAGTCTTCAGGCATCCGAAACTGTAACAAGTCGTCACATTCCTTGCATGGTGCAGTTTAAAATAAAACGAAAAAGCATTTCAGCTCCTATAGGGTGAGTGAGTTTAAGTAGCGGAAAACTTTGAAAACATCTCATCGTCTCGCTGTCAAACATTTGCTGGATGACAAGATGTTTTGCTGTGGCTTGATGGCAGGAGATCCTGCAAAGGAAACAAACTCCTTCACAAGCCGAACCGGAAAGAAAGTTTTCAGCAAGCTGGCGGCACAAGAGAGCAAGAATCAGTGGGTTTCATTAGCGATCTACTCAGAGTAGATCTATTCGATTCCATGCAGGTGATGCAGAGCTGTGGGGACAGTATAACCTCAATTAACAACTTGATTTGATGTTTGATTAATATTTCTGCTTATGCGCATGCAGCGGGGGATTTACCATTAGGCAATACTAGGCTGTTGCCCAGGGCCCCAAGTTCCTGGGGGGGGGCATTAACCTCTGTTTAAATGTATGGTTAATACAACTATTCCTTATTCTGCACATTTAATTCTGTTTTTGATAAATATCCTTCTCCCTTCAGTGTCCACCATATTGGATCAGTCCATTTGCTGCACATGTTCAGAAAGGTCCAAACAGACAGCAGCAAACCATTTGAAAACAAACCATGCAAAGAGCAGTGTTGCTAACTTAGCGCTTTAGTCGCTATATTTAGCCACTTTTCAGACCCCTCTAGCACTTTGATTTCAAAACAGCTCCTAGTGCCAAATCTAGAGACTTTTTTCTGCTACTGGAGACTTTGGAGACAACATCTAAAAGCAGCGAACTCTGCTCTCCAGAGCGAGTAGATTGGTAACCCCGCCTCCTGCTCTCCTCTATCTTGTCTGCTGTCATGATTCATGCAGCTATTATTTCATCCAAATGAAAAATGGAGAACAGAGAAGCAGATCATGGCTTGTCTACAGTGAAAAGAAGGACTGGGTTATTTACTTTGGCCTTTTTGGAAACACAGGAAGGAGCAATCAGCTAAGTGAGCTTAGTGCTTGGAAAACATCTTTCATTCCTTTAGAGACAGCATGAAAAGTCAGCTGAGTACAAAACATAGAGAGGAAAACAAGAAGAAAAGGGACAAGAAGAGAGGAACACAACCTAGAACAGATAATGGATGTCTATTCTATTAACATTTCTCTATCTGTAGTAGGGTTGGGAATTGAAAAGATTTTCCCGATTCCGATTCCCTTTTCGATTCTATGAAACGATTCGATTCTTTATCGATTCTTTTTTCGATTCCAATTTGGGGGAAAAAGGAGAACAAACAGTTTGATTATCAGCATCAACTTTGTTTACTTAACTATTGCACAATCTTACAAACTCAACAAGATCAAGATGTCCACAGGAAATGTGAAACTGGAGTAACATCTGTGTTTAAATGAAAAATAAATATACAAGAACAAACTTAATTTTGCAGAAAGATGAGCATATCTGCTTTTTCTGGAAGGATACAGGATCTTTCAGGGCTTATGGTGTCTCCAGCCGTGGAGAACACCCTCTCAGATGGGGTGGAGGAAGCCTGCACACAGAGGTAATTTTCAGCCAGTCCAGATAGCAAGGGCAGCGTATCTTGCTTGTTCCACCACCACAGTGTGGCGCTATCCCTGCAGAGGATGGAGGGCAAGCTTTTATAGAGCTGGATTTCCTGATCTACCCTCTGGGCTAAGGAAAGACGGGGCTTTGATTCACAAAGTGACCGCAGGTCGTTGTCTTCTTCCTCGAATAGTTCTTCCAACTTGCGTAACTTGCGTAACTTACGTAAAAAACGTGACGTAAGTCGTGCTCCCCAGAGCCGGCGCTCTAGGCTCTGGTGCTGCGGGAATCGAAAAAAGAATCGTTCAGCGAGCTGCCAAACGATGCCATGGAATCGGAAAATACGGAACCGGTTCTGAACAGGAACCGGTTTTCGATTCCCATCCCTAATCTGTAGGATGGGTCTGTTTTATGTGTTGGCTTCTCAATTCAGAGGGGCCCCTGCCTGTCTTTGCCTAGGGCCCCAAATTTCCTAAATCCGTCCCTGCACACATGCCTGTCTTTGCCCGTCTTCTAACGCTCGTCTTGGAAGGATTCTGTTATCCGCAGGAACAGTTGCATCCCTGAAGATCTGATGGAGAACGACTTAGAAACGGAGGCTTGATGTTTAGAAGGGAAGCATCAATATGATTTAAAATGTTTGTAAGTTCTGTGATTTTGGTTGTTTAAAAAGAACAAAACAGATTCAGACAAAATAAGATTTTATTTAAGCACCTAAGGAAAAAAAATGTTTACAGTGAAAACTTTGCTATCATTCCAGAGCTGTGGTAAATAACAGAACTGTTTCAGCACATGATGTTCTACTAAACAGGTCACTACACTTGAACAAGTTTCATTTTCCTGCCTGTTTACAGCTTAACAATAACCCGACAGGTTGTTAAAAAATGGAACAGTCTCGTCTGTTTTGCATGAATTATCGTCGTCCCTCCGACATGAGCCCAGAGACCAGACAAGCCGCGTTTGCTGATCGAGCTGATTTCATGTTCTTCACAATGCAGAGGTTACTGAGTGCATGCAAATGAGGGCGATAAAGGGGAGGTCCCTATCTTTGTGTCACCTTGGGTGGAAAAACAAATGCAGAATGTGGAGAGTCATAAAAAATCCCCCTGTGACATCGGCCTTAATGCCTCAGTGAAGAAGAAGAGGTGTAAAGGAGAAGAGAAAGATGTGTAGCGGATTCAGAGTCAGATCGATGTGGTGAAACTTTTAGTCATGTGGACTTTCTTAATGTCAAAAGGAAATTCAAGATTGATCTAATGACTGAAACACTTCAATTCATGTAAAACTTCAGACTCTTCAACTTAACCCTATATGTCAGAAATGACTCAAGAAAGGCAGAGAAACATCATCATTTCTCTTCACTTACTTTCATCATAAATCAATCAATCACCTTAAAGACCTCCTGTATAAATAAAGGCAGTGAATTATTTGCTATTTAAGTGTTTCTATGTTTCTTGACTTCAACTCTAAAAATTTTGCAACTTCCTTTATTTAACTCCACCCCCGACCCCCAGGTCGTGCAGCTTATCTTTGTTGCTCTACCGCACCAACATCCAGAGACCAGGCAGAAAAAAAGCCCCTGGCCTCAGTTTCTTACTTTAACTCAAAGTTCAACACATCTAATCAAAGAGGCGTGATTATCATCTAAGTCTTCGTCTGCTCTGCCCTCGCCCCAAGTCTGATCTTTGTTTGAGGAGACATAAACAGAAATCTCTCCTTAAAATTCAGATTTTTTTTTTTTACAAACCTTTGGGGTCATATGATGGGGTGGGAAGTTTTGTAAAGGTAGCAGTGTGTTTCTAGAAGGATTTAATTAATAGTTTGAAAGGGAAAGGAGATGGAAAAGTTGGCATTTTTCAAGGAAGGAAAGAGTTGGCGGTTAAATTACTAAATGTTTTTAACTTTTACTGCAGGTGGGATGCTTGTTGTGGACAGGGCCGAATTTAGGAAATTTGGGCCCCTAGGCAAAGACAGGCAGGGGCCCCTCTGACTTGAGAAGACAACACATAAAACAGCCCCATTCTACAGATAGAGAAATGTTAATAGAATAGACATCCATTATCTGTTCTAGGTTGTGTCCCTCTCTTCTTGTCCCTTTTCTTCTTGTTTTCCTCTCTATGTTTTGTACTCAGCTGACTTTTCATGCTGTCTCTAAAGGAATGAAAGATTTTTTCCAAGCACTAAGCTCACTTAGCTGATTGCTCCTTCCTGTGTTTCCAAAAAGGCCAAAGTAAATAACCCAGTCCTTCTTTTCACTGTAGACAAGCCATGATCTGCTTATCTGTTCTCCATTTTTCATTTGGATGAAATAATAGCTGCATGAATCATGACAGCAGACAAGATAGAGGAGAGCAGGAGGCGGGGTTACCAATCTACTTGCTCTGGAGAGCAGAGTTCGCTGCTTTTAGATGTTGTCTCCAAAGTCTTCAGTAGCAGAAAAAAGTCTCTAGATTTGGCGCTAGGAGCTTTTTTGAAATCAAAGTTCTATAGGGGTCTGAAAAGTGGCTAAATATAGCGACTAAAGCAGGAGAGCAGGAGGCGGAGTTAGCAATCTACTCGCTCTGGAGAGCAGAGTTCGCTGTTTTTACATGTTGTCGCCAAATTCTCCAGTAGCATAAAAGACTTTAGATTTGACGCTAGGCATTTTTTTGCCTAGAAAGGCTGCTTTTTCTCTTTATACGAAATGCAGACTGATGCTCATGTAAAGCATAAAAAAACAGCATGCATATTGCATGGGACCAATGACATCTAACTAATGAAACTTAAGACCAATAGTGTCCCTATCAAAGTTGAAATCAAACCTACGCCCTTGATTAGAAGTTGAGTAAAGTAGGTTGAATAAATAGAGCCTGCTTGTGTTTGTGCTGTTATGACTATAGGAGAAGCTACAGTCATACTGGATTAATACAGTGAAACCTGCATGCTAATCTAATCATGCACAGATGCTTCCACAAACACCTGAGAAACAGCAGCCGGATTGGGTTTCTGGGGAAGTCCCTGCAGGGGTACAGAAGGTGTGAGTCACAGTCAGAAATCTTCAGACGCCCCTCGGGATGAGAGCATGTAATGCAAAGTTCCTCTTTCAATGCTTTTGTGTCAAAACAATGAGTAAAAAAGAAGAAAACCAGCTGTGTAGAAGGAGAGGGTTCTCATGGAAAAAACGACTTTTAGTGAGAAGAAGGAAAATGTAGAAACACATTTTGTAATTTACACTCACATTGCACCAAACAATCTTTTTATTCCCAAAGAAGCCTGGTTTCCAGCAGCCAACGCTTCAAACACTGCAAAAACAACCTGGAAACATCGAAGGACTTGGAACATTTCTTAAATTCAGTGTATTTGCCAATGGTATTAGTATATATATATTTTTTACTCTTAAAATAAGAACATTTATATGATATGCACTTGAAATAATATAATGTCTTGTTCCATTGGCAAAGTATCTCAATCTCCTCCTCAATTCAAGGACAAATGCACTTATATTAAGAAAAAAGTTTAAATTCCTTAATTAAAGCTGAACTCCTTACCGTGCTCTGACCGATCTCAGAACGGTTTCACAGGGGTAGTGTACGTGGGGTTTAAGAGACCTACTGGGTCAGCTGGTTGAACATAAGTCCCTCCAAGTCTGAAGCCATAGTGTGCAGAAGGAACAGAGAGGAACATCTGGTTCTGGCTTCAAGTATAGGTGGGAGAAAAACTGTATGCAGGGATTAAAGACAGCAGCATGTAAGAAGGAGGTGATGGATTTATGCTGACTTGGCAGAAAGAGGAGCTCATCTCAGGAATAAAACCCCAGAGATTTTATTTTCAAACTTAGATCTTTCAAACTTCAATTCAACAATCTCATTAGAAACCTTTAAATGAACTTCTAGCAGACCTCCTGCCCCTTCTGATCCAATCTGATTAGCACACAGCCTAACGGCCCGTTAAGGAGCTCCTCATTCATTTTGGTCAGAGTTCTGCATTAGTGCAGTCGCGGTTCATCCAGGCACCTCCACGGAAACAAAGAGAGGACACTGTGGGAGGATGAGGAGTTACAAAGTGGGATTAACTGCCAGTGCTGGAGGTTTCCTCCCCTGCGGTGCTTCATGTCCATCCAATCCTCAAAGGGCTCCTCCAACTGTCAGCCAACATCTGTCCTCCGCAGGAAGGATTTTAACCTAATTTGTGAAGAATCTACCAGTGAAACATCTGATTTTCTAACTGCAGAGCTGCAGAAACAATTTTGCAAACTATCTGGTGGGGGAGTGTTGGCCTAGTGGTAAGAGCAGCGCCCTTGTGGTCTTAAAGTTGCAAGTCAATCCCCACAGCCTGCTCCCTGGGTCCCTGAGCAAGACCCTTAACTCCACAATGCTACCTGGGCACAGCATAGTGGAAGCCCACTGCCTCCCAAGTGGACGGATTAAATACAGAGATTGAATTTCTCCAATGTGAGATCAATAAAGTTCAATTATCAATGATTATCTATGACATCACACAAAGCAGCGACTGTCATTAACCAAAAATGATAAAAATCGGTTTATGAGGCCAAAGTTAGACTCGGATGACATCCAAGCTGGTGCAGCTGAAAGTGTAACATCTTCTGGGTTCAATATAATATACATGCATATTAATCTAATGCTTTGAATCAATTTGACTGGATGATCTGGTTGAGCCCAATGAGGCTTTTTCATCTCATTGGGCTTTAAAGTTAATTTCTGCACAACCTGATCTTGAATGAAACCAAAACACCGTCTAGTCTGCTTCTCTCCTCTGGGTTGATGCTCGATGGATTGTTTTAACTAGCTGCTCAGGTGATCTGCTGTAGTCACAGAATAAATTTTTAAAAGGCAGAACAGTGGTGTCAATCATAGATCTCAGCTTTATTAGTGGTATTAATTCAGTTCAGTTCATTTATACAGCGTCAATTCACATCATCTCACCTCAAGGCACTTTCCAGTTCACCAGATCATCCAGTCAGATTCATTCAAAGTTTTCTATCTAAGGAAAACCAGCTGATTGCATCAACTCATTGACTCTTCAGCAATCCCTCACACTAAGCATGCTGGTAGCGACAGTGGAGAGGAAAAACTCCCTTTGAACAGGAAGAAACCTCCAGCAGAACCAGGCTCAGTGTGAGCGGCCATCTGCTGAGGCCGACTGGGGTTCAAGGAGACAGAAGCAGACATAGAAAAAGAAGCATAGATACAAAAGGCAACTGTCAACCAGCTCCACAGGCGGCCCCGTCCAGGAAACACACAGCCAGGCAGACGAGCTCCAAGGCAGCTCCCATGTCAGAGGAGGAAGAGAGCACATCCAGTAAGTCACATGTCAGAGAAACAAGACTACACTTAAAAACAGGCTGATATACAACATCTAGAAACAAAGGTGTTGATGGCAGCAGCACAGCTGATATTTCTCTCCAGGATGGAGTCACAGCCAAACAGGAACAGACCAGATGAAGCTACTATGAGAAAAAGCAGAGAGAGCAGAACGTTAGAGATTGAACTAACAGATTCTGCAGAGTGGTAGAATAGAGATAGAATGAAGCAGAATGATGAAAAAGGGGTCCCTATGTCCTCCAGCAGTCTAAGCCTATAGCAGCATAACTATAGAGAAAGCAGGAGGTTGGATAGATTTCAGGAGGTTGGAGCATTTAGTTTTTAATCCCCTAAAGTCTTATTAAGCAGCTGTAAAAACTATTGATCTGGTTTTTATTTTTAATTTCCAACTTCTAGGTTTTTCTGCAAAGTTTCATATCAGGTGAACTTTTTCTATCTGCAATAGAAAAATCCACTTGTTCCCTCAAGCAGCAGTAAAATTGTCCCTCTTTTTGTTAAACAGATAACCCCAAACATTAACAGAGGTATTTACCTCCAGTGGGCCCCTCAGGGGACGGCAGGAGCCCCCGCTCCAATTAGACTATAAAAAGAGACAAAGGGACAAAAAAACTGATTGGGGAGGACTTTTCCATCAGCGGAATATCAAGACCTCTGTGCTGTATTCTTTATATGAAGTTAATCAATCATGCTACAATTTTAGAGCCCAATGTTTCCCAGACCCTCAGTACTAATCTATTTAAAAAGGTGTAGAACTGTTAAAAACACTGTCATTAACATGGAAAACCTACTGATAGCTATAAGCTCTATAAACAGAAGTTAGATAACAGACCTGTAAAACATGATAAGATGTGCACTTTAACCATTGCATATATATAAACAGATCAAGAAGAGGTCTAAAAAATATACCAGTAATTAAAAAACAATATAACTACGTATTACAACTACATCATTGAGCATTAATGGCTTTATTTTAAAAATTCTTTAATATTCACATACAGACCGATAGAAACATGGATTTTGGGATACGTATATATATATATATATATATATATATATATATATATATATATATATATATATATATATATATATATATATATATATATATATATATATATATATATAAAACATACACCTATATAAACACATAATATCATAATGTGCATATTGCATATTTTATGTCATTTAAATATTTAACTTTCTTTAAAAAGTGGCTTGAAATCAAGTGGGAGGAATTTTACTTCATCTAAACATTCCTTAATCATACAAAAATAATGTTTATGAATTATACACGATATATACTCATGAGAATAAATATCTACGTATACATACAGGTATTTAATTAATGTTCATGGTATAATTCATTATCAAAATAAATGGTGCTGCTCATAATGTCATCATTTAACAATATTGTTTACATATATATAGATATATAAATATAGAATGTAATTTACTTGTTATATATATATATATATATATATATATATATATATATATATATATATATATATATATATATATATATATATATATATATATATATATTTACTTATATAAATATATGAATAAGTGAGTATTTATTTACTTATTTATTTAATGATCTATCTATTATAATTTTTTTTCAAAATTCACTTTAACTGAGGTTCCTGAAAACAGGATTTTGACTTTTATATGTTGATAAAATAATGGAAATAGAGTAGAGACAGTATTTGAAATATGTTTAGAAAAAAAAAATCTTTAAGCAGGTATAAAGTATATACTTATTAAGCTAATATTTTTGTATTAAAATGTTTTTCTTGTACTGATGTAATTCTCTGATCCTTTATTTTTCCTCTGTGATCAGAAAATAATCATAATAAACAGACTGACTTCCTGAACGCTTCAGCAGAAACAGGCTGAAGCTGTAACCCAAGTAAAAAGCCCCCCGACCAAGAAGAGGGGATGGTGAGGAACGGAAAGTTACTGCTGCCCCCCCACCACCCTAACACTGGAAACCTCTAGGGCTGAGGGTGGAAGGTTGGGGGGGGGGGGGGGGGGGGGGGGGGGGGGGGGGGGTTGGGGGGGGCAGTTCAAACAGACCATAAATCCCACTTCTGTCCTTTCTTTTCTGGCTTTATCTCTCCACACCACCGTCTGTATTTTATCTGGATGGCGTTGGTTGCTTTGGAACAATTTGGACCTCTGCTGACAACCGTTGGCGGTTTGACCTCAAACTGAGAGTCACTTGGAAGAAAGTTTTTGAAAGAAAACAGGAAGACAACACTAAGATTGACACCCCACACTGTAACACTCAGATACCACCTCTCGCTTATTTATTGTCAGAGCCCAGATGCTGATGGGAAATCAAATACAGAACTGAAAGTGGGCTTGGCTGTGTGTGTGTGTGTGTGTGTGGTTGTAAGCTTTGCTAGCATGCAGGATAAAAAAAGCCTCTCACTCCATTATTGGTTCTGTCACTCTGACCCTGGTCTCAGACTCCTCATTCATAAGTTTGCCCCTAAAGAAAAATGAAGATTTGTCTGGGTAACTGAACCAGCCCACAGCGCTGAGGGTGAAGATGTGATTTAGAGCTGAGGTAAACCCCGGCGGAAACTCCGAGGCCAAAGGAGAATAGAAAGAAAAAAAAAAAAAAAAAAGACTTTCAATCTGGTTTCTGATGTAGAATCTTAATGTGATTATTCCATGCGTACAGCGGCAGAAAGGATTATGGGCCTGGGATACGGTGCAATAATCCACCAGGTGTGCAAGAAAGAGTCCATCGTCTGATGATTAATGAAAACTAGCAGTGTGTCGCAGTGAGCTTGTCGCATTTATGCCCAATATTGAAGCTTGGACTGCACTGTTATTACACGCCACAACGCAGGAGGGCCAATCAAGAACTAGCTGTGGGTCAAGATACGGCCGAGGCGGTGAGGAAGTGGGGGCAAGTTTGTACGACAACGGAGGGACATGAGGGCCAAAAAAGAGCGGGGATCCAGGTGGAAAAAGGGTCCCAGCGTTCTCGCGCACCTCGCTCTTCCAGCTGGTCCAACTTCAAGATGTCTTCCACGATGACGGTCATACAAACAAAACAAGCCGCTAAGGAACCAAACAGGAAATACGCATAGTGTAGAGCGGATGTAGATTTGACCAATCAGAGGCCTCCTGTCTGCGGCCAAAATCGCTCTCTACGAAGAACTCTTTTCTGGTTTAAACTACGGTGACCAGACGTCCCCGATTTCTGGGGACAGTTCCCAATTTGGACCATCTGTCCCCTGTTAAAACTGTCCCTAGAAATGTCCCATTTGTCTTTTGCATCTGTGCTTCATTTTCTATGTCTGCTTCTGTCTCCTTGAACCCCAGTCGGCCTCAGCAGATGGCCGCTCACACTGAGCCTGGTTCTGCTGGAGGTTTCTTCCTGTTCAAAGGGAGTTTTTCCTCTCCACTGTCGCTACAAGCATGCTTATTGTGAGGGATTGCTGAAGAGTCAATGAGTTGATGCAATCAGCTGGTTTTCCTTAGATAGAAAACTTTGAATCAATCTGACCGAATCATTTGGTGAACTGTAAGGTGTCTTCACATGATGTGAATTGGCACTATAGAAATAAACTGAATAGAACTGAAGATTGTTATATAGAAAGTGCGCTTAAGCTAGCGCAGAAACAGCTGTTTGCTAGCTGATTAGCAGCTGTAACGTATAGATGAGGACCGCCGTGCAAACAAAGCCTACAGCGGTTCCTGCCATCTTGCTCCTCTCCGACTTCCTCGGAGCTTAAGGAGAGCATGCGCTATATTATTATTAGCAAAACATGCAGAAATGACTGCTTAATTTCATATGACATAATTAAAACTCACCATCAGCATGAATCACAGGTTTCTGCCCAAACATTTTTGTTTTTGTTAATCTTTGTAATGGGGATAATCAGGATCCTACAAAATTGGTTTGCTCTCTACTTCCAAACTCAGCATATCTTCATCCATGCCTGCCATAAAAAGTTCTGTTGAAGACGTGAGGCGCACTTGAAAGTTGTTGTGACTGAATTTAATGAAACTTTTAAGCCTCTTAGTATAAAATAAATGTTTTTGAATGACCAGTTGGAACTAATAAACACTATCGATTTATTCATTTTATTAATCTTAGGAAATAGGTGAGGCACATTCCTCGATTTTACACTATATATATTTTTTTCAATATTAATTAATGTGTGAAAATGGATTAAAGCATCACTATCCTTGTTTACTATTTTAATTCGATATGTCTTTATTCTTATCGAGGAGCTGAAAATGTCCCCAGATTTGATTTCAGAAATCTGGTCACATTAGTTTAAACGCTCCGGATGGTCGGGGAAGTTTAAACTGAAGCCCAACAATAACACTTCAGTTTTAACCTAAAAACGTCAGATTTATGGGAAATGACACTTTAAAGCCATACAGACCCAAATATCAACCCAAAAGGCAGAAAAGAAAAATGCAAAAAAGAGACAGAAAGATTAATGTGAAAAGAGAGGAGCTTAAAAATAAGAGGGAAAAAACGGATCATTTAAACCTTCAGAATCAGCTGTGTTTGATATTTAAGAAGAACAGCTGCAAGAAATGTAAACACAGCTTTCACTTTAGACCTAATGGATGCTATGCTGCTGTTATTAGAGAGTGAATAAAGGGGCCGAACTCTAAAGGATCCTAATGCTTGTTTAAGACCGACGGAGCAGAGCTGGACGTGGAGAACGTGACCTATGGAACAGGAGCAGAGGACAGGTGATGGCTCCTCTTTAGGGTAACCTCCGTCTGATGGTCTGCCTGCACACTGCCTGACAACAGGTGTGGGAAAGTGTCGAGTCAGGGATCGTACCGATGCACAATAAGATCCTTCAGTCTGACAGCAAGACGGATGGAAGCAGCAGATGCTCACATTGCATGAAACAGAGGAGCCACAGAGATGAGCAACATTTGGCTGAAAGGAGGAGGAAAGAAATCTGCTTCTGTGGGAGAAAAATGTGGTAAATAGATCCTGAAGTTACTCAGGGTGGTTTCAGGATTAAATAACTCTTTCATCTGACCAACATGGTTCACAACATGTCACAACGCGCTATTATCCAAGTCATCTTGAAAACATTCTTCTTCCAAATGTTGGCTACATATTACGTGTTTTTTCTCTGGCCAGAAGTTCGATGGCAAATCCTCCCTCTTCAAGTTGGCGATCCAACGACCAACCCGTCCGTGGAGGATCAGGAATCAGAAAGGTGGAATAACTCTTTTCTTTTCACTTTTACCCGATGTATTCCAGCATCCAGCTGCCATGCACGTGGGCATTGTCAGTTTCACTATAGCTCTGGTGAATTTCAATGGTGAAGTCCTCTGGAAATCTTCAATAATTGTTGTTGATTGCAGATGTGTCTAGTAGCTCCCATTGATTTAGCTTGTAAAGCGGGGAGAATGGCGCTAGGCTTACCGCACCGTGACGTCACTGCTGGAAGATGGCAGGAGGGAGGGGTTACTGTATTTGGGCAAAAATGGCCGCTCCCAGACTCAGGGATCGTGATGAAAAATTATCATTTAAATTTTTTTACTGATTACCACTAAATTCATTAAATCACCGTGATCGTATTATTTTTAGGTATAAATACGGATCCATTGATTATTCCTTGCTGACCGGACTTTTCCTTTAAGTATTTTCAGTTTCTTTTTTGTAAATAAAGTAATAATAAGCCTTTATGCGATACTGTGGTTCTGTCAGTACATTTTAATTAAAAACAAAGAAAAACAAAAATTAATCTCCAGAAACAAATTTAAAGAGGTACTGCAGTATGAGGGTGCTGTAGTAAAGGTAGTAAAGTCTCTGTAAAAAATAAATCATCCAAAAATGAGCTGCTACAGTTCTGACCAACACCAGAAAAACTGAAGGTTTTGTAATAATAATTATAATAATAATAATAATTGAACTTTCTTGATCTCACAATGGAGAAATTCATTTAACCCATCCCATTGGGGAGCAGTGGGCTGCCATTGTGCGGCGCCTGGGGAGCAGTGTGGGGTTAAGGGTCTTGCTCAGAGACCCAGAGTGGCAGTCTGTGGGTGACCCAGTCTCTACACCAGTTATGTAGCTCACTAAAGCAGCTTGGGCTTAAATATGTTTCAGATTTGCCCTTAAAATGCAGATATGTGTAGAAACTGTGGAATAAAAACATTAACTTCAGCTGCAGCTCATTGAAACAGGGTAAGGATTATTGAATCTGTTCATTTTAATCATGGTTTTAAAGGAGCATTTTAATATTTCTTTATGTAAATGTTAATGTAATCTGTGTTTCTTTAGTTTCAACTTAAAGTGCTTCACAAATAAAACTTAGCTGCTCAGACAAAGGATCTTTTTCACACACTGTATCAACACAGATAACAGAGTTGTGTTCATAGGTCTGCAGGATCCACTGAATTATTCAGATAAGTAACGTTCATAATGTAAGCAGTGGAGGACTGAAACTCTGCTGGAACGATCGTAGCTTTTAAGATGCAAAGCCGCGGCTGCCTTTTGTGATTAAAGCTAAATGACTTCTCTCTGAGAGGAAATGCCTCTGATTAGAATCTGAATAATGAGTCTGGATGAATCCCTAAGCTAGTGTGGACACATCATCTCCAGGCACTTCACTGTCGGGGCTTAGGCCTCCTCAGGGGGTCCAGGGATTGGGAGATTTGGGGGGTGAAAGGGTGAGGAAGGTGTTGAGGAGATGATGGGGGCGGGTTGGAGTCCCCCAGCGGGTCAAAGGTTTTTGTGAAGATGCACTCCCGGGACACAAAGGAGTCCTGTTCTTCCCCTGAGCTCAAGCACTCTATTCAGTGGCGAAGCGTTGACCTCTGACCCCAGCCCAAATATCCCACAGAGAGGCGGTTTGTGGATCTGACTTTAACAGATAATTGTTGCAGTAATTGGCTGTGTCAGCTTCACGCTGCGGCTTGATCACAAAAAGATCTTTGATAGATCAGCCAGTTGATGGTAAAGACTGAGCAGATTCTCATCTCCAAACAGCCTCCTTATGATGCCGCCTTCACCAAACGCCCCCCTGATTCTACACCTCGCATACAGTTGTACCAAAAACATCAGGACAACATGAAACTGACCCTCATTAGTCCAAACAGCAATTTACCCATTAGATAATAATGAAGATAATAATGATAGATATGTTTATAGAATGTAAGCGGAGATGTTATGGCTTGTTAGATCAGATGTGACTAGGACGGTGTGTTGATGTTCATATGTTGCGCTCTCTCTCTCTGTCTATATATATATATATATATATATATATATATATATATATATATATATATATATATATATATATATATATATATATATATATATATATGTATACGTATGTATTATGTATATATATGTATATATGTATATGTGTATATATATGTATGTATATGTATAGGTATATATATATATATTGGCTTATATATTAGATTAATTCCAAGATATTTCTATTTTTTTATCTTCTGAGCCAAAATATTCTCTACATCAGGTGATTGTTTTACTCATTACACTCAATTTTAGGAAATTTAGGACTAATACAGTTCTTTCAAGTCTTTTTTTAGTTATTTTGAGAAACATTTTAGCATTATAGAAGTGTCTGTCAACAAAAAGACAAACTGGCAAAAAGACAATTCTCTTCATATCAGAGCATGTTATTTTCAGAGACAAACAAAGAGAGAAATCCATCTGATTCCACAGATTTCAGATGATAAAAATTAAGTTAAGGAAATTTAAGCAAAAACTGAACCAGCATGATAATTGGAAGGGTTAAAAGAACTGCAGTTAGATCCAGCAAAGCTGAGAAGATCACAAAACTTTAAGGATTATGTCAGTTTAGAGAGCAGAGGCCGAACTAAAGATGACTGAGTAACATGGAGAACTGAACTGAAAGCAGCATATCAGCACAAACACTATTTATTTCATAATGGACCTTTACTTTCCCTGGTAAATCTTTGGAAATGCTTCATTTGCATAGCTAACCTTTTTGAGTGGACCATAAACTCCTCTGTAAACCATCTGTTCAACAGCTGAAACTTGGCCTTAATGGGGCCATAAACGGGACCCAAACACAGCAGTTAATCCACAACAGATCCTCAGACAAAAAGGTTAGAATGAAAGTCCTGCTGTGGTCCAGTCAAAGTTTAGACTTAAAGCAAAAGTCCAGTCATATAATAATGTATTAATTTCATATTTAATATTTCATTTTAAATATGAAATTATGAAATACTGTTAAGGTGAGAACATTATACTTTTACGCCTCACTTTTTGGTCCTTTTACTGATTTAGTGCGTGATTAAAATAAATGTTGAGAGGACCGCGAGAACCAGTGGACCTCCGAGGGTAGCGACAGCCAGGGCTAACGTTAGCCCATCTGCAGCGGCCAGGGCTAACGTTAGCCCGTCTGCAGCGGCCAGGGCTAACGTTAGCCCGTCTGCAGCGGCCAGGGCTAACGTTAGCCCGTCTGCAGCGGCTAGGGCTAACGTTAGCCCGTCTGCAGTAGCCCTCTCTCTAGATAGCAGTGTGTGTGATATATATATATCTAAGTAGGAGCACGTGCCAAGATAACAAGCAGGAGAGGGCTGCAGTTCTGTGTTTTGGCCTCAGGTGGCAGTAGCATTAAAAAAATCCATAGTGCCTCTTTAAAATGAAGAATGAAACATAAAAAGAAAGATTTAACTTTTATCCTACATTGAGTGGATGACGTATAAAGCTGCTGATTATTCTTAATAAGGCTTGTGAATGGATCTGGACCTGTAGGGTTGGGTGAACCTCAGCATTAAGGCCATATTCTAGTTTCCATGAATCAAAAAGAAAAAAACTTTGAATTCTGTCTGAAATATTGCTGTTTGATTAAATTGCGAAAAATGTATTATTCATGCAGAATAAAAGAATTCAAAATATCAAAATCAAATCTGCTGCATTCAAGGCCACATTAAACATTTTAGAAAAAGCAGCAGAAGCAGAATTTTTCTCACTTGGATAATTGAGTGACCTGTTGATGATTATAAACCCTAGGAATTCTCTAAATGAACTGTTTAGAAGTACAGTATTACACCAGAACAATGACTGTAAGCCAATAATTGCAAACAAGACATAAAGCAAATCAATTCAATTCAGTTTATTTATAAACATGCCATCTCAAGGCACTTTACATAGAAAATTCAACCAGATCAAGCATGCTTGTAGCGACAGTGGAGAGGAAAAACTCCCTTTTAACAGGAAGAAACCTCCAGCAGAACCAGAACCAGACTCAGTGTAAGCGGGACATCTGCCGACTGGGGTTCAAGGAGACAGAAGCAGACATAGAAAAAGAACACATTGATGAAAGAACATTGATGGAGTCACAGCCAAACAGGAACAGACCAGATGAAGCTACTATGAGAAAAAGCAGAGAGAGCAGAACGATAGAGATTGAACTAATAGATTCTGCAGAGTGGGAGAATAGAGATAGAATGAAGCAGAATGAGGAAAAAGGGGTTCTCCAGCAGTCTAAGCCTATAGCAGCATAACTATAGAGATAGCTCAGGATAACCTAAGGGAAAGTTTTAAGCCTGCCCTTAAAAGTGGACAGAGTATCTGCCTCATGGACTAAGCATTGTGTGACACAATAGAAATCAATGCAAAGTTCAATTCAATTTTATTGCAGGAAATGTGCCTGATAGATGAAATTGCCCATAAAATGTAAAGCTCTAAGGGTATGCTGAGGATACCCTTTCAGTTATATATAAATAAGCCACTGGAAATATTTCCGTTAGAAATCAGGGTCAGACGTATGAGGTAGGTAAGATCCTCATCATGTTAGATAAGAAGCTGTGCAACTCAAAGAATATACAAGTAAAAAAACAGTAGCACAACTACTGATATCTGATGATAAACAAGCAAATTTTGCTTTTCTAGTTAGATTAAAGCACCTTTTCTGTGTGGATCTTTTTCCTGTGCATTCCTGCTTTCTCTCTGGGTACTCAGGCTTCCTCCCACATTCCAAAGGGCAAGACTGTTAGGTTAATTAGTCTGTCTAAATTACCCTTAGGTGTGAATGTCTGCATGGGCGTGGGACATTTGTAAGCATTTGAAGCATTTAGTTTGTCCTTTATACACCATTTGAGCCCTCCACCAAATGGTCAGAGCAGAGCTGCGTGCTGTCAGAGGAAAAAGGGCAATAAGGTCACCTTTTCTCATCAGAACTTCAAACAAAAACAGAAACTGCTCATAAAAAGAACCTCCAAAGGGATGTTTGTCAATGATAAGTTATTTTATGAGTCTGGTCGTTTCTCCCTTTAGTTTTGTACAAAAAATGCGCTTTAAACTACCTCAATGGGCGTTTATCCCTTTAGCCATTTAAAAAAGAAAATCAATTTAATTACTTACTTTATGGTGTTTTTTGAAGCGTGTGGCGATGTCACCTTAATTTTTTTTTTTGTACATGACTAAAGGGATACAAGCCCATTGAGGTAGTTTAAAGTCTATTTTTCATACAAAAACATCTTAGGCATGCATATTGGCTATGGGTATGCTGATCTGACAGAACACCGCCAGCTTAAGCAGTAATAGATATATAAATCTCATTAAAAACCAGCTAAGTCTAGCTTGGGCAAAAGTCTAAAGTGCGTTGAAGACATAAGAAGCAGCCAAACAAACAAAATGAATTTTTAAGACGGGCTCATGGCTCCTTCACCAGCCTGTACGTCCATTTTAACGAGAAACCAGTTCGGACCGGTTTGTTTTAGTATTGAGATATTACTATTATAAATACCTACATTTCATCCAAAGACTGTAAATTGCCTCCTGATGTTGTTCTGAGGCCAATTTGGACACATCAACTCTGCTCCAAACAACAATAATACTGGATTTTCTCACATGAAGGAAACAAGAAACAGAGGCTGCAAACTAAAACAACCATTAGCGTGACTGAGAGTCCAACATGTCCAAAACTGCTGAGCTGGGAAAATTGAAAGAGTCAAAGCACCAGAAACCAGTGGAGATACAATAATATAAAGTATCTACTGAAACTGTCTGTGGAAAGAAAACGTATTAATAATAATAATAAAAAAAAAAAAAAAAAAAACAGATGTCTATTAACAGGGTCTGTAACACACAGACATCACCAGTTCGCAGGTAAATATTTAATGAAACTTCACAATAACACTTTAACAACGCAGATTTGGTCAGTTGGCATGAACCTGAGTCACTGTTTTTATGTCACACATCTATTAGCTCCAAAATCCTTTTATGCAAACCACAAGGAAATAATGACACTATTTAAACATCATTGCCCTCTGGGAAGAGGCTTCGAAGCATCCATAGCAGATCCAGGATATCTGCAACAGCTTCTTCACCACTGCCATGAGTCTGCTGAATTTCGAATAAAATACATGATAAAAAGTGCAGAATGTTGGAAAAACTGTAAATCATATCTCAGTCTAATGTTTAAATGCAATCACTGCTCCAAATGGAAATGTCTTAAGAGCTGTTCTGAACGAAATGTCGTTTTGACAATTAAGTTTGTCTAAGTAAGTTCCTTATTATGTCTTGAAGTTCATGAATTCATAAAATCCTTTAGTGTGCTTGACTTGAAACCCTCCCGGTGTCACAGCAGTAACTTAAACAGCTGATTAAAAACACCTGATGGCAGCGCTCACTTTCAAGGGTTGGACAAGTGGTTACCATGTTTAGGGGGTAATTACTAATGTTACCCCTAGTACATAAAATCATCACCTAAAAACCTATTTGTGTCTTCTGTTAATGCTGTTGTTTGATTATATGAAACATCTACTGTATGTATAAAGGAAAGCAAAAACAGTAGATTATTCTGTTCTAATGGGTTCAATTCATCAGATTTTTAGGGGGGTTTCTAGAGACCCTGAGGATAATCATTGGCTGGTAACACTTTAGAAGATTAAAGGGAAAAAAAGGATGAAGGATGGTTCAGGATTTTTGCACAAAGCTGCACAAACTTATCATGTTACTTTAAAATTACAGGGACAAAATGTTGGGTTGTGTGTTTCTCAGGCTTATTGCATATAAAATTATAGTCTCCAGCTCAGCTGAGGGTACCAGAGCTCCCTGAATTAAAGGGAGGACCAGGATCTCTGCATACAAACATAAAATTGGTCTTTATGAAAGATGGACTAAACATTTATATCAATCAAGCAAACTTCCATAAATATAAATCCCTTCTAAGGAAGCCTACTTCTTCCACCTCGTGGACAGCGTCCTGCTGTCTGACGGACCGACATAGAAACAAACTAAGCTTTCATACTAAACTCTGCCTATACTTTCCCTGTGGGTTTTATAAAACATGGACTTTTTTTTATTGCTCCCACTTGTGGGCACACAGTTATTCACACAGGGCCTCATAAATAAGCTGGCACTTTTCACAACACGTGCACTCCCATTCTCTGCTTTCCAAAAAGAAGCCATACTTTCCTGGAATCCATCCGACCCTTTCAGCCCCTCCCCCCCCCCCCCTCCCCCAAATCCCTGCTTTCTTCGCTCCTCCGCGGCGTTCCCAGTGTGTTTTTGGAAGCTACAGACTGGAGCGGGGAGTGTCTTTAAACCTATTGCCTTTACAATCTGCAGGGGCCCAAACAGTTTGGAGGACCTCCCTCCCTGCCCCGTATTGTTGAGCCTGTTCTGAGGTTGGACCTTGAAAGCGGTCTGACTGGTAATCAGTAGATTTAAACATGATCAAACAGCCTCCATTATGATTGAGGACAATAGAGCTGGCAGGGGATGTTAAGGGGCTGTGCATGAAAAGATGACAATAGATTTCTCTTTTCTTGACCTTTTCTTCCTGACCTCACTTGATCTTTACCTCTCCTCTGTCATAATGTTCCAGGCCAATAACCACTGAGCCGAGACATAAAAAGAGATCAGGAAAAAGCGTAAAGCAATTCCTCTGGATTTCTTGATCATGCAATAAAAAATAAAAGCCGAAATACTTCTTACAAATATAGAAATCTTTTTAAAACACAAATGAGCCATGGTAAGCACAATCAGAATCGGTTTCTATTTTATCATCTATGGCGTTTCTCAGGAGTAAACATGGAGGCATTGGTGGTCTTTAAGATGCGCTTTGTATGTGGTACTTGTTTGTACGATGCAATGCATTCTGGGACCAATGATGAAGATAACACAGACTTCCGCTCCACCTGGATGAGATACGTAACTTTTTATTTATTTATCTCTTTTTGAGAATGAACAACCATTTGGCAATGACAGTTCAATGCACTGAGAGGAAACCTACCCGAAGAGCACAGCGCACGTTGGTTGGTTTGGCTGAATTTGGACATCTTTTTCTTTCAGTTCTTTTATTTCAAAATGTAATACAATTCAACTTCGATTTTCTATTTTTTTCCAATAAAATTCTGTCATACGCATGAAAAAGTTCACACCCAGGTTCGTACTAGTAATCTGTGATACCAGTGGACCGGTTTTAATTTTAGCGTGCGAGGGCCGACCCTCCTTACCGGCCGAAACACCTAACTGTGACAGTTAATAACTCAAGGAGCTCAAGACATAATACAATGTACTCGTACTCGTACTCGTACTGGTCGTCTCCCGCTTTATCCAGAACCGGGTCGCGGGGGCAGCAGACTCCCAGGCTTCCGTCTCCACAGACACCTCCTCTAGCTCTGTTGGGGGAGGCCCTAGGCGCTCCCAGGCCAGCCGAGAGAAATAGTCTCTCCAGCGTGTCCTGGGTCGTCCCCTGGGCCTCCTCCCGGTGGGACGTGCCTGGAACACCTCCCGAGGGAGGCGTCCAGGGGGCATCCGAAGAAGATGTCCGAGCCACCTCAACTGACTCCTCTCGATGTGGAGGAGAATCCCATTCAGAAGGCCCATTCATACCTCACGTTTGGCCTGCACGTCTGTATTTCTGTCCGTACGTTCTATCCGTTGATTCCTTCATACCTCCGTCCGTTGAGGTGCGCAATAACCCGTATTTCCTCTAGGTGGCAGTGCTGGGCGCCAATGATTCGTCATTGATCAAAACATGGCGATGGTCCAAGACCTGATTTTGTTGACATTTTGTACTAAAAACTCAATAGCGCCCCCACCGTTTCCGGTAGTATTGCTCCGTATTGATCCGTTTCGCCCGTAAGCGTAAGCTCCCAATTTTCGTGTCAAAGTAAGGACGAAATCGACGGTTAGAACGTATGAAACACTCCACACGTATCCGTATCCGTCTTTTACGTGAGGTATGAATGGGCCTTTAGGGAGAGCCCAGCCACCCTGTGGAGAAAGCTCATTTCAGCCGCTTGTATCCGGGATCTCGTTCTTTCGGTCATGATCCAGATTTCATGATCATAGGTGAGGGTAGGAACGTAGACCGACCGGTAAATTGAGAGCTTTGCCTTTTCGCTCAGCTCTCTCTTCACCACGACAGACCGGTGCAGCGTCCGCATTATTGCAGCAGCCGCACCGATCCGTCTATCAATCTCCTGCTCCATTCTTCCCTCACTCGTGAACAGGACCCCAAGATACTTGAACTCCTCCACTTGAGGCAGGCACTCTCCTCCAACCTGAAGGGGACAAGCCACCTTTTTCTGGTCGAGAACCATGGCCTCGGACTTGGAGGAGCTGATTCTCATCCCGGCCGCTTCACACTCGGCCGTGAACCGCCCCAGCGCACGCTGTAGGTCTTGGCAGGATGGAGCCAGCAGAACTATGTCATCCGCAGAAAGCAGGGACGAGATCCGCTGTTCCCCGAACCAGACCGGTGAACAGGACCGGTGACAGAGGGCAGCCCTTTCGGAGTCCAACATGCGCTGGGAACAGGTCAAACTTAATGCCGGCAATGCGAACCAGACTCCTGCTCCGCTTGTACAGAGAATGGATGGCCCCTAATAAAGTTCTTTCAGTTCTTTTATTTCAAAATGTAACACAATTCAACTTTGATTTTCTATATTTTTCCAATAAAATTCTGTCATACGCATAAAAAAGTTCACACCCAGGTTTGGACTAGTAATATGTGATACCGGTGGACCAGAAATACTTTGGAGAATCATGTGCTGTGCATGTGTGGATCTTGTATGCTCTGTAAATCGTGCTGCGTGTGTGTGTGTGTCTGTGGATCCTGTACTGTGTGTGTGTGGATTTTTTTTGTGCTTACGCGAATCATGCTGTGTGTGTGGAGCTTGTCCTGTGCATGTATAAATCACATACATGTATTTGTGAAAACTGAGACCGATTTAGCTCCATATTTCTTGAAATTAACTTCAAGTGTCAAGTTTTCAGCATCCTGAGTTGAACAAGTCTTCATTAGGACAGACAGAGCGTCTGCATAGCTTAGCATGGGTCGGGTCATTGCTATAATGTTTGATTCACATTAGCAACTTGTCTGTAGCAGATGGATATTTTAAAATATCCTGAGGATCTGTGATAACTTGGTTTAGTTAATGGCAAAAAATAAACGTATCATCATTTATAAAAGGTAGAGGGTTCTCCTGTAGTTTGAAAAAACAAGGTAAAATAAACAATAATGGGGCTTTTAGCAATAAAACGGTGGCAATTATGACATAAATAAATGCTGATAATTGAGTGCATTAACATTTTTTTCTACTTGGGATTTTTTTTGATCAAGCGGAGGGACACATACTATCAGCAGAGGTCTGGGCCAGGTGTTTATGAAGTGGCTGATCTGAGTGAAAACTGATTATGGGAGTTAACTGGAACAGTGAGGCAGTCAGTCGGTAAAACAGTCTGTCAGACCACCTGTTGAGCTGTGTATAACCAGAAAGACAGATGCTCTTCCATTAACCACACACACACAGACACACACACACAGTTAAAGCTCTAACGTCTGCATGTTGAGTGTCCTTCTGCACGTGAAAAGAAAGCAGGGGGTGAATTTATCCGCTTTTTTTCCAGCCAATGGCAAACAATACATTCTGCAGAGGCTCAGCTATCAGCCAGTGGGGCGTTGAGGAGGGAAAGGCGGTCCACGCGGTCACCACCAGGCCTCAAAACTATAAAAACAGGAGCTGTTGGAAAGTGAGAGAAGGAACAAGAAGTCAGGAGTTCATAAAACTCCAGTTAAACTCAGCTTATTTAACCATACATGAACAATTCAGCTAAGATTAAAAAGGACGGTTTTTTTTTAATATTTCTTAGAAGAAAGGAAGAAAAAAACTTCTACAGATCAAATTAGGGAAGTTATTTAACAATTAGAGACATTTGTGGTTAAATATAGTGAAATATTTCTTAAAATGTTGAGATTGGTTCCTTTTTCACATCAGTGCTGCTTCTGTTTGTTCTGTTTGTCAGTCATCCTCAGTCATCAGGGACAAATACTTTCACATCAAACTGTGACTGTCAGGACGGCTCCCTGACGTTCCCCTTACAGCCTGATCTTCCTTTCCTCCTGCGTGTTTCACTTTTAGAGTTGATTAAATCTAGGTAGTAACAGAGTTCAGCTTGATTGGTATTCAGTTTCCACATAATAAACTAGAAAAACAATCTAGAAATAATTAAAAGTTTCTTAAATTAAGTGTATTTACCCTTAATTTGAATAGGTAAATGAGAAAGTTTGCCAACGGAATGAGTATTTTTAATCTTAAAATAAAATAATTTTATAAAATGGCCTTGAAATAAGACAATGCAATTGTGTTTTCTTATTTTCTATGTAAATTGTCTTGTTCCATTGACAAAGTTTCTCTCTTTCAAAATTTTGTCTCTTTTTCTTCCAAAACTTTGGGGAAAAAAAGTTTTTTTATTTATTTAATTTAAACTGTGCCGACAAAAGACGAATCTCACCGTCTCAAAAAAATAGTTTGTTTTGATCCTCCTGCTGACCTCCAGGAACCTCGATGCCAGAAGTCCTCGTCCCTTAACCTTCTAACGGGGTTTTGAGGCTGGAAGACTGCTTCCTCCAGGTGGTAGTTGACACTTCTGACAATTGCTGTCCTCAGAAAAATCAGTCAAAGAGGATCCTGCCGACAACGCCAAATTGTCGTGGGAAAAAAGTATTCAACTATTTATCCTGGTTAAATAAACGAATATTGATGGATTTCACTCAGTCGGCACATTTATTCCTATCTTTGCAAAGAGAGAACAGTTCATCATACAGCCCTAATGGCACAGCATTCTGCCCTGTTCTGCCCTGGGCAGGGTTCGTCCCCCTACTTACAACAATGGAAAGCAGTCAGAGTCATAACAAATTACACACACTTTGGTTAACAGCAACATGTTATGAATAAACCTTGAGAAAGAATCTGATTTGTTGTGGGAAGAAGCTATGTCTGGTCTACAAACACCATCCTGCAGTGAATGGTGTGGCCTTGAGAGAGAAACAGACTGAGTGAAAACTTTTATAGTGAGTAAATAGGATAAATTAATATATAATAGAAGAGAGATAAAAATTTTCCGATAACACCCAACAGAACCGGCATAAGGAATTATTTTTTAAAATCATATTAACCTATTAGTCTGGTCCTTGCTTTGTTTTGTCTTACGACGGCTCATCATGAGTTGAAACCCAATTCGATCCATTTTTATTTATTTATTTATTTTTGTGTTGGATGTAAAGAAATAAAACTTTTTTCATGAGAGTAAATTCAAGGTGTTGGCTTTTTTTTCTGCTACTTGATTTATCCGGATATAACGGGGTGAAAGTGTGCGTATATCAAAGCCTGTTTGTACAAATCGGGACCCTGGTTCCACCTTCGTTTGCTCAATCCATCAGAGTCGTGATGGAGCTGGTGTCCGTCTCCAGCAGAGGTAACACAGAGACACTCAACCATGCACAAACGCGCACACAACCATGGAAAGTTTAAATGGACTAAGGGATGAAGCTGGAGAGAACTTACACATGCATGGGGAGAACATTAAACTCCATGCAAAAGTAGCCTGGGCCAGAAATCATTCCGAGGTTCTTCTTTCTGCAAGACAACAGTGCTAGAAAATGAGCCACCATGCAGGAGAAAATCTGACCCTGTTTGGATGGTTTTCCAGCTGGTGCATTCATTTTTGTGATGTGCTTTCAGTCTGACCTTCTGGAGCCTGCTGCAAATATAAAACATTTTTCTTCTCCTCTATTGTCTGGTTTCTACAGCAGTATTGCAAAACAGTCTCAGATTTTATTTGCCATTATTCTTATAAACCATTATAAACCTCATGAGGAAGGTGCATTTTGTGTTTCACATTGATACTCAGGTAAACATCACGGTGTTCTGTTTAGGAAAAAGATGAAAACTTCTTCTTCCACTCTTTTAAACAGAACAATTTTACACAGAATATTGAATTGAATCTTCCAGAGAATGTTTGCAAAGTGTCTGGAATCACACTGACCTTACCTGCTTGCTGAATTTGTGCAAACCAGAATCCTTCTTGTTCTGCTCTCACCTCAACCGTCTGAGAGCCGACCAAAAACTAATCACGTTACGGTAGTTGCCTTTACGCTACCCTCTGAAAACCGAACTGTGCCAAGTTTGGACAGAGCTTTGACCGTTTACACACCATGCTAGCACGGTTCCTCGCCTCCTAGTGGCGATCTACGGTACTACTGCTCTCTAGAGGTAAACAAGCAAATCAATATGGCAGCGGCTGCAACTTTCAGGAATTTATGTTTTGTTATAATTGTTATCCCTCTAAAGCCCGACCCAAGAATAAAACAAAACAGAAAATAACTCTTATTTGGTTTGAAGTCTTTATTTGCCCTTTTAACAAAATATGTAAAAAGAAAAAACAGAAATACATTTTTGATATTAATAATTTATTACTATGCGATAAGTCCAGATTATTTTTTGTGTAGTCTTCTGCCCTCTCTTATCAGGTATATCTGATTGTGTACAATAGGATTTTGAGCAAAGTTTTTACCATTAAATTATGCAAAAGGTGTCAGATGCAAAACATTTCAGAAACCGTATGTATCAAATACGATACATTTGGCATTATAGGGTTATATTTCATTGTTTGCGGAGAGTCAGGCGAAGAAGGCAGCCTTTGGTGAATTTACTTGGTAGAGTGGGCCTTTGCGAAGTGGATACGATAAACGTCTAATCAGGGCTTCCAGATGCAGGAAACAACAACAGACGGTGAGGTTCATCACACTGCTAAGCAGAAACATCACTGGAAATTGTGTGGCACGGTAGGAAAACTAGCATTTTTATGACTCTTCTTCTTCTTTACTGATGTGCATTGCCGCCAGCTACCAGAAGCTGACTGTAAGGAGATGATGCGGTCTACTCATGCGCTCTTTGCTATCAGAGAACCACGCCACAACTGAACCGCACCGAGCCCAACTGATGAACTAGTACATGTTAGTGCGGTTCGGCTGTGTCGGTCACGGTCCAGTTCAGTTCTGCGTACCATTTACACTCAGCAGTTATCTCAGTGACGGTGCTCGAGCCGATCTCTGCACGGTTTCAAAAGGGTAGGATAAAATGGGCTAGTGCTAAGGTTTACGGCAGGAAGTACATCTGTAAGCAAAGAAAGAAATGTTGAGCTCAGAGCTGAGACAAACATGGCAGTGCAGGTAGAGGTGCATGTAGCTGTTACACGACATCAGATTTCATCTTTAAATGAGGAACAGCTAGAAGTGATTTGTACGTTTTGGATGATAAAGTTCTTTTCACCCCCGACTGGCTGAAAAAAACATTGGTAAGCAGGCACTGGGAGTCGTTTGGACTGGTGGTTCCTGGTTTCCCTGAACCTTTTGAATGGTAGCGAACATTGATAACATTTAGAACAGAAGACCCAACGGGTTCAATTCCTGTGGCTGTGCAAATATATTGTTAAAGGAGAACTGAATATTTAAGTTCTATAACCTTTTTATCGTTTTAAACTTATACATTGTTTGATCTGGGTTGTGTGGTTTTTATTTTTTAATCTTTAACTCCATTCAAATATACTTAGAATGGAATAGAATCCCTTCATATACCAGAAGCACTACACATAAAATTTTTCTAAGTATAAATATAAAAGAGTGAGAATTTGCTCAAGTAAAAGCAAAAAAAATAAAAAGGCTACTCAAGTTGTTGGCTTCTAACATCTGATTTAAAGAGGCATTACAGAGTTTTCCAGTGATACTGCCACCTGTGGCCCAAATACAGAACTGCAGTGCTCTTCTGCTTGTTGTCATAGCTTGCGCTCGTAATTAACAAGGATTTTTTAAACCTTTTTCACCTTACCTAGAGTTACAATCAGTGTCTGATTATGCTGGATGCTTCTGAGCATCCATAACATTTTTCTTTAATATAAATTGTTGTTTGCTGAGTTTGACCCATTTAGCACTTGAACCCGGAAAGTGCGGGAACTTCTGACCGCTGAGGTGTCAGTCTGATCATCAAACGACGTCTTAGTTGTAAAGTGTGAAATAAAAAGGCTATTTCTTTTAGATATGTATCAGTAAAAATATAACAAATAACTCTTTAGTGTTTAAAATAATAATAATTGCAAAATGAGGTACTTAAAGGTAATGCTGGTGAAGATTCTCAGTCATCCAGGTAATAATCATTCCAAAAAAAAGGGTCTATACCTGTCTATACCCCATACCCCACCACCTTCAGAGACATAGACAGGTACGGGGCATTACAGGCTAACAAAGAAGCCAAATGACCCCGTTTCCAAAGGGTTGGACCCGTTGGTCTGGTTCAATTTGCATGTTTTCTAAGCCAAAACAAGTTTTTTTGGACTACTGTAGAAAACCTGGAACTCAACGCTAATTCTGACATTTCAAATTCCAAAAGCTTCCTGAATGGGAAGCGAAACGTCTTCAAATTTGGAAAAAGTGGATTGCTTTTTTCTTTTACTTTTTTGGAACTTTAAGGTAATAAAATGAAGTAAATTTATAGAAATAACTAACTAGTAACTAGTTATTCCCCACCTCTGATTAATCTGCTTTTGTGGTTCTACATGTACCATATGAGGTGAATATTGACCAACGGCAGCTGAAAAGAAAACCTTTGAAGAATCTTAGGCCCCGTCCACACAAAGTCAAAACGAACACGAAACGCTGATATTTTCCAAAACGTTTGCCGTAAAGACGGAGACGTAAAATAAATGTGAGCGTCCACACGAATGCATGAAAACGCTGCAAAATGTATGCCAGGCCTGTAAGTGGCGCTGTGGTGCCAAAGCAAAAATAAGCGACGAAATGTTGGGCATGCGCACTAATATTTATACATGGTTGCCCTGCGGGTCCATTTTCGTGGTTCAGTCAAATTCAGGTGCTGAACTATGTGGTCGATATTGCTCTGTTCTTCCTGGAGATATTCCAGAAGAAGAAGATTCTGTTGTAAGCCCGACAGCAGGTTGAGTAGCATTAGCAGCAACGGCGCCATTGTTGTTGTGATACTGTGTCGCGCATGCGTGTTTAGAGGCGACGCTATGACGCATGCGTGTAAAAAAAATATGCGGTTAGAGCGTAAAGATGGAAACGCGAAAACAGCATTTCGAAATCTTCCCACTCTGAAGGCTGAATAAAAAAAAGATCGTTTACAGACCCCCGAAACGCCGGCTTCGTATGGATGAGAGGCTGGTTTGGTGAAAAATTTGTGCGTTTAGGCCAGGGTTCGGCTTCGTGTGGACGGGGCCTTAATCATGTTGTGTGAAACATCCTTCAACCACATTGGTCCTTGGAAGTTTCTGTTAACATGTGATGATCATTGTCTATTTTTGCAAGCATTTACAATTTGACCACAGCTAGTTTAGATCAGACTAGATTAGATTCCACTTTATCACCATCATCTTGCAGTGAATCACGGTTTGCATCAGACCAGAAGTGCAGATGCAGCGATAGTTTCAGATTAGTGTGTGGAGTTATTTATAAGTGTGTGGATGTCTAGAAGAAGTAGAGCTATAGATCTGCGGAGCAAAAATGGGATTTTCTTCATAGGTCCACTTCAACTATCAGAGAAAAATGAGAAGAAACATCCGGGAAAACAGACTGTGGGGTTTTTAAATAAATTATTTGAAAATTACAGTGAGAGAAAAAACATTTTGTCAATAAAAAAAGTTGAACTCAGAGTTTTATGGTATAAGCTTTGTTTGCAGTGACAGAGGTTAAACGTTTCCCATCAGTCCTCACCAGGTTTGCTCACACTGGGGCTGCTATTTCGGGCCATTCCTCCATCAGATCTCCTCTTGACTAGTTTCGGAGCTTTACTTTACAACTCCAACTTTTTAACCTCGCTGCAACAATTTTCTATGTGTTTGATGTCGGGATACTGGTGAGTTCCCTTCAGGACATAGAAAAACAGAGCCACAATGCCTGGTTTTTGCTCAGAAACCAGGTTGTCTGAGTGTTGGTCGCAGTTGACGCAGATCCACTGCACCCAAAACAACCAAAATATAATAATCATTTTAGTCAATATACATGCAACATTGGCATATTGTTACTAGGGGTGTAAATCACATCCATCATGGCGATTCGATTCAGTATCGATTTCCTGACCCAATGATTCGATTATTTTCGATACTCAATAATACACCACGATTCGATTTGATTCCAATTAATCGATTAATCGGTTAATTTTTAATTATTTTTTTAACCTTACAGGCTAAACAACGTTTCAAGTTTGAAATAAATCAATGAAAGCTGTAATATCGTAATATCATTTTTTTTTTAGAAACAACAGCAAATAACAGAAGTAGAAAAGTTGCATCAAAAAATACTGCAAAAATACTGAAGAAAATCAGTGCAATGAGTTCAATGCAATACCCCGGCTCCAGACGTCCCGCCCCCTCCACAGACGCTCCGCTGCTCCTCTCCCAAATTGAAGCTGACCGCAGACAGTGCAGCAAACAGGAGGATGGCTTATTTTGTTTTTATGACCGAAATTGCAGAAAACAACTCGTGAAGTTTGACCTGCTAGAAGAGCGAGGTGCGCGAGAACGCTGGGACCCTTTTTCCACCTGGATCTCCCCTCATGTCCCTCCGTCGTCGGACTAAACTCGCCCCCACTTCATTGCCGCCTTGGCCGTATCTAGACCCACACTGTGTAGCACAGACCATGCTTCAATGCATAAATCAAAAATGTCTGCGTCAAGCTTGCTGCAACACACTGCTGTAAGAGTATAACCAGGAAGCGAGGTAGGAGGGCAAAATAGGTTTAGCGCCACCGCAGCGCGGGAGGGAGAATTACGCCCAGGAGCAAATGGATAAAAAAAAAAAAAATGAATCGATTATCTTGCGGACGTGTCGATGCATCGATACAAAACGATTATTATTTACACCCCTAATTGTAACTATGCTTATAAGTGAAGCTCAGAGTTTGCTTCCATCTTATAGTCAAAACAATGCGTTGACCCATCAAACAGTGTTTAGACCACTTTCAGTCAATCGAAGCTGCAGGTTTTTCTGGTAACTTCATGTCAGGAGCTGCTTCGTTTTGTTTCTCAGCACACTAACAGGTTCATCTGTCCACCACCTTTAGACCTGATAAGAAAAGCTGCTTTTTTCTGCATAATGTCACACGTTTAGTGTCCTGTGGCTGGGAGTTTGTATTCTTCAGAGGAAACATGAGAGAGAAAAAAATACGTTTACACCTACAGTCGTTTGCTATCTTTAACTCGGAGAGAGAAGTGTCACAGACGACAGCAGAGACGTTGTGGGTGATGGTGAAAGAACAAACACTCAGTCTAATCTGGTCTCTGTAGTTTCTGCTCCCACTCATACAGAAACCTTGCTAATTTTTTTTTTTTCTTTGTCTCATACTTTTAACTTGAAGTGATGTTCAGAATTTAGTCTGAACCAAATTGGGGTCACTGATCTTTTACTGGAAGGCCTGAAATCACCCAGCAGTTCCAGCAGAACCTCTTCCATGCTGGACTGGTTGTCAAGGCAGGTTCCTCTGTTTCAAGGCCTCATATTTGATATATTTAGAGATATTTAGAGAGGAGATGACCTTTCAAACCCCACAGTTAGCTTTAAATAGGTTCAGCTCATAACAAGGCAGCAGCTCAGTACGTTTAGTCATTTAGGTGGTTTACAGAACTTCAAATGTCTGATTGTTGATCAGAGCATTTCAGAACTGGCTGATCTTTCGACATATCTCTTGTGCTTTGGGACCAAGGTTTGAACCCCAGAAAGCCACCTAAAGCCGGGCATACACTGTGCGACTTTTTTTGCTTTTTGGGCCGACTTTCCAGTCGTGCAAGAATTTTTCGATCGGGCTGACTTTCAGCCTGATCATGCGTCGTGCGTTGTGTAGAGTACAGCGAGGGGCGATCAGCCTCTCACGACCACCTTCCGATCAGGAATTATGAGGTTGTGAGAAAATCAAACGTTTGATTTTCAGGCGACCGTCATGGGCAGATCATTCACTGCGCAAACAAGGGTTCTTCTTCTTCCTCTTAGGTGAAAGCACAGAAGCATGGCGGAGGGTGCAATGAGTGAAATGAAGCTCTTTCTGTAAATTGACAGATCCTAGTAGCCTCGTTTTCTCAGCCATGTCTTTGTCCAAATACGTCGCCTTTTCTTTTTAGGGCTTTCAGCATAAAATTGCACGAATTGCCAAGGCAGCATGTTTCACTCTAGTGAGCTTCAGATTTCTCTTCTACTCATTTGGCTTTCGGATGAATGAGCGTGAGCTGTAGCTGCGTGCAACGATTGAAAAAACCGCACAGTGTATGCCCAGCTTAGGGGACTGTATGCTCCCGCAGCAGTGTGTCGCAGTTAGCTTGTCGCAGGTATGAGGCAGATATTTTTGATTTATGCCCAATTTGGAAGCATGGTCTATGCTTTGTTATTCCACGTCACACAACGCAAGAGGGACAATCAGGAACTAGCGAGGATTGTGGGTGTCCATGTGTTGGTTTGACCAGCTGCCAGACGACACACAATTTAGCCATGAGTGTTCCCCAAGGAGTGGCCGTGGCGCTGCGTGTTTTGGCTTCGGGTGCAAACCAACAGAGCGTCGCACAGAGCTCCAAACTAGCGTCCTGCACCGTATCTGGGATAGTTGTGCCAGGCGTTGTGGTCGGCACTACAGCCAGAGTTTCTGCCATTAGGGACCAAACAGGAAATTTGCATTCTGTAGAGCGGATGTAGAATTGACCAATCAGAGGCCTCCTTTGTCTCCTCCCTGCAACACTATCTGCGGGACTGTCTGCGTTCACCTAATTTTGCGGAGGTGCACACACACACAGGCGATCTGGTTTCTGAGCATAAACCAGGCTTAAGTGTTGCCCTTTAGGACCACAGATGACCAATTTTCTGAAGGTCATTGCCATGCACCAAATGAGACCATCTCAAAATGATTACTTGATTTTACAGGAAAACTCCTGCTAATCCTACAGAAACGCTGTATTAGAACTATTTGTTTTGGCCCTGCTCTCGGCCTCCTCCTCTCTGCAGGGTGCAGCTCCACAGGTGTTTCTCATCGGCTCTTTTCAAGGAGCTGGAGCCAGAAGCAGACCGTAATCAGACGGTTGCTGATTCCGGTTTGATGTAATCTGGCTATGGACTTAGATAAAGTTTCCCATAAACCCTTTCTTCTGCAAACCCCTGCATCCATGCCATGGTCTCACCTGCCTGTCCACCCTACCACATCGAACGCACCCTCTTCTCCTACTAATGAGGCAACAGAGAGAAAATGAACTTAAAGAGACTGTTGGTCTGCCAGTTCCAGTCTCAGTGGCTCGCACTCTTCTTCTCTGAAAACATTAAATCATCACCTTCAGTAAAAAACTTCTTTCTGCCCCCTCTCTGCTGGACATTAATTTAAGTTCTCTTAATCCTGCTCCTCAATACACCAACCAGATAATTACGTGCCTTCTTCTTTTCTGCCACGAGGAACAGGAGACTCCCAGCAAGGATGCTCAGATCACAAATCCACAGAAACGTTGTGAGGTAACGTTGAAATTGACCTTAAAATCTCCACCACTTTTAGCCTTTGCACTAAATTAATGCAGTTCTATAGGAAAGTGGGTCCAAAGAGGTACTATAGGATTTGATCTTTCATGGAGAAGAAGCCAGAAAGGTTAAGCTGCTCCATGTGCTCTTGGATCTAGATGGGCAGTCATCGGAGTACGGGTAAGATAGACAGGGATGATAGGTAAGTTGAGGGCTGCAGGATGTGCGAGGTAGGTTTGACAGGCTGTGTCAGGTTGAGGAAGGGCGTAACACAGGGATCAATGCTTAGCTCCTCCTGGTTTGCAGGGATTTCAGGAAGATGAGAGTTTGTAGTGAGACAAGAGAAAGACAAAAGCTCATTTGCTCTTGAAACGTCATCAGCCTCAGCCCTAGTTCTGTTCCAATTCACAAAAACAAGAACGCAGAGAACTGACAAAGTCCCCAGGTGTCTTTACCCAGTATGCATCAGAACAGACTTGTATGTTCTAGAGACTGACAGCTGTCCCAGCATGCACTGCAGCAGCAGCAGCTTCCAGGTTTGCGCTCACAGAGCTCAGAGTATTAAGTTAAAAGTTCTCTTTTCTGTTGCCGTTGTTCAATAAAAGTACATTTTAAGATCATTTGAGGTGAGAAATTATACTTTTAAGCGTCACTATATGGCCCATTTACTGATTTAGTGCATATATACACTATATTGCCAAAAGTATTTGCTCACCTGCCTTGACTCACATATGAGCTTAAGTGACATCCCGTTCCTAATCCATAGGGTTCAATATGACGTCGGTCCACCCTTTGCAGCTAGAACAGCTTCAACTCTTCTGGGAAGGCTGTCCACAAGGTTTAGGAGTGTGTTTATGGGAATTTTTGACCATTCTTCCAGAAGCGCATTTGTGAGGTCGCACACTGATGTTGGACGAGAAGGCCTGGCTCTCAGTCTCCGCTCTAATTCATCCCAAAGGTGTTCTATCGGGTTGAGGTCAGGACTCTGTGCAGGCCAGTCAAGTTCATCCACACCAGACTCTGTCATCCATGTCTTTATGGACCTTGCTTTGTGCACTGGTGCACAGTCATGTTGGAAGAGGAAGGGGCCAGCTCCAAACTGTTCCCACAAAGTTGGGAGCATGGAATTGTCCAAAATGTCTTGGTATGCTGAAGCATTCAGAGTTCCTTTCACTGGAACTAAGGGGCCAAGCCCAGCTCCTGAAAAACAACCCCACACCATAATCCCCCCTCCACCAAACTTTACACTTGGCACAATGCAGTCAGACAAGTACCGTTCTCCTGGCAACCGCCAAACCCAGACCCGTCCATCAGATTGCCAGATGGAGAAGCGCGATTCGTCACTCCAGAGAACGCGTCTCCACTGCTCTAGAGTCCAGTGGCGGCGTGCTTTACACCACCGCATCCGACGCTTTGCATTGCACTTGGTGATGTATGGCTTGGATGCAGCTGCTCGACCATGGAAACCCATTCCATGAAGCTCTCTGCGCACTGTTCTTGAGCTAATCTGAAGGCCACATGAAGTTTGGAGGTCTGTAGTGATTGACTCTGCAGAAAGTTGGCGACCTCTTCGCACTATGCGCGTCAGCATCCGCTGACCCCGCTCCGTCAGTTTACGTGGCCTACCACTTCGTGGCTGAGTTGCTGTCGTTCCCAAACACTTCCATTTTCTTATAATACAGCTGACAGTTGACTGTGGAATATTTAGGAGCGAGGAAATTTCACGACTGGATTTGTTGCACAGGTGGCATCCTATCACAGTTCCACGCTGGAATTCACTGAGCTCCTGAGAGCGACCCATTCTTTCACAAATGTTTGTAAAAACAGTCTGCATGCCTAGGTGCTTGAATTTATACACCTGTGGCCATGGAAGTGATTGGAACACCTGATTCCAATAATTTGGATGGGTGAGCAAATACTTTTGGCAATATAGTATATATATATATATATATATATATATATATATATATATATATATATATATATATATATATATATATATATATATATATATATATATATATATATATATATATATATATATTTATTTATTTATTTATTTATTTATTTTTTTTTTACAGTGTCCTGTCTGGTAATGTGGCAATAAGAATAATTGTCTTGATGCCAAAAAGAGCCCAACAGATTTTACTTTCACAAGTGGAGCAGTACGGCTATCGCCATATTGCTCCACTTGTTTTATGCATATAAATTGCTTTATTATAATTATGCAGGGAGTTTTACAGTTTATATCGACACTGCAACGTAAATAGAGCAGAAAAACAGAAGAAGAAAAGGACAAAAGAAAAAAAAGAGAAAAGATGAAAGAAAGAGGAGATAGAAGGAGACAATGACAAAACATTTTCAGTCTGCTTCATCACCTGCAACGAGGTGTAAAAAGAACAGCACAACCGAAAGACATGGTACGAGACATGATTTAGTGCATAATTAAAAAAACCCTCTGATGTTGAGAGGACCGCGGCGACCAGCGGAGCTCCAAGGGTAACGGCAGCCAGTCTGCAGCAGCCCTCCCTCTTCATAGCCGTGTGTGAAGGACCGCTATTTTTTTGTTTTATTTGACAAAATGTTCATTAGATTTGTGTTTATATGACTATGTTCATTATTATTATTATTACCCCACTAAATAAAAAGATTAAGAATGTATTGTTATCTAGAGACTATTAATAACAGGAGGTGAAATGCAGCTCCAGACGAGCCGAGCCTGTGGTCACTTTTGGCCCATATTAAGGCTGCGTGCTCTCATTCTCCCACAGTCCACTTTCCTGTGTTCTTCTCATAACATACTTGGCGAGGACACGAGTCCGTACTCACGTTCTTGTGAACTGAGAAATGGGAAAAGCCTGAATCCGTGGGATCCGTGGGATGGAGAGCAAAGCTCAGAGTGGAAGGACTGAAGTTTAAGGATCTAAAGTAGTTTACAAAGCAGAGCGGATAATAATCCAGCTCCATCTGGGTCCATCTTGGTCTTTCAGAACCTGGATTGTTCTGTTTTGATGTCATTTCTGCAGCACATCTCTCCTGAGCTTCTCTCACCGATTGTTTGGGTCAACAATGATTCTTCTGTTATTAGTGCTGGTCCAGAGGTCCATTCTCAGGCCGTTCAACCGATCCAGCCAATCAGCGCTGTATCGGGGTCCTGTAAGTTCTAATGATTGATCCGATTCCTTTTTCTGGTTCTGAATTCCTGATCCGTGTATTTTTTTAAAACATCAGTTTGTTTGGATCTACTGTTAGGAGAGATGATGCCAGAAGCTTCTCCATGCAGGACATGTGTGTGATTCTCCCAGAATCTTTGCTTCATGCAGATGGTTTAAAAAAAAGAGAGGAAGCTGTTCTGAATGTCAATTGTTAAAAAGATGGAGATGGTGTCTTTAAAAGTCACATCAGGGGGAGTTTGCCCTTTGCTGTGACCATCAGTCGGACTTCTTCAGCTCTGAGGAGTTTCCACTTGTCCCACAGTCTGTCTGTAACTCTCCCTGTCTTTTTGTCACAAGATGAGAACCTGAAAGTCTGAAGGTATGTGGGTTTCTCTGTTTGCTCTGTGAGTCACTAGATAAGTGTTGCAGGCTGGAAATTACAGTGGGGGGAACTTTCTGTTCAGTCACACTGCACGTATATCACATTCGTGTGGTTAAACCTATAGAATATTTAGCTTTCTGTTGCGTAACGCTTCACCCGTCCACAGTGGAAGGACCCCAGAACATCAGCACCTTAACGGGTCAGAATTTCCACTTTAAGAACAGAATTAAAAACAGAGAAACTTTAAATTTATACACTCTTTTAATATCAGGCTTCTGCAGCAGCCTCTGACTTCAGGTGCAGGATGCTTGGAGGAGCAGTGGGTAGCGGTCCCACCTGCAGCATGGTTAGGAGCCCCGGGTCTCTGCCCCGTTTCCAGGTAGATGGGATGTGGGGTCTTCCTGGTGGGGGCGTTTTTGTTTTTTTTTGTTTTTGCAGTTTGTGGTGGAAGGATTGGGTATGTCCTGCGTGGGACTGGCTCCAGCCTCCACTTCCCTGCATGCTCAAATTCGGGCAAGTACAGACAAAAACACACTGAGATACAACAGTTAAGGATTTGAGAGTGGGTGTAATCACACAATTACATGCATAGAGCCTGCAGCTTATAAGACGTTTAATCCTGGTTTGGTTTTGGGTGCAGTAACTCATTTAGCCCTAAACTTCATGGAATTATTATTGTTTTGATTTTTTTTATTAGCTCCGCCCCCTTCCTTACCTCCCCCAGCCTTAGTTATCTTGTTCTGTTTGTCTAGTTTTTTTTAGAACCAACTAACCTGTCGTTACATAAAATCAAGAAATATAAAGATTTCAAAAATGATATGATGTATGTGGTCTGTGAGGAAAGCACACGTGCAGTTGCACCTTTGAAAATAAAAATATTTGCTTTGCCGTCACTTTTCATTCCTTCTCTTTTTGTCGGTAAGAGTTTTTATTTTTGCTTTCTTAGAAGACTTGACATTATTCCTGAAATGAATCTTTGAAAAAGGTTGAGAGTAACTCTGCTGTTTTCTTTGATGTTTTTCTAAAGTTTTTTATTCAAATAACATTTTTATGTTTTATTTAATTTTTTTTTCCAAATTCTCTTTTTCAGATTTAGTATTGTGAAATGCATTCATATCACATTCTATTTTACCGAGCTCCTTTTTATTTTCAGTTCAAGCCCAATGCAAAAAAGCCTGGTTGATGGCCGCATTAATCAGGGAAATAATTTCTGCAGACCAACAGAAATGGCAATCGAAAAAATAAAATGGAAACAAAATAAGATTTCAATCAAATAAAATATGCATGTACATTTATAAAACAGCAAACTTGCTCTCAAAACCTTTTTTTTAATCAAAACTTTTTCAAAGTTTTGATTCCTGGATTGCATTTATTTCAGATTTTCCTTTATATAAATGCACAAAGCTGCATTTAGTTCTATAAGCTGCTTTACATAACCTTCCAACATTGCATGGGTTTTCCATAACCTAAAACTACTGCAAAGCTTCAGACGCATCATCAATGGCAGGTTCAAATTCTGCATACAAACCGCTCGTTCACCACAGCAATCACCTTAAATGCATCTTAAAGTGCATCTTTCAGTTGTAGCCTGCCGCCGGCTGCGCCTTCAGTGCGTCTCGCCGTGTTGCACGGTGGACGCGTGGTTAGCTCTGTCACCTTACAGGAAACGCATTTCCAGTTTGAATCTCAGCTGAGACCTTCCTGTGTTTTTTAATCCTGTTGTGCAAGAAAAAAATTCCTCTACCTTTAACAGCTGCTTTTAAAATCCTAAAACAATTTTAAGTTTAAGCTTTGAAACCTTAATAGGTTTGTTTAAAAGGTGACCAGGTATAAAGCCATTGTAATATTGATTATTAATTTTGAATCAATTTGACTTTAAAGTGCCTTGAGATGACATGTGTTGTGAATTGGCGGTATAGAAATAAACTGAATAGAATTGAAATGGATATGGAGTTGTTTGTTTGTTGGATATCTAGGAGCCTGTTTGACTTACTGTTCCATTTTTTGCCCTTTTCAGACCGACCTTCCAGACGTCATCAAGCCACTGTAGAAATCCTTCCTCTTAAATAAAGTGGACAGTTGAATATATATTGGGTCGTTACGCTTGCCATATCCCTCATGTAGAGCACACATGTGATAAATGATAAGCTCTCCTATAATAGAAAACCTCCAGCAGAACCTGGCAGCCAGGCTTGCACTGGTAATCTGTGATAGCGGGCATAAGCCCGGTTGGCCGTATCCTCGTGAGACCATCCTGATCTCGCGAGCTTTCAAGGTTTCACTCGCAGATCAGTCTGGAGACTCTCTGTTAAAGAAAATTTGGAGCCGTTCACCAAACGAACGTCCAATCAGCGTTGGCTTTGAGGCGGGTTGAGGTGTGACGCAACGAGAAGCGCAACAGTTCAGTCTAAAGAACATGGCGGCTTCAGCCAATGAAACTAGCCAGGTCCATAAGAGGGCCGGTGTGAATGGAAGAATGACCCCCCAACAGTCAGGACATTAACCACTGACTTAACTAATGACACAGAAAACACATAGGACAAACATGAATAATGATCTGGCCCCGATAGCTGGGCTGAACCGTATCTAAAGCAGAAGGAGCAGGTGGATAAGAGGAATGATAATTAGAGAGCTGGGGGCGGGGCTGCGATCATGACATAACCTGTTTATTTTTGCAACCTTATGCCTTGGATTTCGTTGTGTTTAGATCTATTGCCATGAATCCTCATCTAGTTTCTATTCATCGGACTGGTACAGTCGGTACGTCAAAATGACGGATATTCTCATGAGATTTAGGTGACGGCGCGTTATTTGAGTCGCGGAGGCTGCCAAGATGGCAGCATAGAAAGCCTTAAAAACTTGTTTTACTCTACATAAGCCTGTGTTGGTACAAAATGAACTGAAGTTCACCATTACAGAATTCGTTAACAGAAACTTTTCCAGTTTTTGCTTGACTTAAGGCGGCTTCGTCCATTAGAGAAACACAGTTAAACAGATAAGATCAGAGTCAGGAAAAAAAGGAATAAATTAAGAGCCACAGTTTTCTTAACTGGTTTGTTTAGGAGAGAAACAAAAGATACATCATTGGTGAGTAGGAGAAGAGAGAAGAGTAAGAAAGGCTGGTCAGTGAGTATTCTTGAGCATGTTCAAGTCTCTAGAAGCAAATGATGGCCTTCAGAACTGTTGATTTTAACCTGGCAATATGTAACGTCTTCCAGAACAGCTTCGTTATAAAACAGTTACAAACTGGGACCTGAAAGCTCTTATCCTAGTAAATAAAAAATCCAAAACACTATGATTTCTCGCTCAGTGTGGAAAATAAAATAATATACTCCATATTCTCCATCCTTGGAAGGTCTAGACCCTCAGCAGCAGAACCTCCTCAGCACCGCAGTCAGAGGAAACTGCTGGATTTTAGGCCGCTTAGAAGCACAATGAGTCAGAGCTGAAACAGTTTTTTTATTAGTTGTTCTCTTTATAAAAGCAGATGGTTCTTTTTATTTAAAACTGGAAACAGATGCAGGTTTGAATGAAGCTCAGAGGATTACCAATGAAAGAAAAAAACGAAATGAGTTCTTTAAATCCACTTAAATCCATAAGGTTTCTTTGTTTACGCTGATGTGTTTTAAACCTGCTTCTGTTAGAAAGTCTTTCGTTCAGATTACTGACAGATGGTTCAGCTGCAGCCTTACAGGGGCACCCCCCCCCCATACTTCTGCACATCTACTGCCTCTTTGATGACTCACACACTTTCATTTTCTTCTCAAACACCTCTGCAGCCTGAAAACACCTCCAGCCTTAAAAGCACCCGGATAACTGCTCTTATTTTTACTTCAGCGTCGTTCTCAGCTGCTCCTGCTTCATTTATCAGAAATCCTTTAATGTGGAGATTCCAAGATAGCACCCAGGATGCTGGACCTGTTAAACCTGCCTAGAGAACACAGAAATCACCCAAGCAGGTTTTATTTAAATGCAGGAATGACAATCTGAATAGAATAAGCATGTTTTTTATCAGGATAATCTCTTTTATGCTGTAGCTCTTCCAGTTTGGAGCAGACTTTAACTCTTTGTGTTTCAATGTCTGCATCGGATCCCAGCAGACAAACACTGAGAGGTTTCAGGCTTCATTAAGTGGCACACGCTATCATTAGCATCTCCTGATGATTAAAAAAAACGGTTGGTAGAATAGTCATTAGTTGTCATTCTGAGAAACCGAAAAGGGGAAGACATTTCTAAAGCGCTGTGCAGGTAATCCCCCGTCTGCCCTCTGCTAGTCATCAGCTGCTTCGCTTCATCAATACATTCATTTTCCAGTCAACACAACATTCACTGCAATATAAGTGCATTTTTCTTAAACACTTTGTCAACACAACAAGATAATTTACATTTACATTATTTTAAGTGTACAACGGATTATTATCCGTTATATTATAACGACTATTAGGTTCAGGCTAGAGATTATTATTGTTTTTTTTTTATCATGAGAATGAAGTCATCATTCAACAACCTGTTTCAGACAGAAAGCTTCTAGCTCTGACCAGCAGATGACGGCCAACCAGCTCCACCAATCAGCAACCAGAGTCCACTTTGACATCCTGCCCAGTTTGATGCTGCTGCTAAAAGATTTCCCGATTGGTCAAACCGATGCTAAAGTAGAACTTCACATGATGCTCCACATTCCTCATTTTAGGGAAGAAAGGGCTTCTTGAAGGAGTTGTCATAAACTGCAACTTGTTTCTCGGAAAATTAGGACTTTATTCTCTTCATATTTCGACTTTATTCTCGTAATAGAAGGCAAAAAACTCTCTATTTTCCATCCCCTTTATTTTATGAGTAAACACACTCATTCCTGTTGCTAATCATCTTATTTACCAACTCAAATTCAAACTCAAAACTCAAAACTTCAGCAGAAGACTCCTCCTACCCAGATGCACCACAGAGCGCCACAGGAAATCATTCCTACCTGTGGTCATCAACATCTATAACACTATTTTTGCACGTTAAGTATCACTTTACTTGGATTTATCACTTTATTTGGATTTAGTTTTTACATATGCATAGATATATATGTACATATATATATATATACAGAAGAGCTATATGTGTTTATATTTGATCTCTTTTTATTCTTATTTTTCATCTTTATTATATTGTGTAGTTGGATGTGTGTATATATTATATACAACTGTAACTGGAGCGTGTAACAAAAGTAATTTCCCTCTGGGATTATTAAAGTATTTCTGATTCTGATTCAAATTAGGGGTGAAAACACTTAATTAAAATCATTTGTTACTCATTTGTAGATTGTTTTTGCAGCGTAAACAATCTAATCAGATGAGAAGATAAGAATCGTCAATGGAGGCTCTTCCAGCTGATGGAAACAAACCTGCAGGAGAGAGATGAGGACTGCAGCTTCTGTCTGCAGAAAAACTTCAAGCAGGTATAAAGTGGAAAAGTATTCACACTTCTAGAATCCGGTCACATTTTGGGACCTGTTACAAGGGTTTGGCTTCAGTTTGGCGACCTGTCCACGGTATACTCCGTACTCCCCAGTCCATCGCATGGCAACATAGAGACAAACAGGACAAATGTACGCACAGCTAAGGGGAATTTAGAGAAGCCAATTAACCTAACAGTCATGTTTCTGGACTGTGGGAGGAAGCTGGAGTACCCGGAGAGAACCCACGCATGCTCAGGGAGAACATGAAAGACCCACTGCGCCATGGAGCAGCCCAATATACCTCATCATTTTTATATAATTTAAACAACACACTAAGGTTGTTAATCTGCCTTAAAATTCTTTCTCTTTTCATGATGAAAGAACATTTACTAAGGTAGAATACCAAGAGGTTAAAATTGTAGCAGAATGATCTGAAACTGTTTGCTTTCAGGTTCTTCTTGGGTTTCACAGATGTAAGCATTGTCATCTGCACAGTTCAGAAAACTGTTGCTCATGTTGTTAGACTTGGACACATTTTATTTTTCATTTTGTTCACACAAGGGTAAAACAAAAAGGAATTTTGTTTGGAACAGCTCTCTGGACAATTTCATCTTTTTTAAAGTTTAGCCTTGAAAAATAGTAAAAATGACTGTAAATTTAGAGTTCTAAAATTTTTGTATTTTTTTTGTTGCTGTTGTTAAGATTTATTCTAAGGTTGGTTCTAACATTGCTTTTGAAGAGCAAACTTATTGGTGTTATTATTGGCTCTGATGCTGGTGCCAACTCTAGATCCACTGAGGAGCGTTATTGGAGATCCTTTCTCCCGTCAGCTGATCCCAACAAACTCAGTACGTTCAATTTTAGTCGAATTGATTACTGCAACGGTGTTTTCACAGGTCTGCCTAAAAAGTGGATCAGACAGCTGCAGCTGATCCAGAACGCTGCTGCCCGTGTCCTCACTAAGACAAAGAAAGTAGAGCACATCACCCCAGTTCTAAAGTCCTTCCACTGGCTCCCTGTATCTCAGAGAATAGACTTTAAAATACTTCTGTTAGTATATAAATCTCTGAATGGCTTAGCACCTACATACATCACAGACTTGCTATCAGTGTATCAACCCTCCAGACCACTCAGGTCTTCTGGCTCCAGCCTGCTCTGCATACCTAGAACCAGAACTAAACATGGAAAAGCAGCATTTAGTTCCTATGCTCCACTTATCTGGAACAAACTTCCAGAAAACTGTAAAAGTGCAGAAAGCCTGAGTTCCTTTAAATCAAGACTAAAAACACATTTGCTTAGGATTGCCTTCCACTGTTCTAGTTAAACAGTTCAACTAAAACATATTTTCTTTAGTCCAACTGTTAATATTCTTTTTTGTTTCTGCATTTTTTATTTTATTTTTCCTACTTGCTTTGATTGTGTTTTATCTTCCTGTATTTTAATCATGTAAAGCACTCTGCATTGTCTTTGTACTGAATTGTGCTATACAAATAAATTTGCCTTGCCTTGCCTTGCCTTGCCTTGCCTTACGTTATCGGCATCTATGCTGATATTTAAGCAGTTTTTTATGTTGTCTGTTACATTCATAGGTGCACATTTTGTGCACTTTAAAATTTTATTTCTGCTTTTAACATAATTTAAAATACTCATGCAGAAAGGGTTTGTTTCCCGGGCCCGGAACCTTCTTCCTGCAAGGAGGAAGTGCGACCCACTGCGACACTGAGCTGCCCTGATTCCAAATCTTCATCTCCATTCTTCCCTCCCTGTAATGACCATAAATCATAACTAGAATTTTATGTGACTTGACCAAAACCAAGCCTTGAATAACATTTTTTTTTTACAAATAAAAATCCAGATGTAACATGTATTTTTTATTGATACATGAAGTCAAAGTTCATAATTTGAGCTTCCCTTCTGCCACTTTTGCACAAAAACACAGATGGTCAGATCGCATGGAGACTCTGTGAGCATAGAGTTAGGTCTTAACTGTGACTAGGCCATTCTAGCGCTCTGTTCTAAGTGTGCTACGCTCAGATTTTTGGAAGATCTCGGATGATCGGGCTGGTTTGTCCATCTGGAAGGTGGACCTTCACCTCAGCCTCATGTCGTTTGCAAACAGCTTTTCCTGTGGAATCATCCTGAATTTCACTCTTTATTTCTGTCATAACTACACTAGAAAAATGATCTAGAAATCAGTAAAAATTTCTTAAATTAAGTGTATTTCCCCTTAATTTGAGTAGGTATATGAGATGATCTGCCAATGGAATTAGTATTTTTATTCTTAAAATATAATAATAAGATAAAATGCACTTGAAATAAGACAATGCAACTCTGTTTTCTTATGTTGAATGTATATTGTCTTGTTGCTATTAGCAAAATGTCTCTTTTATTTCCTCAATTCAAAAACAAATGCAAGGATTTTAAGAAAAAATGGCTTCTCAAGATTTTTTTTCTTTTTTTCTCCAGTGTAGCACTATATAAAAAAATATATAGTGTTTTAAGTGAATAATTGCTTATTCTGAGCAAAATAATCTGCCAGTGCAGCAAGCAAATTATACTTGATAAGATTTCTTAAAACAAGAACATAATATCCAAGTAGTAAGCATCCAAAAAAACTTAAATCAAGTATAAGAATCTATTTCTTCTTTTACTTGTTAAGAATTTTTCTCTTATTTTAAGCAATGTATTCTCATTTATTAGTCATTATTGCTTAGAATTAAATAACCTCTAACCAATTATTGCTCAAAACAAGCATACAACAAGCTTAAAAACAAGGCAAATGTACTTGATACCAGTTCATTTAAAGGCTTAAAACTAGTCTGTTTTTCTTAGCTAGAATTAATTTCATTATTTAGGAGTAGTGAATGTATGGGAAAAATACACTTGACAAAAACTTCAAAACGTTTTTTTATTAATATTTTTGCAGAAATGTCAGAATTAAGCGAAATACCCCCCCCCCCCCCCCCCCCCCACTACCACCACCACCACCACCTTTTTTTTGCAGTGTGTCCCAGCTAAATGGCACCATCCCCCCAGCATGATGCTGCCACTGCCATGTGTCAGAGTTAAGTTGATGTGTTCAGGGTTGAGGCACAAATACTGCTTCAACATCTTGAAGATTAAGTTTGATCAATGAAATAAGAATCACACTTAAACAAGAATAATATAATAAGTTGGTTACATTTTTTTACACAAACTAAAAAAAATAGTACAGGAGGATTACCTCGGGCTTTTATTAGCATCACTACATCATCATGTTTGCTAACTTGTGTCTCTGTGGCTAATGCGACACGGATCAGTAATCAGGGCAGATTGAAGGGGATCTTTCATGCATTGAGGTAAACAACCAAAGCGTCATGAAAACACGGTTCTGCAAAACTCCCACATCTTCATCTGCATCTTTTTCATGGCTTCGATTTTGGGTTTTTTTTTCTTTTGGAGGCAGCGGTTGTTTCCCCCCCTGGATGTTAACTGGTCAGCTTTGATGTTTCTCTGATTTAAAGGTGAACATTTACACAACTGGTTTCTGTTTTATCTGGGGGGTTTTTCTATTCTAAAAATATAACACCCTGTAAATATTTAACTGGTGTTTCAAACATTTCTATATAACTGACGCTATGTATAATATATAACCAATATTAGCTTTGCAGTAAAGGGAAAATGCAAACAATACTAATTAATCAGTAAATGTTGCAAACATGAAGTGTTTCCGACTTCAAACCAGTTCTCTTTGGATGGCAAATAAAGAGATCAGACACAATTAAAGATGTTTCAGCCTGATGCAGGAAAACAAACAGTTTTTATTCTTAAATCAACTACAGGTGGGCGGAGTCTGATGAAAACCAAAGCCGCAGAGATGCTGAAATGAAACATCATAGTGTGGGTGTGTAGATATGCCTAAAAAGAGTTAAACTTGTGGTGACTTGATTTGTGTCTACGCCTGTGCTGGTGTTTCGCCACACTGATCTGTTTTCATGTCCTCAGTGTACCTTTTTATCAGGCTCTTTCTAATAAATGACTCATTCCTGTAGAGCAGAACCTCAACCTAACCGACTCCGACCTCGCTCGGCTAACGAGCGTTTCACATCTGTCATTTAGAAACCAATCATCATAGCTCTGGACCCAAAGACAGGGATGACAGGAGGGGTGATCTTACCCCCCAAATGACTAACATGGGTAAATTAATCCTTTATCTTCTTCTCTTTGTTTGCATTGGATCATTTCAATATTTCCCTTTCTCAAACAGGCTGAGAAACCATGAAACCAAACAGGGCATTCTGTGGGCAGACGTTTTTTTTTTTTTCTTCTGCAAACATCCTGTTCGTAGAAATATTGCAATACAAAGGTGCCTGGAAGCTTGAATCGTTGTATCAGTGGGAAACTTCTGACTCTCGCACAGAAAATTTAAGGTTATGATAGAATGAAAGTGTGCAACTGATAAAATGTCAAACCACAGCTGTAACCAGTTCCCATTACTGGTCTTAAATGTTATTCTCAGGTTGGGAATAACTCTAGAGCTCAGATGGGCAGCTGGCTGCTTGGTTTATACCTCCAATTTACATTCAGATCAGTTAATTTATTAATTAATTGATTAATTAACCCAACAATTAATCAAACCTAAGATACTCAGGAAATCACTCTGCAAGAAGATCTGGTAATTATTTTCTAGAAACACTGAAGCTGAGGCATGTGCACTGCAGCAGACCCATAACCTTAGAATCACTCACAGCAGCCTTCGGAGCGATGAGCTACAGAGGCCGTCTGGATCAACAGAACGATTCCACAAGAAGGAAGTTCGGTCGGACGCTGGTAAACTTTTAATTCAAACGCCGCAGTCGGCTAAGATGAGGTGTATGAGCTACTGATGACGCGTCACGCTGAACCATTACACACTATGATGTCCTTTTATTTTCCCATCTCACTTTCCTAATGCAAAGCTTTACTTACATTGATGAGTCAAGCAGGGACATATCAAACAGTGTGTATATGATGGTGTATATGACGTTCGATGTGGAACCCAGGTGAGCACACAAACTCATACAATGACATCACGCCTACGGTGCCACTCATAGATGCTGGTGACTCTGTCCACCAACGTTACATGCTTGTGCAAATACACCCAGACAGAGGGAGAAAGGTATCAGAAGAGCACAAGAGAGTACTGGCGTGGTCTCAAGCTCATGAATCCACAAGCCAAACAGGAAAGGTCAGCTTAGAAAGAAGTCCCAATAGATATCAGAACAAAACCAAACCATCAACCTACGCTAACGCTTTCGGACTAGCAAAAACAGAAAGAAAAAACAATAAAAAAAAATTAGGAAATGGTGAGTGGATGGATGGATGGAGGGAGGAAGAGACGGATGGATGGATGGATGGATGGACGGACGTACGTACGGACGGACGGACGGACGGACGGACGGATGGATGGATGGATGGATGGACGGATGGATGGATTGATGGATGGACCGACGGCCAGAGGGAGGGAGAGACGGATGGATGGATGGATGGATGGATGGATGGATGGATGGATGGATGGATGGATGGATGGATGGCTGGACCGACGAATGGATGGATTGATGGATGGACTGACGGCCAGAGGGAGGGAGAGGCGGACGGATGGATGGATGGATGGATGGATGGATGGATGGATGGATGGATGGATGGATGGATGGATGGCTGGATGGATGGATGGATGGATGGACGGATGGCTGGACCGACGAATGGATGGATTGATGGATGGACTGACGGCCAGAGGGAGGGAGAGACGGATGGACGGATGGATGGATGGATGGATGGATGGCTGGATGGATGGATGGATGGACGGATGGCTGGATGGATGGATGGATGGATGGATGGATGGATGGATGGCTGGACCGACGAATGGATGGATTGATGGATGGACTGACGGCCAGAGGGAGGGAGAGACGGATGGATGGATGGATGGATGGATGGATGGATGGATGGCTGGACCGACGAATGGATGGATTGATGGATGGACTGATGGCCAGAGGGAGGGAGAGACGGATGGATGGATGGATGGCTGGATGGATGGATGGATGGATGGACGGATGGCTGGACCGACGAATGGATGGATTGATGGATGGACTGACGGCCAGAGGGAGGGAGAGACGGATGGATGGATGGATGGATGGATGGCTGGATGGATGGATGGATGGATGGACGGATGGCTGGATGGATGGATGGATGGATGGATGGCTGGACCGACGAATGGATGGATTGATGGATGGACTGACGGCCAGAGGGAGAGAGAGACGGATGGATGGATGGATGGATGGATGGATGGATGGATGGATGGATGGATGGATGGCTGGATGGATGGATGGATGGATGGACGGATGGCTGGACCGACGGACGGATGGATTGATGGATGGACCGACGGCCAGAGGGAGGGAGAGATGGATGGATGGATGGATGGATGGATGGATGGACTGACGAATGGATGGATTGATGGATGGATGGATGGATGGATGGATGGACCGACGGCCAGAGGGAGGGAGAGACGGATGGATGGATGGATGGATGGATGGAGGGATGGATGATGGATGGAGGGAGGAAGAGACGGATGGATGGATGGATGGATGGATCGATGGATGGATGGATGGATGGATGGATGGACCGACGAATGGATGGATTGATGGATGGATGGATGGATGGACTGACGAATGGATGGATTGATGGATGGATGGATGGATGGATGGATGGATGGCTGGACCGACGAATGGATGGATTGATGGATGGACTGACGGCCAGAGGGAGGGAGAGACGGATGGATGGATGGATGGATGGATGGATGGCTGGATGGATGGATGGATGGACGGATGGCTGGACCGACGGACGGATGGATTGATGGATGGACCGACGGCCAGAGGGAGGGAGAGATGGATGGATGGATGGATGGATGGATGGATAGATGGACTGACGAATGGATGAATGGATTGATGGATGGATGGACCGACGGCCAGAGGGAGGGAGAGACGGATGGATGGATGGATGGATGGATAGATGGACTGACGAATGGATGAATGGATGGATGGATGGATGGACCGACGGCCAGAGGGAGGGAGAGACGGATGGATGGATGGATGGATGGATGGATGGAGGGATGGATGATGGATGGAGGGAGGAAGAGACGGATGGATGGATGGATGGATGGATCGATGGATGGCTGGATGGATGGATGGATGGATGGACGGATGGCTGGACCGACGAATGGATGGATTGATGGATGGACTGACGGCCAGAGGGAGGGAGAGACGGATGGATGGATGGATGGATGGATGGACGGATGGCTGGATGGATGGATGGATGGATGG